>NC_086323.1:13415508-13751758 GCF_036172605.1 Pelobates fuscus | reverse complement strand
ATCCCCCCAGCCTCCTTACCTTTTGGAGTGCTGAGGGGATTCCCTGGGGTCCAGTGGGGCTGCTGGGCTCCAGGGGGGCAGGTCACCCGGCGGGCAGGCAGGCTGGCCGGTGCGCGAGGGAGCACTCTCCCCTGAGTGCTTCCTCTTCAGCTCCCTCGCGCGCCGCGTACTGATACCGGCGCCGGAAGATGACATCATCTTCCGGCTCCGGTATCAGTGCGGTGCGCGAGGGAGCTGAAGATGAAGCACTCAGGGGAGAGTGCTCCCTCGCGCACCGGCCAGCCTGCCTGCCTGCCCGCCGGGTGTAAGCAGGGCCAGCCTCGGGGGGCCCCCCAGGAGAAGAGGCTGGCCCAGTGCCACTGCCCCTACCCGGTCTGCCAGCCCGGCCACGCTACATTCTGTGACCGGCAGGAGGGGAGCGCATCCCCTCCTGCCGGTCACCCTGTAATTGCGGCCCGGGCTGGTGCACACTAGGCGGCCGCGCACCGGCCACCTAGTGTGCCGGCCCACCGGGAAATTTCCCGGTGTCCCGGTGGGCCAGTCCGGCCCTGGACACATTCTTGCAAATTCTCTAAACATAGTAATTGTAGTTGCTGAGATAGTAAACATAGTAATTGTAGTTGCTGAGATAGTAAACATAGTCATTGTAGTTGTTGAGATAGTAAACATAGTAATTGTAGTTGCTGAGATATACAGAGCTGGGCAGCTCACCTCTCGTGAGTTACATTGTAGTTTTTAGCGTTATTTTATGGGTGCGCTGTAGATCAGGTGAAGTGCTCACATTTCTAGCACTTGCTGACACATTTGAGGATTATATACTAACGTGACACTTGCAGCGAATTCCGAGTGACTTTGAAATGTAAAGCCAAAGTTGCCAAACTCAAAACATACATGACTTGGAGAATGTTTCCAGTTTAACTAGTACTAGGGCCTTAACGTTGAAATTAACTTTGAATTCCTGACAATACTCAATTAGTGAATAGCCCTGTTAAACTTTTTGGAAAAAAATAAACTGTGCTATGCTTTTTCCGTTCTCATTGTCTTGCAAAATGGGCTTTTCATCATCAAAAACTGTGTTATCCCAAGCAACCCGCACCAAAAATGGCAGAGATCTGTTTGGAAAAAATCCTATCACAAAATGTCTAGAATTCTTTAGCTGGTTTGTCCAAATATTGAATATGCCACACGTTGCTATAAGTCCAGAATCTTTATTAAGGGAATCAAATTGAGTTTGAGTTTCTTGTACTACATATATTTTTTAAATACTGCATATTCCATATTTTCTTCTTTCCTATCACAAATCTAGTATTGTTACGGTACCGGCTATTGTTTACCTCTAATTTCTAACTTCAAGCCGCCCATTAGCATCAACTATATCAGAGAATCTTGCAGGATAAAACCCAGGTGTGAGAGGCAATCAGTAGCCAGTAGCCTACTGGGCTAATTCATTTATTTTAGATTTTGATGTTACACTGGCTTTAAATTTAATTGCACTGCTCTAAATTCTGACTAAGAATCACGTTCACCTTTTAGAATAAATTCAATTTAAAGGCATTTTCCATTTAAAGGGTCATTCTAAGCACCATAAGCACTGTGTATCACTGTATTGTGCGTGCTGCTAAGAGCATGTTGACCCTCCTCACGCATCTGACAGTGGGCCAAATTTTAAAATACTTTATTTGTCGCATACCAGTTGCTTTTTTTCCTTTGTAAATATTGTAAAATGCTGTAGAATGCGCAATATATATGTGTTTTGTAAATTATCAAATGAATAATAATTGCCGACGAGGCAGGGGAAGTAATATTAAAAAATACATTTCCCTACTAATTTTATCCTTTTACTAACACGCAAAACAATCTTCGCAATGTGCTCTGTGACTGTCTATAGTTTGATTTTAGTAGAAAGTGAGCCTAAAAGTCCTCTTTAACTTCATAAACACAAAAGGCTTCGTCTGCAGACACCACAAACGTTCGGCTCTCTATAACTTCCTGCACTTTCGTCTCACAGAAATAACAATCTTTTGTGAGTTACTTAAAGCTTTAGTATTTGTGTTTCCTTCTAAACCCATGGGTTTGCTTGGAAAAAAAAAATTACATTTTGAAGAGCAAACAGACAAATTGGGGACTGTTTGTTCTGGAAAAGTGGTTTCTAAGAGGCCATTGGATTATCTCAAGGTCAATATGGTGACCTCTAATTTCAACAATTCATCTCCCAGACTGAGCAAAAGACTATTTAAGAACACAAAGCAGGTTATTTTATGGGGAGGTTTGTTTTTATAAATAATGTTTTGTAAACTACCTGTAAGGTTATTCATATTTCGCTTTTTGTGTGTTTTTTAAATGTAATGATTTGATTTTTTAAATCTTTATTTTACTATATTCATAAAACGAACACTGTAGCATTAGGGATACCTATCTACAACCCTGATTCCCCTTATTAAGTAGGTTCTCCAGCGCCTGCAGGATGACGGGTCAATCCACGTAACCAGGATGCGCCTACGATTCTTCTAAACAGAATCATTGTATTCAAAGATTCTCTTTGTCTGACTGTGACGGCACTGCCCATACGCAGTGATGTCACAGAATGTTACAGTATGAGAGTCAGGAAGTAATATCCCTGGCTCTCAAACCCAGATGGCTTGGAGGCGGGGTTTGAAGCTGTTCTTCCAAGCCTTTTAACTAGTAAAATAAAGGTTTTTGGAGGGTAGGACGGAAGACAGGGCTGCATGCACTATAACAACTCCAAGAAGATGAAGATATTGAAGATCCTACAGTGTTCTTTAACCTGAAAAATGTGAAGAAGTAAAAAGGGATTTCACTATTATCCACAGAATTGAAGCAAATGACTCCAAATCTGCTACATTGGCCTAAATTCTGCTACAGATTACTACAGTTTGAGATTTAGCGAATTAACCCCTTTGTGTTTATTGCTACACAATGTGCAGCACTGGCGGTCTAGCGTCTTCATGCTCTGCATGGAGGTGCTGAACATTCCCCATAGAGATACATCGATTCAATGCATCTCTATGAGGAGATGATGATTGGTGCAGTGCGGCATTTTACCGTGCAATGTTTTCCTATGGGAAACAATCGGACTGGCTGAGATCATCAGGATTAACATTCTCAACATAGAAACATAGAATGTGACGGCAGATAAGAACGATTCGGCCCATCTAGTCTGCCCAATTTTCTGAATACTTTCATTAGTCCCTGGCCTTATCTTATAGTTAGGATAGCCTTATGCATATCCCACGCGTGCTTAAACTCCTTTACTGTGTTATCCTCTACCACTTCAGCTGGAAGGCTATTCCATGCATCCACTACCCTCTCAGTAAAGTAATACTTCCTGATATTATTTTTAAACCTTTGCCCCTCTAATGTAAGACTCAAGCATGGGGGAGCGGGGGCAAGACCGGCGCGGCGTGGGGGAAAAGGTGAGTAAAATCCTCTTTAATCTCCAGACAGAGCGGGTCACCGAAACAGACACTTCAGCACTATAATGTCAGGGATACATCTACTTATCTAATAGATCCACAGCAAATCAGCCGCAAAGGCAGAATTAATGGTGAATGTCTTCCCCTAAAGATGAACAAGAAGGGAAACAACAATCCTATCCCATCCACAACAGCTGTCCCATCACATTCTTATCAAATTCTGAGATGTACTAAGCACTCCAAATAAAAATGATGGTTCATGATCGGCTAGCAGGTGTCAGCCACATCCCAGTCTGCAGAGAATTCACTGTTAGAAGCTGCTAATCCTGTGTATTTACAGCAAACTTGGGAAAGGTGAGGTTCTGTTTAATATTTTATTGGTTAAGCCTGTTTTTTTAATGCATTGTAGATATTAAAATCTGGCTATATATATGTTAAAATGCAGCCTGTCGTGTTCTCGTAAATTGATGGATTTGATTCAATGAATAATGTTCTACTAGCCATAAATATATTAAAGGAAATTTTTAAATGAATTGAAATGTGGGCACCTTGCTGTCACCAACTAGTTAAAGGTAAAAGCGTGTTAAAGCACCACTTACTACGGGAGATGACTGCTAGATTGTTGCAACGCAGACAGACTCGGGGACTAAAACCAATCAATTGCCGGGAACATAATGGAAATAGGAAGTACTGCCATGTAGATTACAATGCTCTATATTTAGAGCCAACATATTAAACGATTCTTTAAAAATGACAGAGAAACAATGCACTCTGGCTGGTGTTTCTTTGATCACTTCGCGCAGGATGAACAAACTCAAGTCAAATCAAGGAGATCTGGTTTATTTTTAAGATTCATGAAAGTATTTTTGCAGAGATTAGGTAGTAATGTATACAATGAGTATCAGATTAATGTAATATATATTTAGAGATTTACATGCCATTTATTATTTTACGTTTTCTGATGTCCTTCTTTAATTAAACTAATATGTTCCTGGTTTTGGGGTTTTTGACAGAATGCAATTCTTTATTGTCTTCTATCCTTGTTGTTTTTTTTTGTAATGTGTAACATTTTCCACTTACTGTTGGTTAGATGCCAGGACTGTTTTACCTTGTGGAGTTTGTTTTTCTGAACGTTTGCTGTAGTTTAGCCAGGATGTTAACCGGCTTAAATTCTTTTCCAATCACTACACTTAACTTGACTGTTGGGTGGCATCATACTAAACGGTAAATAAGGTTAAATAACAATTTTAGTCAATTAACATTCTAACACCAGGAAGAGAAGACCATCATTTTAAATAGTCTCTGTAATTACACTCAATAACTTGATAACAGGTAACAGAAAAATCTGCAACATATTAGGCAGAGATAGGAGAATGGTCACGTAGAGGACATGAGTAGGTAACTGCATGTTCGTCCAATCAAGACCAGTCAGTGATTCTTACTTTTTTTTTTAAGGTATAAGCATGGAGACCCATTTTCAATCATAAAAAACAGTTCATTGACCTATTCTTCAATTGTAATAAAATATTCACTTAAACATAATTCAAATCCTGATTAGGTTCCTCCCACTGACAGAGTCAGATTGGACCCAGTACAATGGCAGAGAAATAAACCAAGAGTTCAGAACCACTGGCTTAAAGAGACTGAGAGTGGGAACTGTTCTACAACAATAAATAGTATCAATAAGGCCCGAGAAAGAGAAGATTTCAGAACTCCAGCAGCAATAGTTCACAACAAGCCACACTGGATCACGATGAGAAGTAATGGCTCACAACAAGCCTCACTGGATCACAATGAGAAGTAATGGCTCACAACAAGCCTCACTGGATCACAATGAGAAGTAATGGCTCACAACAGACCACACTGAATCACGATGAGAAGTAATGGCTCACAACAAGCCACACTGGATCACAATGAGAAGTAATGGCTCACAACAGATCACACTGGATCACGATGAGAAGTAATGGCTCACAACAAGCCTCACTGGATCACAATGAGAAGTAATGGCTCACAACAAGCCACACTGGATCACAATGAGAAGTAATGGCTCACAACAGACCACACTGGATCACGATGAGAAGTAATGGCTCACAACAGACTACACTGCATCACGATGAGAAGTAATGGCTCACAACAAGCCTCACTGGATCACAATGAGAAGTAATGGCTCACAACAAGCCTCACTGGATCACAATGAGAAGTAATGGCTCACAACAAGCCACACTGGATCACAATGAGAAGTAATGGCTCACAACAGACCACACTGGATCACGATGAGAAGTAATGGCTCACAACAAGCCACACTGGATCACAATGAGAAGTAATGGCTCACAACAAGCCACAATGGATCACAATGAGAAGTAATGGCTCACAACAGACCACACTGGATCACGATGAGAAGTAATGGCTCACAACAAGCCACACTGGATCACAATGAGAAGTAATGGCTCACAACAGATCACACTGGATGACGATGAGCAGTAATGGCTCACAACAAGCCACAATGGATCACAATAAGAAGTAATGGCTCACAACAAGCCACACTGGATCACAATGAGAAGTAATGGCTCACAGCAAGCCACACTGGATCACAATGAGAAGTAATGGCTCACAACAAGCCTCACTGGATCACAATGAGAAGTAATGGCTCACAACAGACCACACTGGATCACGATGAGAAGTAATGGCTCACAACAGACCACACTGAATCACGATGAGAAGTAATGGCTCACAACAAGCCACAATGGATCACAATGAGAAGTAATGGCTCACAACAGACCACACTGGATCACGATGAGAAGTAATGGCTCACAACAAGCCACAATGGATCACAATGAGAAGTAATGGCTCACAACAGACCACACTGGATCACGATGAGAAGTAATGGCTCACAACAAGCCTCACTGAATCACGATGAGCAGTAATGGCTCACAACAGACTACACTGGATCACGATGAGAAGTAATGGCTCACAACAAGCCACACTGGATGACGATGAGCAGTAATGGCTCACAACAAGCCACAATGGATCACAATAAGAAGTAATGGCTCACAACAAGCCACACTGGATCACAATGAGAAGTAATGGCTCACAGCAAGCCACACTGGATCACAATGAGAAGTAATGGCTCACAACAAGCCTCACTGGATCACAATGAGAAGTAATGGCTCACAACAGACCACACTGGATCACGATGAGAAGTAATGGCTCACAACAGACCACACTGAATCACGATGAGAAGTAATGGCTCACAACAAGCCACAATGGATCACAATGAGAAGTAATGGCTCACAACAGACCACACTGGATCACGATGAGAAGTAATGGCTCACAACAAGCCACAATGGATCACAATGAGAAGTAATGGCTCACAACAGACCACACTGGATCACGATGAGAAGTAATGGCTCACAACAAGCCTCACTGAATCACGATGAGCAGTAATGGCTCACAACAGACTACACTGGATCACGATGAGAAGTAATGGCTCACAACAAGCCACACTGGATCACAATGAGAAGTAATGGCTCACAACAAGCCACACTGGATCACGATGAGAAGTAATGGCTCACAACAGACCACACTGGATCACGATGAGAAGTAATGGCTCACAACAAGCCTCACTGGATCACGATGAGCAGTAATGGCTCACAACAGACTACACTGGATCACGATGAGAAGTAATGGCTCACAACAAGCCACACTGGATCACAATGAGAAGTAATGGCTCACAACAAGCCACACTGGATCACGATGAGAAGTAATGGCTCACAACAGACCACACTGGATCACGATGAGAAGTAATGGCTCACAACAAGCCTCACTGGATCACGATGAGAAGTAATGGCTCACAGCAAGCCACACTGGATCACAATGAGAAGTAATGGCTCGCAACAAGCCACACTGGATCACAATGAGAAGTAATGGCTCACAGCAAGCCACACTGGATCACAATGAGAAGTAATGGCTCACAACAAGCCACACTGGATCACGATGGGAAGTAATGGCTCACAGCAAGCCACACTGGATCACAATGAGAAGTAATGGCTCACAACAGACCACACTGGATCACAATGAGAAGTAATGGCTCACAACAAGCCACACTGGATCACGATGGGAAGTAATGGCTCACAACAAGCCACACTGGATCACAATGAGAAGTAATGGCTCACAACAGACCACACTGGATCACAATGAGAAGTAATGGCTCACAGCAAGCCACACTGGATCACAATGAGAAGTAATGGCTCACAACAGACCACACTGGATCACAATGAGAAGTAATGGCTCACAACAAGCCACACTGGATCACGATGGGAAGTAATGGCTCACAACAGACCACACTGGATCACAATGAGAAGTAATGGCTCACAACAGACCACACTGGATCACAATGAGAAGTAATGGCTCACAGCAAGCCACACTGGATCACGATGAGAAGTAATGGCTCACAACAGACTACACTGGATCACGATGAGAAGTAATGGCTCACAACAAGCCACACTGGATCACAATGAGAAGTAATGGCTCACAGCAAGCCACACTGGATCACGATGAGAAGTAATGGCTCACAACAGACCACACTGGATCACAATGAGAAGTAATGGCTCACAACAGACCACACTGGATCACAATGAGAAGTAATGGCTCACAGCAAGCCACACTGGATCACAATGAGAAGTAATGGCTCACAACAGACCACACTGGATCACAATGAGAAGTAATGGCTCACAGCAAGCCACACTGGATCACAATGAGAAGTAATGGCTCACAACAGACCACACTGGATCACAATGAGAAGTAATGGCTCACAACAAGCCACACTGGATCACGATGGGAAGTAATGGCTCACAACAGACCACACTGGATCACAATGAGAAGTAATGGCTCACAACAGACCACACTGGATCACAATGAGAAGTAATGGCTCACAGCAAGCCACACTGGATCACGATGAGAAGTAATGGCTCACAACAGACTACACTGGATCACGATGAGAAGTAATGGCTCACAACAAGCCACACTGGATCACAATGAGAAGTAATGGCTCACAGCAAGCCACACTGGATCACAATGAGAAGTAATGGCTCACAACAGACCACACTGGATCACAATGAGAAGTAATGGCTCACAACAAGCCACACTGGATCACGATGGGAAGTAATGGCTCACAACAGACCACACTGGATCACAATGAGAAGTAATGGCTCACAACAGACCACACTGGATCACAATGAGAAGTAATGGCTCACAGCAAGCCACACTGGATCACGATGAGAAGTAATGGCTCACAACAGACTACACTGGATCACAATGAGAAGTAATGGCTCACAACAAGCCACACTGGATCACGATGGGAAGTAATGGCTCACAACAAGCCACACTGGATCACAATGAGAAGTAATGGCTCACAACAGACCACACTGGATCACAATGAGAAGTAATGGCTCACAGCAAGCCACACTGGATCACAATGAGAAGTAATGGCTCACAACAGACCACACTGGATCACAATGAGAAGTAATGGCTCACAACAAGCCACACTGGATCACGATGGGAAGTAATGGCTCACAACAGACCACACTGGATCACAATGAGAAGTAATGGCTCACAACAGACCACACTGGATCACAATGAGAAGTAATGGCTCACAGCAAGCCACACTGGATCACGATGAGAAGTAATGGCTCACAACAGACTACACTGGATCACGATGAGAAGTAATGGCTCACAACAAGCCACACTGGATCACAATGAGAAGTAATGGCTCACAGCAAGCCACACTGGATCACGATGAGAAGTAATGGCTCACAACAGACCACACTGGATCACAATGAGAAGTAATGGCTCACAACAGACCACACTGGATCACAATGAGAAGTAATGGCTCACAGCAAGCCACACTGGATCACAATGAGAAGTAATGGCTCACAACAGACCACACTGGATCACAATGAGAAGTAATGGCTCACAGCAAGCCACACTGGATCACAATGAGAAGTAATGGCTCACAACAGACCACACTGGATCACAATGAGAAGTAATGGCTCACAACAGACCACACTGGATCACAATGAGAAGTAATGGCTCACAACAGACCACACTGGATCACAATGAGAAGTAATGGCTCACAACAGACCACACTGGATCACAATGAGAAGTAATGGCTCACAGCAAGCCACACTGGATCACGATGAGAAGTAATGGCTCACAACAGACTACACTGGATCACGATGAGAAGTAATGGCTCACAACAAGCCACACTGGATCACAATGAGAAGTAATGGCTCACAGCAAGCCACACTGGATCACAATGAGAAGTAATGGCTCACAACAAGCCACACTGGATCACGATGAGAAGTAATGGCTCACAACAGACCACACTGGATCACAATGAGAAGTAATGGCTCACAACAGACCACACTGGATCACAATGAGAAGTAATGGCTCACAACAGACCACACTGGATGACGATGAGCAGTAATGGCTCACAGCAAGCCACACTGGATCACAATGAGAAGTAATGGCTCACAACAAGCCACACTGGATCACGATGAGAAGTAATGGCTCACAACAGACCACACTGGATCACAATGAGAAGTAATGGCTCACAACAAGCCTCACTGGATCACAATGAGAAGTAATGGCTCACAACAGACCACACTGGATCACAATGAGAAGTAATGGCTCACAACAGACCACACTGGATGACGATGAGCAGTAATGGCTCACAACAAGCCACACTGGATCACGATGAGAAGTAATGGCTCACAACAGATCACACTGGATCACGATGAGCAGTAATGGCTCACAACAAGCCACACTGGATCACGATGAGAAGTAATGGCTCACAACAGATCACACTGGATCACGATGAGCAGTAATGGCTCACAACAAGCCACACTGGATCACAATGAGAAGTAATGGCTCACAACAAGCCACACTGGATCACGATGAGAAGTAATGGCTCACAACAGACCACACTGGATCACGATGAGCAGTAATGGCTCACAACAAGCAACTATGATTCACTACAAGCAATTGCGGTCTGAGACTAGTAGCAATGGTCAAAGGTCAGACAATGGTCATAGAGTTGGGAGCAATACAAGATAAGAAGTAAAACAAGAGACAAGGAATTTGGAAACAAGCCTGGGAATAACCCAGGAAATAGCTCAGTAATAATAGATATGACTGTTAGATAAATGAGGTAGTAATTTTTTTCCTTAAGATTAGGGTACCAGGTTCTGAGGTGGGATTTTGACACCAAACTCCTAATTTCTGATGGTCCCTTCGTTCACTATATCTCGCAATTATTGGAAGTATGCACCATTCACAGATCCAACTCAATATATTCATTATCCACTACGTAACCCATAGGTCCTCTGAGTGGGAAGGTATCGGACTGAATTTAATAGGGACTTGGGAAAAAAAACTAGGTAGTGCCAAGTACTTTTTAAAAAACGTTAGTCCTACAGAATATCCTGGTATGAGGTATATATTAATAGCCAAAACGTATCCTTTCATAGACCTAACTTTGCAAGCCCTGATATATCACAGATAAGCTCATCATAATAAATAGATACTTTGAGAACTGTTATATTTCAACATCTGAACAGACACCTTGAAGGCCCTGTATAAAAATGACAATGTAGAGAACTAAAGAGCTGGTAGGCAGATCTCATACAGTAAAAGATGTGTAAATGATACCGATACATCAGCAGCAGTATGTACCCAGCGGCAATCTCGCCATGAATTTGTTGCCGTGCTGCTTTCTCATGAACTTTCCATTGTTTGCCGAAGTGGCTCACGTTAGGATGCATAATGTCTTCACGAGTAATTCACACCTCAGGAAATGAGGACTTTCCAGAGAGTGGGGTATTATGCACAGATTGCCGAAATCATTTATTTAAAAAGAAATACAAAAATTACAGAATAATTACTCATTTTATGTTTGCTTTTATTTTGAGTTGGTCGAAAATTTACTTTTATTTATTAAACCAGGAAATGTTTTAATTAAGTCATCAAACTAATAAATGTGAGGAACTGACAAGGAAATTTGGGACAAAATCTTCATAGATTCTTTTTCTTGGCTGTTAGTCACAATATTTGTTATTTGTTTGTCAACTTTCCACTTTGCTGAATGTCCTCAAATGAATTGCACATTTTAGGTCAAAACAGCCAAGCCAGATTAATAGCCAATTTTCATTTTTTTTTCTCCCCACAAATCAAATATTTTGACTTATAAAAAATGTGATTGATTCCTAATTGCGCAAGAAGCACGCTGGTAGAGCTCCTCCGATATTTACTGGAATTCTGCCTATAAAACTTAATTTCACAGTTTATTTGGATGTTACAACCTACTTTCTAAGCTAAGGCAAAACCTGCTGCAATATAGGATCAGTTTGCTCGAGCAGAACTTCTGACAGAATATCATTGGAGGCCTACTAATCTAACTGAGGACTGATCTTAACTCTGTTGGGCTCTGTCGCTTTCCGGACCTCACCTAGGGAAACACTTTGACAAGCTTTTGATGAAATATGCGCTAGATTTTGGGCACGATTGGACCAGCGGGCTTTCCATAATGGTTCACACCAGACCCGTACTGCCTACATGGCTCACACTCCTGGAGGTTTTCCAGGGGTCAACAGTACGGACGAGCTGCAGGATCCCCTCAGAATTCTGATTTGGGAGCCAGGGGTCGCAGAATCAGTGAGCAGCCAGTGCAGGCCTGGGGCTGGTGGCCGGCTTTATTCCTCCCAAGTTTAGGTTTAACCAGGATTCCTGGTCCTCTCACTGCTAGTGTCTGTCCCACTGTCAGCATAGGCTGATTACGTAACACTTGGTTTACTGTGGCCATATTTATTTTCTTACACATTTTATTGTGAGAGGTGTTTTCATGCAGTTCCTGTTTATATAGACACGTTTGTTCTCATGTGTCAGTCATGTTACATACACATGCTTGGGATTACCCAACATCATCCAGTGGTCTATTTCGTATCATGCTATGTCTTATTTTCCGTGTGCCCTTTTTACGCCAACATTTATTTGTGGTTTATGCAGCAAAGTTTAGGCTTGACTAGAGTCCTATATTGCTCACCTAGTCATTACTCCAGCCGTTGCCTGTTCATGCGTTTCATTTCACTCCTAAATATAAAAAAAAACTTACATTTTGTTAATTGGACTTTTTTTTATAGATTTTACAACAATATTTTCAGTATTATAAAATGAAATTAAAAAAAATCTAAAAAGTTAAATACATATCTGTTTACATAATCAAACATTTTAATTAATAACATAATAATAATAACAAAAATACGATCACATCATTACATTATCTTATTTGTATCAGCAATATATTTAGCAGTATATAATGAATTCGAAAGACCCTCCTTCGCAATCCTTTCTTGTATTTTCTTTTTTTAATATTGATTCATTAAAAACTAATTTTTCCCATTTGGTTGACGTCAGTGAGCCAGTGGTGGCACATTGCTCCCCCCTCCCCAGTGGAAATTAGCAGAGCCCCACCACGAGGATTGTCTGTGTGCCCCCCATATATTGTTCCTGGAGTCGCCACTGGTGATAGCGGACACATTCCTGGCACATTCTACACATTTCGTTTTTTTTATTTTGCCACAGATTAATTGTTTGTGTCTGTTACACTGTTCGTTAATTGTCTTTTGTTTATGTTTCAGTTTTAAAAAGTCAGGTTATTTCCTAAATATATCGCACCATAATCCCCCAAAATGACGCTTATATAACTGTCCTAATGCACGACTCATTTTAGCCACATTGACGTTTCATTTTAAGGGATTCTGTAATGAGTGTTTGTTTGTTGCATTTTTTTGTTGTTTTTTTTTTTTTTTACTATAATGAAAATCATACAACTAAAAATAAAATGGTTAAAAGAAATCCATTCAAAACCATTTTCCACCAGGCTGTTTATACCGATGTTTACGGTAGAATCTCCTTCAGCACTTTATAAACTCAAAAATAAAAAGACAAAAAAATAAAAAAACATCACCCCCGGTGACAGCGTACAATGCAGAATTCTATCTCCCCCGGAAATGGAACAATGGATACAGGTGACAATGCACGAGTCATTCTTTGTGTCATTCCTTAAATCTCTCATGCCTAGAAGATGGAGAGAATTCATTTTAATTAACACTAATGATGTTGTCTGTCCCTAACACCTTTCTCTGCAGGGGTCAGGAGCCAAGGTCTGTGAATGCAGGTCTGAGCTTTCTCAACCTGAGGACCTGTTCATTTCATCACCTGGAGAAAGTGCTTTTTCCCCCCCTCTGAAACGTCTATGAAAACGTTGTTGTTTTTTCTTTTAATGAACTCACCAACAATACAAGGATGGCTAAACCTGTTTCCCCAACTTCTGAAGTTGCACTAATGCTGGGTCTTTGAATACAGAAGCATTTATCTAAGGAATCCCACAAGCTCAGAGCTCTAATTGCGATTACACTTATTTTATGGCACCAACATATCCCGCAGCGGTGTACAATAGGAAACAAGGCAAACGTTTAATTGTAGCAAAACATGTACGGCATACAGGAACAGCAGTGAGGGCCCTGCCAAAACAAGCTCACAATCCAATAAATCCGATCAGTGAATATGACTTGTACAAATTGATCATCACCACAACAAAAACCTGGATCACATGTAAAGAACTGCCGATCTTATTTGTAACCTTGGGCTAAACACATGAAGAAACCCCCCAAAATTCAGCTTGTGAAAGACGTTCTTTAACGCCAAGCCTTGTTGACTATTTAAATCCTTGCTTGTCACACATTACAACTTCTAATGAGGGTGGAAGGGGGGGGGGGGGGGGGGATTTCCCAAATTTCTAACTAATTAAATACACGTATATGAAAAATATAAAAATACAAATAAACAAAACCTGGACAGGCAATCGGTACGGTTTGCAGGGAAATTATTTATTAGGTTCAAACAGTCTGTTTACTATACCTTGTGTTACTGTGAATTACCAACAGACTGGCAGCAGTTATTACAAAACAGGGCAAATTGGAACAAAATATTGTCTTACATGTTAAATAAATGTCCCTATGACACATCGAGCTTACATCGAGCAGGTTGAAAATGTTCTAAGGATATTTTTAATACAATACTAGATTTACTAGTTTCTTATAAAACGCTTCTCAAATCTCCCGCTTTCTGCAAAGTCAACGAGACAAGTGACATCAATGTTACATAGATTCCAAATAAAGAAGCAGTCAGAGCTCGGAGGCCCCACGCATGCTGGGAAAATAGTTTTTTTTTTTTTTTTAAATACAGAAAGCAGGAGCGTAAATGTTTTATGAAAAGTTTCTTAAAAAGTGCCTCTACCCCCTCCCCCCCTCCTTTTTATTCATGAAAAATTATACTGACATACCGCAGTCTCCAGGGGCCATAGAAGGGCCGATCAAACTGTCCCATTTACCTAAATTGAGAACTTTAATAACTAAAGTATGGGAACAATCATTAACAGCCATTTTCGTAAGTTTGTGTTGTACCACATTCCATACTATGTTATTTTAATAATGAAAGGGCTGTTTCCCCTCCAGCCCCTGCCCCGTACCCACACTGGCTATCTCTATTCTGAATCTCTTTGTACTACTGATAAAAAATCAAGAAAACCTATATCAGAGCAAAAGTCTTTGCAAACTGGTTAAATTCCGCCCCGAGGCTTCGGTTTGTAGAAACAGACCCCCCCCCTCCTCCTCCTCGGTGTTGTAAGGCTTTTGTTGATTGGTGTGATTTCAGGATATTAAATTAAGGATATCACCAAGCTTCATGACATAGAAATTATCACGAAGTATATACGAATGTTGGGAATTGGATCTGCCTTCAATGGGATGTGGGTCAGGCTCCAGAGGCCTTCGCTATTGTTTGTCGCACTAGCTGTTAAAGGGATAGCTGGTAACTGTATCCTCTTGGTTACGGCAAAGACAAAGAATCAGAAGAGAACTGGGACATGGAAGGGTAAAGGGGACCCATTCCAAACAACAAGAATCCTACCTGCTAAGAGCCAGTCACTAATCTATTCTAATGCAAACAGCTACATGACAGTGGACAAGTAGAGGAATATTTAAATCATGAAGAGTTTCACTGCCCGAGGGCGGTCTCATGGTCCGATCACCTTGTTTTTCATGTGATTTAATTCACTGGGGTTTTCCTTGGGCAGCAGAGGAATTATATAACAATTTATTGGGGACAGTGACCTGATACCTGATTACTATCATTAGTTACCTGTTCCATCCAACGGGACGCAATAAAATAGAATGGGAACCCAAGCTGAGGTCCCAACCCAGGGATTATGAGCCACAAATAAATAAAACGTAAAATATTTGGGAACTGTACCTTTATTAACATGCAAGATAGATGTCACAGACAAAACGTTTGGTTATATGGTTCTGGGGCCATTAAATGTTGGGGACAGCCTTTCACAATCGCCTCTATAAGAGTATATGGTAAACCAGACTGGGATAAAGGCATATTTAATGTATCCGACCTCCACACCTTTTAATATATAGGAACTGACATTTCTCACAAAAAATCATTATTCAAACGGTCTAAAAGTTAAAAGCTATGTGGGGACAATAATCAATTTATATTGTGGAGGTATTCATTCATTTACCCTCACTAGATTTTCTGGGGGGATTCGTTGCTCCCCACCCCTCCCTTCTTCCCACACCCATGATTTCTGCCATCTTGATCTCTGATTTCCGGTGTAAAAACATCCGGTTTATTTACTGAATTGGTCATTTTAGACAAATAATAGTCACATTTAAATGATCTCTAATGCAGCTGCTTTACTATTGCAGCTAAATTAGGATTATTCTTCTCAATTCCTGGTTTAGTAAAAACACCTTTTAACCGTGGATCCAATCCCGTGACATCTAGTGGGGTCTAGTGTGGATAGTGTATGGGTGCCACCATTTGTATAGTACCATCATAGAGGGCACATGGGTGCTGCCATTTGTATAATATCATCCTGGGAGGCACATGGGTGCTGCCATTTGTATAGTGCCATCCTGGAAGGTACATGGGTGCTGCCATTTGTATAATATCATCCTGGGAGGCACATGGGTGCTGCCATTTGTATAATATCATCCTGGGAGGGTACATGGGTGCTGCCATTTGTATAGTACCTTCCTGGAGGGTACATGGACGCTGCCATTTGTATAGTATCATCCTGGAAGGTGCATGGGTGTTGACATTTGTATAGTGCTATCCTGGAGGGTACATGGGTGCTGCCATTTGTATAGTACCATCCTGGAGGGTACATGGGTGCTGCCATTTGCATATTACCTTCCTGGAGGGTACATGGACGCTGCCATTTGTATAGTATCATCCTGGAAGGTACATGGCTGCTGCCATTTGTTTAGTATCATCCTGGAAGGTACATGGCTGCTGCCATTTGTTTAGTATCATCCTGGAAGGTACATGGGTGCTGCCATTTGTATAGTACCATCCTGGAAGGTGCATGGGTGCTGCCATTTGTATAGTACCATCCTGGAAGGTACATGGGTGCTGCCATTTGTATAGTACCATCCTGGAAGGTGCATGGGTGCTGCCATTTGTATAGTATCATCCTGGAAGGTACATGGGTGCTGCCATTTGTATAGTACCATCCTGGAAGGTGCATGGGTGCTGCCATTTGTATAGTACCATCCTGGAAGGTGCATGGGTGCTGCCATTTGTATAGTATCATCCTGGAAGGCACATGGGTGCTGCCATTTGTATAGTACCATCCTGGAAGGTATAAGGAAGCAGGAATGTGTAAAATGCAGCCACATGTAAGGGCACATTCTTGGCAGGACCTGGGCTACAGCAGCTACTTTACAATATCACTTCCATCTATTAACCCAGAGTTTAGCAATATTCATATATTGGGAATAAATGAACCTGATTTGGCCTGTGCCCTGCGTATCTCAGGCTCCCTGTCTAATGATATTTACACAAACCCTGTGGATATCCTTATAGTGTTGTTGATTGCTGTTTAGATCTTGACACTTGTTTAAGTGTTGGGCGGATTCTTTATTTACTATTCCTGATACATTGAACTGAACTTGTGCATTTAAGGAGTTCCCTTAACTGGCTTCAATTAATTGAGAAGTTCACCTGTCAGTGAGTGGGAAATAAAGCTGACTGTCTAATGGCAGCGAACAGGTTAATCTGATGTTTACTCGTTGCTGGGCTATTTACTAACGTGAGACTTTTCAGGAATCTAGAGAGGAATCAAAGGGAATTTCAAATTGTAGTCCAACATAGATGAATTGAACAGACTTGGGGATTTATTTCAATTCAGCTAATTTGGGCTAAAATGTTAAATTCACTTTGAATTCCTGACAATTCTCACTTTAGTGGATTTCTTGTATCAAAAAACATCCGGTTTGGAGGTGCGTTGATTCACATACGTGCGCAATAGTAAATAGAAATTTTAAGACAAAGTATTTGAGCCCAAATAAATTGCGTTAAACTGGTTTAATAGAATGTTTCCATTATTAACTGTCTCGTGAATTCTCCCCAATCCCTGAAATACTGAATAATTCCTATGTCGTGTAACAGATTAATATGCTTTGTAACGACAAACATGCAGCAAAACAACAGGGGTAGCATGAATACAATGGGAAGGAAAATGAAAAATGACAAAGTCTGTGTCATGGCAGAGAGCCCTGGCACCTTGATAAATGTATGCCCCTAGCCTCACCACGTTGGAATTTGAAATCCTTTCTCTTTCCCCTCTGAATTGATGTGATCTCGGGTGAAGGTCACTCGTTAGCACTCAACTTTGACCTTGGAAGGAGATCTGGCTTGTTGAGTGCAGCAATTTGTCTGTGGCTGAAGGTAGCATGCAGGTGTCACTTTACCCTGTCACCTGGAGAGTGCTCGGCCTCCCGATGGCTTGTACACACAGCCTTTATCTGCCTCATTGTGTAGGAATCCAGCCTTTTATTATGTAGAAATGGCATTCGCACTTAAAGGATTTCATGTTGTCTTTGCTTGTTCTCATGGCTGAGGACAGAGGCCATTCACCCCACGTTCCTGCATGTCCTTTCTGACTGGCTCTATACATCAAGGGTCACAGTGTATCTCCAGCTGTGACAATTCCAACTGGCAACATTGACACATCCATCGGGTGAAATATTCTGGATTTTTCTCCCTTAACATTGGAGTTGGAGCAAAACGATTGCAATGAATATTACGAATAAATGCACCATGTTCCTTCAGGACGGTAGACCATGTTGAGGGCAAGCCAACGGTCATTGACAGCTGAATGGCAAACACCGATAAATGTTTATTAAAAATAAAAGAGATTGTATGTTTTTCTACTGAAAATTACTGCAGAAAACGAGGACTCAGAAAACGTTTGTTTGTCATATACATTATAAGACATGCTTACCCTGTTTATGTAATCAATTATCCTACGTAGCGCAGATATCCCTCGACCAATCAAATAGGTGAAATAACTAAATACTAAATCACTCAATAATGACAGGTCTAATTAATGAAAATAAATAACCATTTAACCAGCCGTCTGTTGGCAGGATTTACTGGGGTTTATAAAGATGAGTTTCCCATCTTTCGTGGGGTCACACTAAAGGGTAAAAATGCAGAAGAAAAAGACATGAAGAGTTATTCACTACAGTGAAAATTGTCCAGTGTTCAAAGTGAATTTAAAGTGAATTTACAATTTAAAGCCAAAGTTGCAGAACAGACTTTGCATTTATTTGAAGTAAACTATTCGCTCATGTAAACTCGTAAGCAGCCAGCTCAGGACTAATAATATAATCCAATAATAATAATAATAATTGTAAACTTTATAATTCACTCTGGTCTCTCACCTTCTTACATGGGTTCCACATTACAACGTAGCCAGGGCCTCTCCATTGGGCCAGATTTATCAAGACAGGAGAGGATAAATTCTCTGACTGCATTATATCGGTTCTCCTGATGATTGCTCCTTATTTAAGCCTTTGTCTAAGAATAGCATCAGTTTTCCCATGACAAATAAGGCTTTATGCAGCAACATCACTATGGTAAAAATACCGGGAGCAATGGAAGTGTTTGTTTGTGATGCAGTATGGTGTGAGATATGGTGTGTGTGTGTAGTGTGAGATATGGTGTGTGTGTGTAGTGTGGGGTGAGATATGATCTGTGTGTGTGTGTGTGTGTGTGTGTATGTGTAGTGTGAGATATGCTATGTGTGTGTGTGCGCGTGTGTGTGTGTGTAGTGTGAGGCGAGATATGCTGTGTGTGTGTGTAGTGTGAGGTGAGATATGGTGTGTGTGTGTAGTGTGAGGCGAGATATGCTGTGTGTGTGTGTAGTGTGAGGTGAGATATGATCTGTGTGTGTGTATGTGTAGTGTGAGATATGCTATGTGTGTGTGTGTGTGTGCATGTGTGCATGTGTGTGTGTGTGTGTGTGTGTGTGTGTAGTGTGAGGTGAGATATGCTGTGTGCGTAGTGTGAGGTGAGATATGGTGTGTGTGTAGTGTGAGGTGAGATATGCTGTGTGTGTGTAGTGTGAGGTGAGATATGGTGTGTGTGTGTGTGTGTGTGTGTGGTGTGATATGATGTGTGCATGACAGGGTGGGAATCAACTAATTTAATATATTCTTTTATATTACAAGTTCAATAAAGTTTATTCCCAATCCCTTTTGCTGCTTTGGCACTGGGAGTGGGGACATTTAGATCCCTTGTGGTTCAATGTTAAGCTCTCTTGGTCTGCACCTTTGCCTTATTGTGAGTTGTGGCTCTCTGATATTGTGAGAGCGTTGCCGCGGGTTACCACTGCAATACCCGATACTCTAATCAGTGATACTGAGCTCGATATGGATAAGTAAATAAGTAAATATGGATAAGTAGAAGCCCATGCAGTGGAAGCACTGAGTCGGTGGGGGATTAAACTAGCTCATGAAAGGGACACAACTTCCTCAGCATCAGCCGGCCTTCTGGTGCCCCCCCCTTTAATGGTGTCACAGTGCAGTCCGCACCCCCTGTACCATCCTAGTGACACGTCAGCCATATCATTTTTTTTACAAGTACAAATACTACTGCATTTTTAATGCATAACATCCATAATTAATTAAAAAATAGGGATCCACCCTTGCCTGGAGCAAGCACAGATTTATAGTGACAAAACCTTTCATGATTTTGGTAGTGATTCACTTTAAAAATATTTATTTTAAAACTGCAAATTTAATGCTGTGTGCACTTATATCGCTATGTTTTATGTGAACGTATACTCGTACAATGCCGCGTTCACACTGTGCTGTTTATCATGATCATTACAATGAAGCAATACCCCCTAACCTTTGTGGACACATCTGTTATTGTGCAATGCCACTTACATTTCTCTTAGCCATAGTAAGTTACAGTAACAGGCATTGAGTTCAGATACCCTTAACGTGAGCAGTCCCTACACCGACCCTAAGTCTCCCCTTACTGTATATACCCCATAATCTAAGCCTAGGGAAAAAACTAAAACCAGCGCCATGATGACATGGGCTACAGCTACAAAGCGTTACATTTCAAGGTACCATTCGATGCCTTCACGTATACTGTCCTTATTCTGTTATTACAAAGACAGTGCACTATTTTGGAGGGCTCTCCGTGAGAATTGGATGAAACTAGAGCCATTTTGTTTGTGCAATGTCAGAGTAGAATATTGAAAATGTTCCGTTTATATTTCATTCATATTTCAAGGCTCCAAGTCTGCATCTCGGAGAGGAGATACTGAGTTCGTTATCAATTTTGAACATGCCACAAGAGCAATTTCTTCTGAGAACATGATTTGTAACTTGAATAGTCTGGATTCACAGAACCAAACCTTCCGAACCAAAGATTGGGGAGGGGGGGTGGGGGGGAGGGGAGAGGGCATTAAGTGGAACCATCATCTTATTATTATAGAAAATATAATTAGATATTTTTAGAAACACTGCAATCGGTGTAAACAAGAAGAGTTTTGTAAAGCGCCACATTGTATTTACATTGCACAAACTTCTGACTACATAGATATCAAATCATTTTGCATAAATAATTAAATATTTCCCTTCTTTGAGGCCGGCTGGAGTCATCTACCATCACGTGTGATCGGGTGAATTCTCACATCCCTTGTCTCAACCATATTGGAAGATTCCCTTTAAAAACAGTGACATTGAAAAGGTAACTTTAAAAGTGTGAACATCTTAATCGTGACACTGTCATGGTGCTACATTTAATAATGGCGTGCCCTATTTATAGTGACGTAAATCACAGCGTACAGCAGTGTTCACTGTGCTGTAATCACGCCTAAATACGGCTTAGGGGTAAAATGGTGTACCCTGCAACGTTTGGTGGCCACCGTAACTTCTATTACTCTTAACCAGCCAGCGAACCTGTCATTCACAAATGATGAGGCTGTGTAGTCACATTCGAGTAGATATATTCAATGTATACATTGCGCTGCCTGCCAGAATTTCAATCAAGTATACAGAATAAGATAATTTTATGACATTTGCTTTCCAAGGCATGCTGACGGCATATCATGAAAAGTGAAGAAAATCGAAATTTTGCCTGGCAGAACTATCTATCCATTTGGGGCCCTTTGTGGAATCACAATGTATAGATGAAATGTTATTCTCTGTAAAGTGACACCGAGCCGTGACAGGTGCACTGTAGGAGCAATGATTAGCCGTACAAGGTGTGTCAGAAATGTAACAGAAAAAAATCGTAACATAGTTTGATCAGAAATGTCTAAATCCATAGACTTCTCATCAGCTACAGCTAATATAGATTCTAAAGAAATAAGAGGTCTGATTGACGTGGCAGGTGGGCATACCCTCTCATGGCCATTGGAGGTAACTAAAAACCTCCATTTGTTTAAAAATACATAGGGACGTGGAAAGAGCGCAGGTAACTTTTTTCTTTTGTTTTTACTGTATGTATTTTGGCTGATGTGTACTATGGTCATTGCTGCCGCCCAGGAGTAATGGGAGTTTGAGCGCAGGACTTGTTTCTTTGTATTAATGTAGATTATACGTTAACTGATGGAGGGATACGATTAGGGGGAAGAGACGTTTTAAGAGGTTACTTGTATTTGACAATAAACTTAAAAAATAATCCCTTTTTGTAAAAGCTGTGAAAATACTCAAATTGAAAGTTTCAGAAACGACAAAGTCAGTAAACGTCAAGTCACGGTGTTAGGCAGACTTTGTCCAGACCGGGAAAATAGAAAGATGTTTGGTTTCATGTGTAGACGGGCACATTATTCACTTTATATGTTTATTCTTTGTATTTGGAAAATTGCTGCTGCTCTGCTATCCACGGAAACACATTTCTAGTTTACAGTAATTACTTGTAACATTATTTTAAATGATCACATTTCAGAGCTGGGCAATATAGAGCAGAGACCGGAATAATGGGAGGGGAGGGGGGGGGGAGGATACACTGCTGAGGATTGTGTTATACTCCCTCTGGTGTCTGAAAATTGAACTACAGTCACCAAACTAACTTTTCTATGATTTTACTTTGTGACCTGTTTCTCTAATTTAATGACACATTTATCAGATTTATAGATACACAGGTCAGAAGCAATGAGTAGAGCTCCAGTGAGGCTCTGAGACTCTGGCACCCACACGGTGCACACTTATCATGTGTTCATTTCCTAAAAAACTAACTGTAGTGAACTGGAAAATAGGGGCTAAAAGCTGTAGAATTCCTCCAGATCAGCACTTTTTTTGCCGAAATTTAGTTTTTAGTTACAACAATGCAGCATGTGGTGAATAAACACAATCAGTGTTACACATTACACACATTCCAAGTTATTCACTAAAGTATCAACTCGAATTTATCAATTTCAAATTTTATTTCAAAATAGCCAAACTTGGATATTCACTTCGTATTTCCGACAATTTGCAATTTAGTGGGTAACATTCCTTAAAAAACAGTATAGTGTGAGGAACACAAGCATGTACTATTAACTAAGGTGTTAAACTAACTATTTAGGTCACTCCCCCCCTTAGATCGCAGTAAAAAAATTATTCTACTCACCTTTTCCCTACACTGTGCCAGTCTTCCCTGCCTAACTCCACCTCCATGGCTGAGATCATCACTCTTGATAATCTCAGTCAATCCAATGCTTTCCTACAGGAAGGCACTATCAGGCTACTGCACATTGTCTGCAGTAGCCAATCAGCATCCTCTCATAGAGAACCATAGACTCAATGAATCTCTATGGAGAACGTTCAGTATCTCCATGCAGTGCGTGGAGACGCTGAATGTAGGAAGCACCTCTAAGGGCCATTTGAGTGACTACCTCTAGAGGTGTTACTAGGCAGCAATATAAACTGCCATTTCTCTAAAAAGGCAGCGTTAACATTGAAAAGCCTGCAGGGGCAGGCTATAGACACCACAACCACTGCATTAAGTTACATTACATTACATTGTATGGGAGCAGCAGTGAGCGCACATTAGATTGGCTTAATGCAAGCACACTTGCAGCGCCTGTGATGTCATATGAGTGCCTATGATGTCATACGCATGCAGATGGGATGCTTTTATTGACATCACTAGTGTGCATACAGCTAGGGAGATTTCTTTGAATAGTATTTTATTCTACAAACTACTTTTTTCTTCCTTTACATGTAGTTCCACATAGAGCCACTGTGGATGGCCACTGAGCGGTAAAATAAATATTTACTAAGACTGGATCATGGTGGATTAAAAATTAAAAAAAAACATAATTAGGATGAAATAGTCAAACTGAGACTACAAACTAAGTTGGGTAAGATTCCCGTATCAGCCCGTTTTACCGAACATTTACGCACCAGCTTTCTATAATCCTCTATCTAGAGCTCCACATCTATTGCTATTTCATTTGAGGGCCTAGTTAGTAAACAGTGAAATGTTATAAATGTAAAAAATAACAATAACAATAATAATCATTTTAGGCCAAAATATCTGCATTAGACAAATTCCCCATCTCATCTTGGCGATTCTGTCGAATAATCTGCAAGGAAAATCAGAAATTTCCAAATCACAGAGATGCACGCACGGTTTAGTGAATTAGCCCCAGTTTGTGCTCCAAATCCTATTCCTAATCTAATGCCCTCGGATCATTTTGCTTTTGATTTTCCGCTCACAATGTCACCCTGCCCTGAATGTATCCTGAAACCTGGCTGAAAGCGGATCATCAGCAGATTGCAAATCACTGTTTAGCGATTCGACCCATTTCGATTTCAGTGGAGCCACAAGAAGAAAGCGATCTTATAATAACAAATATTTCAAAGCTATAAATACAAATATTCAGGTCTAAAACCCCTCTTCACTGCCCATTCATGTTATTAACAGCAGCAAATTAATCATCTACTTAAGCACCTGTGATTTACTATCAAACAGAGACAAGATGTGCCAGCATTATTCCCTTTCTAGGCCCTTGATACGTGTCATTAATTCTGCTACAAATTCCCGAAGAATGCACTCGCATTGTTACTCTTCTTTACTCGGCGAAAATGTTCATCTTCAGATAAAAAGAAAGGTACGTCCAACCGATGGGCGCACGGAATAATCCAGATGGATTGTGGTTTTCTCTTTTCCGTCGTCTCATTGTGTTTGTGTCTTCAAAGCTCATCTCCTTTCTTCCATTTGGTCAAAAGTAATTTTCTAATCATACCCCGCTATATTGCCACACCGTCCGCCGTTTTTTACAAACCGAGACAGAAGTGTCCATGGTAATTGCTTGATCCGAGAGATGGATAGAGTGTTGGGCATTGTGCTTTTAAAGCTGCGATGATCCACTGCGTTAACACATCTAGAGAAAGCAGATTCTGCCATCTC
The DNA here is from genome assembly GCF_036172605.1 of Pelobates fuscus. Classification (NCBI taxonomy): domain Eukaryota; kingdom Metazoa; phylum Chordata; class Amphibia; order Anura; family Pelobatidae; genus Pelobates; species Pelobates fuscus. The sequence continues at coordinate 13,726,496 of NC_086323.1, read as the reverse complement.
GGCCACTAAAAAAACAAATTAAAATAAAACGGTTTATTGCATTATGTTCGTTTGGTTTATGCTTGATTCTGATAGCATTGATTGTAGAATATTGTTACGTTTTATCAAAGATTATTACTTGGCATACGTTAAAGGTGAAAATCAAGGCTAGAAGATGAATTTGTAACACTATGTGATCAAAAATGAAAATAAAAGAATAAATAAGATAAAAGTTATGTTCCAAGTACCAGCATTTGCTGCAAAGCCCGTCAGGACAGCAATGACTGTTGTAATTCAAATGTATTCTTTTTGCTGTAACTAAAAGGTAATGGGTGAACTACAATTCCCAGAAACCCAAGTCATAATATTAATTATCACTGCACTGGAGTGCCGTCAATTTTATAATATGAATATTTTTGTTTGTGAAGAAACGGCGGACGGTGTGGCAATATAGCGGGGTAATGTTAGGAAATTACTTTTGACCAAATGGAAGAAAGGAGATGAGCTTTGAAGACACAAACACAATGAGACGACGGAAAAGAGAAAACCACAATCCACCTGGATTATTCTGTGCGCCCATCGGTTGGACGTACCTTTCTTTTTTTTCTATTCAGACACAGTACTGGGACCTGCTTAGGGCACTATATACATCAGATTGGGGAGATATAAATATTGCCCATTAACGGACTGCACTGAATTTCCTTTCCATTCCTGAGTCAGCGCAGCGAGAGTGTGATGTCATACCACTTCCTCCCCACAAGAGCCCAGAGAATCCACCCTCCTGAAGCCAAAGGTTTGGGAAAGAGAAAACTGGCTAAATACAACTGCATTCGCTATGTTGGTGTGAACATGGGTGTCTAACAATGCACATCATGTGTGAGTGTATGTGTTTGGCAGTGTGTTTCCCTGTGGGTGTTTGGCAGTGTGTATCTCTGTGTGTCCTTGGAAGTGTGTATCCCTGTGTGCCTGGCAGTGTGTATATGTGTGTGTGTTTGGCAGTGTGTATATGTGTGTGTGTGCCTGGCAGTGTGTATCTGTGTGTGTCTGTCAGTGTGTATCTGTGTGCATCTGGCAGTGTGTATCTGTGTGTGTCTGGCAGTGTGTATCTGTGTGTGTCTGGCAGTGTGTATCTGTGTGTCTGGCGGTGTATCTGTGTGCGTCTGGCAGTGTGTATCTGTGTGTGTCTGACAGTGTGTATCTGTGTGTCTGGCGGTGTATCTGTGTGTCTGGCAGTATGTATCTGTGTGTCTGGCAGTGTGTATTTGTGTGTCTGGCAGTGTGTATCTGTGTGCGTCTGGCAGTGTGTATGTGTGTGTCTGGCAGTGTGTATCTGTGTGCGTCTGGCAGTGTGTATTTGTGTGTCTGGCAGTGTGTATCTGTGTGTGTCTGTCAGTGTGTATCTGTGTGCATCTGGCAGTGTGTATCTGTGTGTGTCTGGCAGTGTGTATCTGTGTGTGTCTGGCAGTGTGTATCTGTGTGTCTGGCAGTGTGTATCTGTGTGCGTCTGGCAGTGTGTATCTGTGTGTGTCTGACAGTGTGTATCTGTGTGTCTGGTGGTGTATCTGTGTGTCTGGCAGTATGTATCTGTGTGTCTGGTAGTGTGTATTTGTGTGTCTGGCAGTGTGTATCTGTGTGCGTCTGGCAGTGTGTATCTGTGTGTGTCTGGCAGTGTGTATCTGTGTGCGTCTGGCAGTGTGTATCTGTGTGTCTGGCAGTGTGTATCTGTGTGCGTCTGGCAGTGTGTATCTGTGTGTGTCTGGCAGTGTGCATCTTTGTGTGTGTTTGGCAGTGTGTATCTGTGTGAGCCTCGCAGTGTGTATCTGTGTGTCTGGCGGTGTGTATCTGTGTGCGCTTGGTAGTGTGTATCTGTGTGAGCCTCGCAGTGTGTATCTGTGTGTTTGGCGGTGTGTATCTGTGTGTCTGGCAGTGTGTATCTGTGTGTCTGGCAGTTTGTATCTGTGTGCGTCTGGCAGTGTGTATCTGTGTGTGTCTGGCAGTGTGTATCTGTGTGTGTCTGGCAGTGTGCATCTTTGTGTGTGTTTGGCAGTGTGTATCTGTGTGAGCCTCGCAGTGTGTATCTGTGTGTCTGGCGGTGTGTATCTGTGTGTGTCTGGCAGTGTGTATCTGTGTGTCTGGCAGTGTGTATCTGTGTGTGTCTGGCAGTGTGTATCTGTGTGCGTCTGGCAGTGTGTATCTGTGTGAGCCTCGCAGTGTGTATCTGTGTGTCTGGCGGTGTGTATCTGTGTGCGCTTGGTAGTGTGTATCAATGTGTGAGAGTGTGTATCTGTGTGTCAGAGTGGATATCTTACAGGAAGCCTGCTACACAAGTCTAGTGACTGATTAGTTGTTAGTGGACTGGTGAAGTCAGGACAAGTAGCCAACACATGTCCAACCCCCTGTATTGTATTTACCAGTCAGCCAATATTGCCATAAAGACTTTTGTGCAAACATCACAGCTGTTTAGTGGTGAAGCCAGAAGAATTGTGTCTAGGAGGTACCTGCTTTTAAAGTAATGTCTTCTTAAATCAATAGACAATATAGCCCCACCCTCCTCAGAGAGAGCGATCTCAGACCCTTTGCAGTACCATGATTTGTGGGATACATTCCCCGTGGTATATAGTCTGGCTGAAGGTCTCGGCAAAGCACCAAGGGAAATGTAACTTATAAAAATGTGTAGTGTCAAACATACAAATTGTACCTCTTTAAGTGCACGCAGTGTGAGGTGTGAAGCTATAACCGTGTTTCTATTTTGATATGTTATAATCTATTATTTTCCTACATAATTAATCTATGAAAATCTGCCTATAAAACCTTCATTATAGACAACCAGCAATAAACACATTAAACAGTTACAAAATAAAAAATACAAAACACAAGTAATCAGTGCCTTTAATTGGTGCCTTTTAATTATTACATTATATATATATATATATTTTTTTTTTAAATCATTCTGTCAATAAGCATCCAAATTAAAGATCCGGATTTAAAAGGCCAGCGATCTGGATCTAAATATTGAAACACTGTTATTTTGCTGCTGATTCAGTTTTATTACATAGTATTACTATTATTACTAACTTTCTATATAGTATTATTATTTTGTTTATGTGTATATTGCACAATATAGCCCTGCTATGCTTAGAGCCGTGTCTCTGGGTCTCTGCCTCGCCCGCTGCCACGCCTGCCTAACGCCATGATTAGTTAATGAGCATAAAACCATAACCTCAGCAGGATGCCATCTTGCCCTGAGCATCCTTTGTAGAGGGCCGAATTCCTTTGCTGAATCTCTGCTCTAATGTGAGATGTTATTGCTGTCATTAGAAGAAAGTACAGGTGCTCAGGCGAAACGCATTGAAGTGACGGACATGTCTAAACCTGCAGCTGCAAGTATCAGATAGAGGTAAGAACCTAAAGCACCAGGTGCAGCGAGCAAGGACATACGTACTATTGAATATTAAATGGCACAGACCTTAATACAGAAAATGTATCTAATGCTGTCTGTGTCAAATTATATTCCTTTATACAGGAACCTGCACCTATATTGCTGGATGTGTCACCATCTCTTCTCTCAAATTAAGGCTTAAAGCTCCTCGTACACTTCACCACCCTGTCTGCCCTCTCTCATGTGGCATGAGCCGTGGCATCATATGATATTCCCTCTTCTGGTGACTGAAGAGTTAAAACACAAAGTGAATTATTAGCAACATAATAACACCAACGATAACTCTGATACCGAAATCAGCCTAGGCTATTTACATCAAATGTAAAGAATAATAGCTGAGTTAGATGTGAAATCTCAATTCCTGTTTGAACTGCAGGAAATCTGGACATATATTTGGTGCAGAATATGCCAATTCAATTTGTGCAAATTCTGTATCTGCTAACAATATATTATACGATCTCCACAAAGAATAGCAATTTGCCATTTACAAAGGCCTGAATTTCTCAATTTGGGACAGATTTTGATTTGAATATTTTAAGAACAAATTGAAAAAACAGAGCTAATAAATACAAAAATAAATACAAACGTGGGTGTGACCTTACGCTGCGTGTAAGACGTTTCTCTCACATGCGTGTCTCATCAGAGCTCCGTACTGGTGGGGAAATTGAAGCAACTAACGAGTGACAACCATGTCCTAGAGACTCTGACTTATTAAAGGAGTCATTATAAGCCAAGCAAGCGCCATACAACTGAATGATAAGCAAGATCCACTGCTAATTATGGTTCTGCACCGACAGCACTTACCCATGCAAGATGGTGAGGACCAGGCCACCACACCTGCCTCGAATCCAGATAGAAGTCCAAGCACCTCGGTATCCCTGCCTTTGAGCCATCAGGTCACAGATGTAGGTATACAGAAGATGCAAGACCAACTAAGAGCCTCAATAAAGCCATGGCAGACATGTAACCCGAGATGAGACCATTTGTAGACTTTGCATACTACGGACGAAATAGAGTAGACCACAAATGCTCTGGGTGACAAGTTGGACCAATTTATGCTCAAGATGACAGATTATGAAGACCGGTGAAGCAAAAATTAATACATATAACAAAAAAATACCTGTGTTTATTGCTCCTAGAATGCACTTATAATCGTGAGGGATGCAGGACCAGCTCACTCCTCTTCCCTCACCCCATGTAAGAAGGATGAGAGGGGATACAATCAATAAAGGGTCCTTCATAGTGCTCCCCCTCCCCATTCAATGTGCTATGAGGAGCCAAAGGCATAAAACTTTAAGCAGAAATTCGAAGAACCCTCTAACCTTGGGGTACCTGAGCCCCGCATTTGTATTACACAATGTATTCTTGTCCCCCCATTAACTATAAAGATCTGCACAGTGGTCCCATGTATTCTCATTCACTGTGCATGGTGAGGCGTGTTAAGCTGCTATGTAGACAGTCATGGAGGTGACCATCCATTCATTGCACTAACAGCTTACCTATATCCCATGCCAATATTAGTAACTAACAGTAGTAATCAACTGAGGCGTCATTAAACTCAAGAGAGGGGGCATTAAACTAATTTTTTTTTAGCATGCCGTTTCTGGGATTGGCTTTGCATTTTAGTTGTTAATTCACTTCTTTTGACTGTTTAATGAATGACCCCTGGGGCATAAAGAAAGCATAAAATAACCCGGACCTTCTGATGCCCACCCAGATGGACCTGTTTTTCTTCTCCTGTGAGTTTGCACCATGTGGAGGTCAGCGGTGGGTCACCCTGTAGGTTTTTACTTCTAACTTCTATAGGAAGAAGCATCTTTCTTTGCAATTATTAAAAACATTCAATACATCAGTTTTAATACATTGATGCCTTAATTCTTTACATTTCCTTTAAAACAAAGTCCATTCTTGTACATGGATGGATTTTATGTGAAGAGGGGTATACTGCTCCCCTACTGAGACTATCCCACTGAAACTAGCAAACACTGTGTAATGTGCCAATCAAATCAAATCAAATCAATTTCAAAACAAATTATGTGGCATCTCTTTGTTTTAATAAGGATAGAAAATTAGGGCGTTATCTGCTAAAAACTGGAGGAGCAAACTTTATAAAAGGGTCTTTATTAAATGGACACTCCACTGCCCAAATATAATATAAATATATATAAGTGTAATTCTAATTTGTTTTTTCATTGGGGTATGTGTAATACCAGCTTGCAGATGCTGCAGATCTCTTATCTGCAGCCTATGCAAGCCCTCCCCTTCTAACCCCGCCCAGACTTTCTGTGGCTGTCCAATCACAGACCTACCAGTGCAACTCAATGAGAAGTCTTTGCAAGGCAGGTGCTCTTAACAATTCCTACCTCTTGAGTTTAGCTCCACTGAGCTAACGAAACCAGGAAGTAACAAGACAGGTTGTGTAACAAGGTTGAAATCAGCACTTTTTGTAAAATGAAAAAAGAGGACACACCCTTCACAAACAAAACACTTCAGCAAGCTAAAGTGCTTTAGGAGTCTGGAGTGTCTCTTTAATTTTACTCTTTTTGTAATTCAGCAGAAAACTCCCTAATTTGTTTTCTTTACTTGATGTACAGATTGTCATAATTAAGGATACCAAGTTAGGGTGCTGTTTAGCAGATAGCTCCCTCATTTGGTAATTGGTTTCCTTATGGCAATCCCCCTAAGCTTAGCAAATTAGGGAGTTATCTACTTCACAGCTGAAAGATCAACATTAGGAAAATCGCTTTTCTTCATTTTGATTGTTGCAAGTTTAGCAGATAACAACCCAACTTGATACTGTGTTACCTTGTGCCACTTTTCCCATGGGAAATAATGGATTTCTGAATTTAAAAAATTAACGTAATTTCCAGATCATATATAGTTCGTCCAAATTTATATTTTCCAAATTTCAGATGAACCGAAGTTTGAATCTTAACAAATCAAAACCAAAAAAAATCATACCCTGCTGATAATTACGTCCTTCCCTTTTTACAGCTGATAGCGCCTTTATTTTTGTAAGTATTGGCACAGAGGCTCCACCCAAAGCACTATTGGTGAGGCAAAATAATAAAAATTAGCACAGGAATCACCCAGACCATCGAATCCCCCGAATTTATAGTGTCACACCACCACAGTGATTATTTAGTAACAATTATTGAATTATGTATTTAATATTACAATCATTCACTTATTTCGGCTGTTTAATTATTCTGTATTATATGTTACCCGTGGCCAAGACAGAGTTATTCATCCACAAACCACATCACATGGAAGCCTCTTCCTATAGCATCTAATGCTACTAAGATAATTGGGACACTGACAACCTGATCATTATGCGAACAATTACATGACCAATATTTTTTATTCTATTATATTCATTTATTTCAATTCCTATCATTTTCGGTAAACCCACTCTTATCTTATAAAACATCCAAAAATTCTAGATATTCAGGGAGAGAGCTATCTATCATAGGGAAAAGGAGCTTTAACGATCACGAAAACTCACACTAAGTGCTTAAGAAGTGAAACTAATTACATTATTCACAGCCTGAATACTGAGTGAATAAATTAGTTTAACTTTCAGTCACTTCAGAACTTAGCTCAGTGGAACAAACGAAAAGAAAGAAAATGAAAAAAAAAACAGCATTACATAAACATTATTATTATTATTATTATTATTATTGCCACTTATATAGCGCCAACAGATTCCGTAGCGCTTTACAATATTATGAGATGGGGGGATTTAACTATAAATAGGACAATTTCAAGAAACTTACAGGAACGATAGGTTGGAGAGGGCCCTGCTCAAACGAGCTTACAGTATATAAAACAAATACTCCTACAAAGACAATCCAATAAATATATTAGGGGGGAAACTGTGAACATATAAACAATGGATAACACATACAAACAATCAACAAAACAAAATTGTAACATAGAAAATCAAACAAATGGAAAATATGAAGATATGGAAACTAAAGCATTATTGCCTGTCAGGCTGCAATGATATGTTCCAAGTTAGCTTGCACATATAATAATTCTTCATTATGCAATAAATTGAACTCAAGGCGAAACTGGTTATTGCACAATAAATAATCTCTGTTCCACGCAGGCCAGATGGCTATGTTACCGCAACAAATGAGAAATTGCCAGGAATTTAATTTTCTAAGCATAGAACATAAATTACAGGTTGCAGGGTTTCTCTACCTGTCCCTTCCTCAGGTAAGTAGAGTATAAAAGGGACGCGTCCTGCTGGGTCTGTGTTTAGCCCCCTGCTGCATTATAGCCTGATGTGACAAGGCAGGCCAAAGGCTAAGGTAGGACAGTGATTCTAAGTCTTGCTGTGCGGGATGAATGGCTGTCCTCCTGGGCCTGCTGTGAGTAACTAAACACAGGCAACTTATAATGTGCTCCCCGGGGTAGGAAATAAAGAGCCGGACAAAGAACATTGCAGGTAGTAATGGGGAAATGAATGGACCGTAATGTTTCAAAGGGGAGCTGTCTGAACTCGCTAATTTCCCGGATCAGCTGTCAAACACCTTGCATCGCCCAGATTCTTTCCTTATTACATTTATTAATACACGGATTTATTAAATCGTGCGGGAACTGCGGGAGCAGAATATTAAATGGATTTGGCTGAAGAGCTAGCATTGTTTATCTCCAGTGAAACCATTTTCAGATTTTTCTTTAAAGCGAGAATTAAAGGAAACGACTATGGGGAAAATACCAGGAGTATATATTATATAACTAACAATGCAGCTAACAGCGCTGCGGAATATGTTGGCGCTTTATAAATTCCAGTAATAAATAAATAAAGAAATAATTAACCTAGCACAATTAAAGCTTGTCAAACACGCCAAGAGGCGCACGTGACCTGTAGTCATTTCTTATTTTAACCCTAGGTTTCTAACCCCTTTTTTATTAGAGGTTTTTGCAAATCCCATCCATACGATCACGGTGGACTTGGAGCTTTGGGTGAAACTTTCATTCGAGAGAGTCACAGGTTTATTTACTAAATTGTCAGGAATTCTAAGGAAATTCAAATTTAGTTTCAAATTTGAAGTCAAAATACCGGTAGTTGCACTGAAAACGTGATTTGAAGAATGTTTTTCCCTCTGTCTATTTTGACCTGAATTGTAAAAATTAAATTGTAACATATATCACATTAGCGAATTACCTCGCTCTTACAAGGCAAAATTCATCTAAGCTTTACACATTTACTTAATAAATCAATTATAAAAAGGGACAATTATCTGTGTAATTAATTTGGAGGACTGCGTGAAGTGGCTAATCTTCTGATTGAAAGAAATAAAACAATAAGTCCTTGTTTACACCTTTAATTAAATGCTTATGTCCCTGTCAGGATCGGGACAGGGATCCAACACGCAGAGTACAAACAGTAGCCAGATACGTATACCGGACCTTAGAATGGCCGGACTAACGTAAGTAGTACAGTATAGAATGGTCAAAGACAAGCCGAGGTCGAGGGTAACAGAAGACAGGTAAGCGAGAGACAAGCCGAATCAAGGGTAACAGAGATAAGCAGAGTAAGGTAAACAAGCCGGGTCAAAACCAAAAGGGATAATAGAATACACAAGCACTGAGTGACTAGAACAAGCTAGAACCACGACAGGGCAATGAGCTAATGAAAGAAGCTCTGTTAAATACCCTGTTCAGAGCAGTAACCACGCCCCCAAGACGTCCTGATTGGTCCTGCAGTCATTGACTGACAGGTTGTTCCGGGGGAGTGTCCTGATGACTACTTCCTGCCTAGATGCTGTAAAAGGCAGTCACTCCTTCGCGGCCGGCCTAGCATGACCGGATAGACCGCGGGGAAGGGAGCCATCAGACCGTCTGGATGGAGGAACAGCTAAGTCTCTACCTCTTTCGGAGGTAGAGACCACAGGTACCCTGACAGTACCCCCCCTCTCAGATACGCCCACCGGGCGGAATGAACCGGGACGAGATGGGAAGCGAGAGTGATACGCCCTGCGGAGACGGGGAGCATGAACATCCTCCTGAGGTACCCAACTCCTCTCCTCAGGACCATATCCCTTCCAATCAACCAGATATTGTACTCTCCCCCGGGAGATTCGAGAATCAATAATAGAGTTAACCTCATACTCCTCCTGACCCTCCACCTGAACGGGGCGAGGAGGGGCTATTGTGGAGGAAAATCTGTTACATATGAGTGGTTTCAGCAATGAAACGTGAAACGAGTTCGGGATGCGTAAGGTATTAGGAAGAGCTAAACGATACGCAACTGGATTGATACGGGTCAGCACCCTGTAGGGTCCAATATAACGAGGAGCGAACTTCATGGAGGGCACTTTTAAACGGATGTTCCTCGTGCTCAGCCATACCCTATCACCTGGAACAAAGACCGGAGCCGCCCTTCTACGTTTATCAGCGTGTTTCTTGACCAACATAGAGTTGTGCACAAGGATTTGTCGAGTTTGATCCCACAACTTCCTCAAATTGGCAACATGAACATCAACCGACGGCACCCCCTGGGAAGGGGAATCCGAAGGAAGAATAGACGGATGAAAACCATAATTCATGAAGAAGGGGCTTGAATGAGTAGAATCGCAAACGAGATTGTTGTGTGCAAACTCCGCCCAAGGAATCAAACCGACCCAATCATCCTGGTGTTCAGAAACAAAGCATCGTAAATATTGTTCAATTTTCTGGTTGGTACGTTCAGCAGCTCCGTTAGACTGAGGATGATAGGCAGAAGAAAAGTTTAATTTAATACCAAGTTGAGAGCAGAAGGACCTCCAAAAGCGGGAAACAAATTGGGAGCCTCTGTCCGATACAATTTGAGAGGGTATCCCATGTAGGCGAAAAATCTCCTTAGCGAATATCTCTGCCAATTCGGGAGAAGACGGGAGTTTAGGCAGGGGAATGAAGTGTGCCATCTTAGTAAACCTGTCAACCACGGTGAGGATAACAGTCTGTCTTTTAGAGATAGGTAGATCGACAATAAAGTCCATGGCCAAACAGGACCATGGTTTTTCTGGAACCTCCAAGGGTTGCAGGAATCCACATGGAAGCGTATGGGGTTGTTTGGTTTTAGTACAAACTTCACATGCAGCGATGAACTCCTCAATGTCCCTCCGTAAAGCAGGCCACCAGAAGTCCTTAGAGATCAACGCGTAAGTTTTGCGGATACCAGGATGTCCCGCCATCTTGCTATTATGTAAACACTGTAAAAGTTCCAGTTGAAGAGCAGGAGGAACGAAATGACAGCCCGCAGGAGTCTGTTTAGGTGCTAGATGTTGCAACTTAATGATCTCGGCCAGTAATGGAGAATGAATCCTGAGATTCGTATTAGCAATGATATTGCATTTCGGAACTATAGAAGAAAGAACTGGTTCAGGTACAGTAGAAGGTTCATATTGGCGAGATAATGCATCGGCTTTAGAGTTTTTAGAACCAGGTCTGTAAGTCAGTACATAATTGAAGTGAGTCAGGAATAAGGACCAACGAGCTTGTCTAGAGGATAAGCGCTTAGCCTCCCCAATATAGGACAAGTTTTTGTGGTCCGTCAAAATCGTAATAGGGTGTAGGGTCCCCTCCAACAAATGTCTCCACTCCTTTAAGGCTTTAATGACTGCTAACAGTTCCCTTTCCCCGATGTCATATCTGCTCTCAGGCCCAGAAAATTTCTTAGAGAAGAAACCACAAGGGTGTAACGGTTTATCCACCCCTAACCTTTGAGACAGAACAGCCCCAACTGCTGTCTCAGAGGCATCGACCTCGAGCAAGAAAGGCAGAGTCGTATCAGGATGGACTAGAATGGGAGCCGAGGCAAAAAGTTCCTTGAGAGTCTTGAAAGCACCCAGAGCTTCCTTAGACCAGAACTTAGTATCAGCCCCTTGTTTGGTCATATTGGTAATAGGCGCAATGATAGAGGAGTATCCTTTAATGAAGCGCCTATAGTAGTTGGAAAAACCAATAAACCTTTGGATAGCTTTGAGTCCTTTGGGCAAGGGCCAGTCTAAAATAGATTGAAGTTTTACAGGATCCATTTTAAAACCCTCCCCAGAAATCACGTATCCAAGAAAGTCTACCTGAGACTGATCAAAACTGCACTTCTCCAATTTGCAATATAGACCATGTTGCAGCAGCTTGTGTAATACCTTTCTGACCTGTCTATGGTGAGTCTCAATCTCCTTAGAGTGTATTAGTATGTCGTCCAGGTAAACAATAACACAATCATGCTGAAACTCCCTAAGTACCTCATTAATCAAATCTTGAAATACTGCAGGAGCATTGCATAGTCCAAATGGCATAACAGTGTATTCGTAATGGCCATACCGGGTATTGAATGCCGTCATCCACTCGTGACCTTGCTGGATTCTCACCAAATTGTAAGCCCCTCTGAGATCTAACTTGGTGAAGATTTTGGAGCCCTTAAGACGATCAAATAACTCGGTAATCAGTGGGATAGGATAGGCATTTCTGACAGTTATTTTATTCAAGCCTCGGTAATCGATACAAGGTCTCAGCGTGCCATCCTTCTTCTTAATGAAAAAGAACCCAGCCCCGGCCGGAGAAGAAGACCTCCTGATGAATCCCTTTTCTAAATTCTCCCGAATATACTCCTCTAGAACCGAGTTTTCCTGAACAGACAAAGGATATACATGGCCCCTCGGAGGCATAGTGCCGGGTAGAAGCTTAATCTTACAGTCAAATGACCTGTGTGGAGGCAAAGAATCGGCATTCTTCTTGTCAAACACTGCCCTTAAGTCTAGGTAAAGGTCTGGTATTTGTCTTTCTGTGGACTGAGTAGGATTCTCCGGTATGTTAATATTAGCTAATGGAGAAACCTTGCACAAACACCGATCCTGGCAGCCCTGGCCCCACGAGAGTATCTCTCCTAACTCCCAATCGATAATAGGGTTATGTTTTTTCAACCATGGGTACCCCAGAACTATGGGAACGGAAGGAGACGAAATGAGCAGAAGAGATAAATTCTCCACGTGTAGGATACCCACATTTAAATTAATGGGTATGGTCTCACGAAAGATAACAGGGTCTAGTAGTGGTCTACCATCTATGGCCTCAACGGCCAAAGGTGTCTCCCTTAGCTGGGATGGGAAATTGTTCTTACTAGCAAAGGCTTGGTCGATAAAATTCTCAGCAGCACCGGAATCTATCAATGCCATAGCCCTTACTACTTCCTTCCCCCAAGTTAAGGAAACTGGTAGCAGAAGCCTGTGATCTTTATAATCAGGAGTAGAGGACAAAATAGAAACACCCAAGGCCTGTCCTCTAGAGAGACTTAGGTGCGAGCGTTTCCCGGGCGGTTAGAACAGTTCGAGAGTAAATGACCCTTGGCTCCACAATACATACACAAACCCTCTCTTCTCCTGTGCTGTCTTTCCTCCTCAGAGAGGCGGGTATACCCTATCTGCATAGGTTCAGTAAGCAAAGATATCGTGGAGTCAGGACTTGGAACAGCGGGAGCTAACCTAAAAGAAGGTCTCTGGTTCCCCTCTCGAGTGTTCTGTCTCTCTCTTAGACGTTCATCTATACGAGAGATGAACGAAATTAAATCCTCTAAATTCTCAGGGAGTTCTCTGGTAGCAACCTCATCAAGGATTACATCAGATAGGCCATTCAAAAATACATCCATATACGCCTGCTCATTCCACTTGATTTCTGCCGCCAGAGACCTGAACTCTAGTGCATAATCCACCAGTGTTCGGTTCTCCTGTCTCAGGCGCAACAGTAATCTGGCTGCATTAACCTTTCTACCTGGAGGGTCAAATGTTCTTCTAAAAGCAGCTACAAATGCGTTATAGTTATAAACTAATGGATTATCGTTCTCCCATAGTGGGTTGGCCCATCTCAGAGCTTTCTCAATGAGTAGGGTGATAATAAATCCTACTTTTGCCCTATCTGTAGGATAAGAGCGAGGTTGCAATTCAAAGTGGATACTAATTTGGTTTAAAAAACCACGACACTTCTCAGGAGCCCCTCCATAGCGTACTGGGGGGGTAATGTGAGAAGAAGCACCCACTGTGGCTACCTCTAGACCTGAACCGACAGGAGAAACAGGGGTATTACGTATCTCCTCTGGTGGTTTATTGGCACAAGCTAATAGAGCCTGTAGCGCAAGCGCCATCTGATCCATTCTGTGATCCATGGCCTCAAACCTAGGATCAGGAGCAGCCAGCTGACTGTTTGTACTTGCAGGATCCATTGGCCCTGTCGTAATGTCAGGATCGGGACAGGGATCCAACACGCAGAGTACAAACAGTAGCCAGATACGTATACCGGACCTTAGAATGGCCGGACTAACGTAAGTAGTATAGTATAGAATGGTCAAAGACAAGCCGAGGTCGAGGGTAACAGAAGACAGGTAAGCGAGAGACAAGCCGAATCAAGGGTAACAGAGATAAGCAGAGTAAGGTAAACAAGCCGGGTCAAAACCAAAAGGGATAATAGAATACACAAGCACTGAGTGACTAGAACAAGCTAGAACCACGACAGGGCAATGAGCTAATGAAAGAAGCTCTGTTAAATACCCTGTTCAGAGCAGTAACCACGCCCCCAAGACGTCCTGATTGGTCCTGCAGTCATTGACTGACAGGTTGTTCCGGGGGAGTGTCCTGATGACTACTTCCTGCCTAGATGCTGTAAAAGGCAGTCACTCCTTCGCGGCCGGCCTAGCATGACCGGATAGACCGCGGGGAAGGGAGCCATCAGACCGTCTGGATGGAGGAACAGCTAAGTATCTACCTCTTTCGGAGGTAGAGACCACAGGTACCCTGACAGTCCCTGATTATTCGTACAGCTCTGTATTGTATGTGTTTAATTAAACTAATCCCAGGATGTAGGGAATTGGCGATAGTAGTATTGGGATCCTGAATGCATTCTAGTTTAGTAAGGGAATGAAATTAAAATATATTGCTGTTCTGATGGCGAGGAAAACAAACCTCAAAAATCAGTCGCATAGGTTGGAATAAACGGTTATTAAGCATGAAGCGACCTTAGGAGGTGGCTCCAGAACCGGGAATTCGCTTGCCCCTATTCACCATCACAATGCGAAGAATAAAAGGGGCCCCCAAACTGGTAAACTGCCTTCTGTGTTTTAATTCCTTGGCTGCCGCAGGTGAGTTCCCCCTCCAGCAGCGTGATAGGGCGTCATCAGACACCCGAGTTCTGGATCAGCTAATGTCAATTCTGGGCATATCTCGATTCATTGGTTGAGTCTCTCACTTAATGAATGATTGGCAAATTTGACATCTGGCTTCTGCAGCTCGGAGACCAGGAAGGAGGGCAAACCATTGTAAAACAGTTCACCCATTACTGGGCAATGGCGCCAGGGTAAGCCTACCATCATAACCGCTACAGTGGTAGGAACCCTCTAAAGATGAGAAAACAATATGTAAATTCAATCTCCTTTGATAATATGTAACATTTTCCTAATGTATGCTAATCCCCTCTGCGTAACACGTATCCCCACACACGCAGTAATCCTCTCGCATATTCCAATAAGTGATTATTCAGCACCTGATTGTCCCCAAATTGCAACATTCTTGATGTTGTAACTTTGACCCTTATATTATATGGGGTAGTATTGGCCGACATGTTTATTGTATTGCTCTGTACATTTATTCCATTTGTTCCGTATACATTGCTCTCTACATTTTCACATTAAAATAAAGAAAACATTTTTCTAAAGTTGTCCTCATGATACTAAACTGTCTCCGCCAAATGGATTGTTTTTACTTGTCTGCACAGCGTGGGTTAGAGGGTTTATTCTCGAATTCTTCTTTGACCGTGAATATACCATGTAACATGCACCGTGATTGGCTTGTTTGTTGGCACAAAGCAGACGGTTGGAACGGAGCTCCAGTTAATACTTTTTTGTGCCAGGGTTAGGACCAGCACAGGAGCAGAGTAGAAGTTTAATTGGGCCTTATTTGTATTATTTAATTTGTTCTGTTATACTATGCATTCACAACTCTCTGCATATAACCTGTGTGCTGTTGCAGGCAGACAGAAAGAGAGAGAGAGACTGACAGACAGACAGACACTTCATCGGACTATGCATGTCCAGGGCAGTCAGACACCAGACCACCAGCAAGTGGCTGAAGATCAAATATTCGACTAGTCCAGAATATATTTGTTATGTCTAAATAAAGCAGGCCATTCAAATATCCCAGCATCCTCTCTGTCCCTCCAGAAAACCTGTTTGGTGTGCTAGATATCCCAATCCCTTCACAGGACCAAGGGGAGGCAACTTTTGGCACTTCAAATGCTATGGATTACATCTCCCGTAATGCTCTACAGCCATACTGCTTGCAAAGCATCAAGGGAGATGTAGTTTACAACATCTGCAGTGCCGAAGATTGCCTAATCCCTGCTCTAGAACATTGCTTGTGGATTCTGGTAGTTATTAGTTTGGAATGAGCTTGGTAATGACAATGTAGTGTGTAATAAAGCAATATCTGAGGTATTTCCACCCCTCCCCGAGCTTTGTTATAAATGGCAATGTTGGCAACACACAATATGTGACAATTTACTGCAACGTGTCCGTGGAAGGGAGCCGAACCACAACAATAAAAGCAGCGGAGCTATGTGTGCAATTAGTCACAGCCAGCTTGAGCAATATAATGCTTTAATAGAAAGAGACTTTTATAGAGTATAACTAGACCGTGTTTACAGAATATTTTACACGTGTGAACAGTATTTACACGGGCTACCTGACTTCTTTTACATGATTCACGTTTCTACCTTGAAGGGTTCGATTACTTTGTGTTTTTGCAGATTTTTATAATGACACATTTTTCTAGCGATGTAGGAGATACAGGCTGCCAGAATGTAGCTATATCTGTATACATATGTAGCTATATCTGTTGGCTATATCTGTATATATATGTAGCTATATCTGTTGGCTATATCTGTATATATATGTAGCTATCTCTGTTGGCTATATCTGTATATATATGTAGCTATATCTGTATATATATATGTAGCTATATCTGTATATATATATGTAGCTATATCTGTATATATATGTAGCTATATCTGTATATATATATATGTAGCTATCTCTGTTGGCTATATCTGTATATATATGTAGCTGTATCTGTTGGCTATATCTGTATATATATGTAGCTATATCTGTTGGCTATATCTGTATATATATGTAGTTATATCTGTTGGATATATCTGTATATATATGTAGCTATCTCTGTTGGCTATATCTGTATATATATGTAGCTATATCTGTATATATATATGTAGCTATATCTGTATATATATATATGTAGCTATATCTGTTGGCTATATCTGTATATATATATATGTAGCTATATCTGTTGGCTATATCTGTATATATATGTAACTATCTCTGTTGGCTATATCTGTATATATATATATATATATATATGTAGCTGTATCTGTTGGCTATATCTGTATATATATATATATATGTAGCTATATCTGTATATATATATGTAGCTATATCTGTTGGCTGTATCTGTATATATATGTAGCTATATCTGTTGGCTATATCTGTATATATATGTAGGTATATCTGTTGGCTATATCTGTATATATATATGTAGCTATATCTGTATATATATGTAGCTATATCTGTATATATATATGTAGCTATATCTGTATATATATATGTAGCTATATCTGTATATATATGTAGATATATCTGTTGGCTATATCTGTATATATATATGTAGCTGTATCTGTTGGCTATATCTGTATATATATATATATATGTAGCTATATCTGTATATATATGTAGCTATATCTGTTGGCTGTATCTGTATATATATGTAGCTATATCTGTTGGCTATATCTGTATATATATGTAGCTATATCTGTTGGCTATATCAGTATATATATGTAGCTATATCTGTTGGCTATATCTGTATATATATGTAGCTATATCTGTTGGCTATATCTGTATATATATGTAGCCATATCTGTTGGCTATATCTGTATATATATGTAGCTATATCTGTTGGCTATATCTGTATATATATGTAGCTATATCTGTTGGCTATATCTGTATATATATATATATATATATATATATATATATATATATATGTAGCTATATCTGTTGGATATATCTGTATATATATATATATGTAGCTATATCTGTTGGCTATATCTGTATATATATGTAGCTATATCTGTTGGCTATATCTGTATATATATGTAGCTATATCTGTTGGTTATATCTGTATATATATGTAGCTATCTGTATATATATATATATATATGTAGCTATATCTGTATATATATATGTAGCTATATCTGTATATATATATGTAGCTATATCTGTATATATATATATGTAGCTATATCTGTATATATATGTAGCTATATCTGTTGGCTATATCTGTATATATATATATATGTAGCTGTATCTGTTGGCTGTATCTGTATTTATATGTAGCTATATCTGTTGGCTATATCTGTATATATATATGTAGCTATATCTGTATATATATATGTAGCTATATCTGTATATATATATATATATATATATATGTAGCTATATCTGTATATATATGTAGCTATATCTGTATATATATGTAGCTATATCTGTTGGCTATATCTGTATATATATATATATATGTAGCTGAATCTGTTGGCTATATCTGTATATATATATATATATATATGTAGCTATATCTGTATATATATGTAGCTATATCTGTTGGCTGTATCTGTATATATATGTAGCTATATCTGTTGGCTATATCTGTATATATATGTAGCTATATCTGTTGGCTATATCTGTATATATATGTAGCTATATCTGTTGGATATATCTGTATATATATGTAGCTATATCTGTTGGCTATATCTGTATATATATGTAGCTATATCTGTTGGCTATATCTGTATATATATGTAGCTATATCTGTTGGCTATATCTGTATATATATGTAGCTATATCTGTTGGCTATATCTGTATATATATATGTAGCTATCTCTGTTGGCTATATCTGTGTATATATATATATATATGTAGCTATCTGTTTGCTATATCTGTATATATATATATAAAAATAGGTAATAGCTTGGCACTCTCCTAAAAAATATATAATAGGATACCTGCCTGGGTGCAATCTACGTTAATTAAATAAAAAAGAGGCTTAGTCTGGATTGTCTTTTTAGTGTAGCTAGGAGTAGAGCTTAGTGTGAATCACAGAATGATGGATTCTAGCCGTCTGTGTGTCCATCCGCCTGTCTATCAGACTGTCTGTCTATCTATCTATTTGTCTGTTTGTCTATCACAAGGATTTCAGTTTTTTTGCATATTACAATTCTGAGTAAGATTTGCATCAAATACAGTTTCACAAACGTTATTAAATCTTGATACACACAAGCAAAGCTCTACTCTGGTATATAACCTCTTCTTTTGTTTTGAGTAAAGAAAAAAAATGATCTAGGGACATTATAGTCACTAGAACCACTACAGCTTAATGTAGTGGTTTTGGTGTCTATAGTCTGTATCATAGAAAATGCAGTGTTTACATAACAGCCTAGGGACACCTCCACTGGCCACTGCTCAGATGGCTGCTAGAGGTGCTTACTAGGGCAGTGCTGCACATTGTGACTGACATTCCGTGTCTCCACCCTCTGCATGGGGACACAGAACTTTCCTCATAGAGATGCATTAATTCAACGTATCTCTATCAGGAGAAGCGGATTGGCCAAACCAGCATTTTGCAGCGCATGTACAATAGCCTTCCAACGCTTTCCTATGGGCAGGGCTCACAGCAGTGTGACCGGTGCAGCGGTTTTTGCCTTTTTAGTATTGAGTTGTAGGAAAGATTTAACTTAAAGGGGAACTGCCCCGTCCCAAGATTTGAGATACTATGTTTACAGATGCCTATTTTCCATAAATATGTTTTAGCGGTTTGAAAAATAAAATTGAATGTAGAAATTATTATCCTGGCATGAATATCACTTTAATATATTAACTTCATTTCAATCAAATCACCATTTTTATCATTAAAAATGTTATTTACCACAAGAACAAAGGAAGATATTTATCAAAGTCCTGCTAAATAATCTGCTGGTTTTCTGGACTTTCTGGAGTAAATGAACATTTTCTGCCGTCTGTTCCGCTGTTTATTACTTTTGCAGCCTTTTGGGAATTTTTCCTTTTTGTCACATTCTGGGTTACACATCCCATTTTTTTATATTTGTATTTTTTTTTGCGTAATAAAAGTATTCTATTTTAGGGCTTTATGTTACGCCACTTTTATCTTGGAGCAGAAAGTGATGGTAGAATCTCTGCAAAATATGTACATTAGTTGGTTGTATTGTGAAGGCAAAAAACACTTTTGGAATATTTTGAGGAAAAGTGACACTTTTTAAAATACTTTTAAAATACTTCAACACTTTGATAAATCTCCGATAAAGTCTCTTATTTACACAGACCGATTCCTGGACACATTCTAATTCATTAATGTCGGTGTTATTGCTGTGAATCTCTGTCCCATACTCTGAGAATCCAACAATATATATCTTATGGGGTTGGATAGCATGCAAACCTTCCAAGGGAGTAAGACCAATTAATATTAGCAATCTAGATGGGATGGTATTGATAGATCCTGTCTGGCCGAGCTGATTAAAGGACTCCTTTCTTAATGACTCCAGACGAGCTTAAATCCCCACAAACACCCAGCAGGGAGATGGCACAGGGGTATTTGGGGGATGAGAGGTAGTCGCTAGCAGCTGTCACTAATAAATTAGAAAACAGGGAATTGTTTTTATCTGGCTGGGAAAACGAGGGATGACCCACTGTGCCTACAGAGCTAAGTCTCAAATGATCTGCTTTGTTCTAAGGGTAGATGTCTGCTTTCATTCAGGTGGGAGAGACAGCATTCCTTCCAAATTTAAAGTGATACCAATGCCAAATGACAGGTCAGCCCTTCACAAAAGGCTGGTGGGGGATCCATATATCTGCCAACCAGGATCTCAATACAGAACTGCTTTACAACGCTCCAATCTCAGGATGATTAACTAAACGCCGTTAGACTTAGAGTTATGGTTTAGACTAGGTATGAACAG
Source organism: Pelobates fuscus (assembly GCF_036172605.1). NCBI lineage: Eukaryota > Metazoa > Chordata > Amphibia > Anura > Pelobatidae > Pelobates > Pelobates fuscus. Next base: position 13,706,005 of record NC_086323.1, on the reverse strand, counting down.
CAGTTAGGGTTAAGGAAGTGTCCATGTTAGGATCAGCAACATTGTAATAAAGGCTGAAACAGGACTCCGATCCAACAAGTTTAACCTTTCACACATGTGTCTGTTGTGTCTGCTGTTGATCCGAAAGATAAACCCATTTTGGTGGAATGAGTGATATCGTGATTACATTGTAGAGCAGGGGTAATCAACCTTCGGTATTTCATATGATGTGGGCTATATCTCCTTAATGCTGCTACAGCCACAATGCTGGCAAAGCATCATGGGAGACGTAGTCTACAACATCTGGAGTGATGAAAGTTGCCTATATCAGCTATAGATCCTGTGGATTTCCAGAACATACTCAATGGGAAGAAGCAGGATCTCTGGCAGAAGACTAAGAATGCAGACAACGTGATTAGTGACAGGAATCACAGTACGTGCATCCCCCCAACATATTTACAGGAATACCATAAACACTATAATGTTATGAGTGTTTCGGTACTTTCTACCCATGTTTCAGTCTTTTCACTGTTTATGAAGTTGCACCAAATTTTTTTCCAGGAAGGATACATTGAGATTTCTCTCGTTTTCAACTATGCCCTGGGTAATCAGCCCTAACAACGCAGATCGTACACTTACAATGAGCTACAGTGGTTATGGTGCTTAGGGTGTCCCTTTAACCCCTTAAGGACCAAACTTCTAGAATAAAAGGGAATCATGACATGTCACACATGTCATGTGTCCTTAAGGGGTTAAACATATATAAGTGCTGATATTAAGAAAGTGTGTGGCCATCAGAACTAGCAAACAAAAAACATACACCATAAAAGAAAATAGATCTAAACTCAATTTATTTAGGGTTTTTAAATGATGCATTCGTATTTATGTTCATTGTATTATTTCCTTATTTGTATTTTATTAACACAACATTCTCTTAGATATACTAGTTCATCTCATATACAAGTCATGTAACGGCATCACACTGATTGGTTAATTAGTCTGCTAGGAACTATGTCAAATGGCCATTATTTCAATATGGTAAAGTGCCAACAGATGGTCGAATATGTTTCCAGTTAAAAAATATTAACTTTTTTTATTTTTTATTTTTTTAAATAAGTATTTCAGAATTGGTTCAAGAATAAGAGAGAAAAAAATAAACAGCAAGTAACAGAACAATTTTGCAGATTGTTTACAAAACAGGAGATCAGCGGATTCCTTAATAAGTTTAACTTAATATGAAAAAAATCTATCTTGAATTAGTTTGAATGAATAATTATAATAATTCTACAATCCAGTACTGAAATATTCATGAATACCCTTTGATTTGCTAAGCTGCTCCAATTCTAAATTAGTATTTAAACACATTGAATTATTTTGTGTTAGAGAAACACACAGTATATTTTTCAGTATTATGATTTTGATAATAGTTACCATTTAAACTAAGCTTTTATATGTTCTGCAGTCCGTGTCGAGGAGTATGTAAACATTTTAAGAAACATTGCAATTTCAGTTAAAACATAAAAAGTATTACAATCAAACTTTTAATTCTTTTCCTTTTCTTTAAAGATGAATTTCTTTTTTCCTGTAAATATCCCATTACCGAGACAGGTATCGCCCAATTCTTGCTTTAGTTGTGATAGAAGAAACGTGTCTGATCACACTGTGGGAAAAGCCAGCACAAACCACTGGACGTGCAAAGAAGATGTTTGACATTTGGTCTGCAAACCGAGCAAGTGGAGACAGCTCCCCTTTGAAACATTACAGTCCATTCTTTTCCCCATTACTACCTGCAATGTTCTTTGTCCGGCTCTTTATTTCCTACCCCAGGGAGCACATTATAAGTTGCCTGTGTTTAGTTACTCACAGCAGGCCCAGGAGGACAGCCATTCATCCCGCACAGCAAGACTTAGAATCACTGTCCTACCTTAGCCTTTGGCCTGCCTTGTCACATCAGGCTATAATGCAGCAGGGGGCTAAACACAGACCCAGCAGGACGCGTCCCTTTTATACTCTACTTACCTGAGGAAGGGACAGGTAGAGAAACCCTGCAACCTGTAATTTATGTTCTATGCTTAGAAAATTAAATTCCTGGCAATTTCACATTTGCTGCAGTAAATTCCATCCTTCTCATTTTACTGATTAATTAAGTAGCTTTTTTTTCTTTCTGTGAACCTTCAAGGCAATTTCATGTTTCATAGGGACACGTCAAGCGAAGGCTGACCATTATATTCTCCAATGAGCTCTTGGCACACCAGGAACTAGCTGACACCTGGGAGACGATCCTAGCCATCTCATTATTTAAGGAGTTATCACACAGGTAGCTCTTCTGCAGATATTGTGATCCACTGTGGTGGCGATCTCTGTGCACCATGATGAGTGGTTTCAATGATACTAAATGTTTGGGGGGGGACATTTATTGTCAGGGTTCCCTACATGCAGGTAAGCTCTCCTGGAGATCTCTCAGGACTCCTCTTCTGATTTACCCACTTTTCTCACTGTCTTTCCCTCTGTAAATATGCAAACAACGAAAAGTTTAGAAGAGTCCCCATCAACCCGATTTCTGGGTCCTGTCTCACCGTCCCGATTCTGTTCCCAAGTTTTCCTCATCTGGGGACACCAGGGAATTGTCCTCTCTTGGGAAGCACAGTGTGAAGACATCATTAGATGTTCTTGCACTGTGAATGGGTACTAGGACCCTGCCGAAAGTGCTCCATGTCCTGTAGATTGGGGGCCGGTGAGACAGGCTTCGTCAGCGGGCTGGCCTGCCCCTTTTCTGTCTGTGTCCAGCCCATGAAGGACCTCACTAGTGACGCGAATCAAGTCACAGGCGTCTCCCCACTCAGCAGGTTTGTATGTATACGCCACATTTTATGTCTCCCCACTCAGGGCTCGAACACCGGTCCTGATCTCGTAACTTTCAGTGTTGGGAATTATGAGATAGTATATATTGTCTTTTCACACTATTTATCAAGGCTCTCTCCCTTTCTCTCTTATAACCATCTGATTTCGTAGGGCTCTTGACCCTCTCCTGTTTATTTCTGTTCACACCGACACGGAATATGCATCAAATAAAATGAGCCATTGCTTTTAATGATCGGATTTTTGGTCTTTTGATTGTCTAAGTGATACTGACACAGATATACAGCTGCTTTAACACTGAGCCTCATACCTCCCTGGCCGATCCACTCTGACAATAGTTAAACCTCATCGGATACCAGCTAAGACTCGTATCCTGTAACTGGAGATCAGAGATAAGAGGATCATTGTACAGCGCTAAGGAATAGGTTGGTGCTATAAATAGGGGTACATGCAATTTAAATTCCAGAATTCTTTATTGTATTTTGTAAAGTAATATCTACTGCTATGAAAGAAAGTAAAGTTACAATAGCAAGTCAGTGACTCTTAATTTAAATCTTTTTCTCTATCGGAAATGATATTTAGATTTCCATCTGAATAAAAGATACGTTTCAGGATTGAAATATGCAGCCCATTACGGCCACATCAGAGGTGCAAAAAATTAGGGACTTTTCCTTGGAAACCAACTAGTTGTTAATTATTTATCTAACATGTTTAATATTGTGCCTTTATTAAGGGCGGTTTACATAGATTAGTCACCTGAATTATTGCAAGTAAATGAATAAATGATTAGGTCTGATTCATGTAATCACTATTTAAGTCACCATAAAAGGGACATCGAACGTTGCTGACAAAATAAAACTTGCCCTCTTACTATAAACCTGCAAAATATACATAAATGTTCAACATTGTCCACCCCCTTATACTACCAAGGGCCAGGCCTGGCTTAACCCCTTAAGGACCAAACTTCTGAAATAAAAGGGAATTATGACATGTCACACATGTCATGTGTCCTTAAGGGGTTAAAAAGATGGCAGCTTAAAATCAGCATGGTAGGCACATGGGGACGGTGAAGACCCCCCCCCCCCCCCCCCCCACACAACTGCGACTAATTATTGATGGTCTGGGTGATGTATAATAATGCTTTTATTTAGTATATCACTGGCACATTACTTATTTTTATTATACTTTTCAGGTCATACCGGTGGACTAGCTATTTGCAGATCTCATTATCGTCAAATTTGGTTTGTTTCATTAAACCTAAATAAGGCAGATTTGGACAAAATAGAATTGTTTGGCTTTTATAAAATTATCACAATACCTTCATGGATTGTAAGCTCATATAAACAGGACCCTTGTCACCACTGTCAGCATTATATTGTCTAAAATACAAATAAAGGTACAGTGCACACACACCAAAAAATATTGTATTTCCCAATATGTGTTTGCTAAGATAGGTTATTTTTAGTAGCCTTGTAAAGCTAAAATCTGTATTTTTTTGTGTTTGTGCTGGTCTTTGAAGGATGACTAAAGTCACCCAGACCTTTCGTGGGTGCAGGTTTGCCCGGTAGGTTTTACACTGCCATATAAAATATTGCAATTTTGTAGAAACTGAAATGCTCTCATTGCCGGGCTATCCATACCTCTATTGGCTGATTTCCTGATAGCCACAAGAGGCGCTTCCCCAGTCAGACGCAGCATAGCAACATGCACACTAGCCTCCATGTGCCTCCTTATGGAGAAGTATTGGATTGGCTGAGATTATCTTTCATTCTTGATAATCTCAGCCAGGGAAGTGAAGCAGCTGTTGTGAGACCAGTTCGGCAAGAGCTGAAAGGTAAGACTTGCCTTTCAGACGCTCATGGGAGGGGATGGGAACGCCTAAATAGATAGAGGAACATTATAACGTTAGGAGTATTTGTTTGTATTATTAGCGTTACAGTAGTTCTTTCATCTGTATTTTGTATTTATTTTGATCTGTACAGCAGCACTACTGATAAGAAAACGCATGTTCTGGGTGCCCCCAACTCCCCCTTTTTTCTATTTCTATTTCGAATCCAGACCATCCAGATTCCTTTTAGAACAAGTACCCCATTGCTCTCCTATAGGTGCCCCTTTGTGGGTGACCACAGGAAAATAAACATTTTAGTTTTCCAAATGATTCAGTACTGTTATCAATCTTTACACATGCTTTATCTACAAAATTTCCATAGCTTTTAATGGCGATTTCTGTAGATAAATCAAAGAACGTTTTTCTAACATTATTGAATTATGTGCAAAGCTTATTAAATCGAATCTAATATTAATACCAGACAGGCATTATGATTATTGTAGCCCCAGGCTGCATGATCAAATAAAAATACTGATATCTTTCTACGACTTGACTTAAATATCAAAACAAAAAAATATTTTTTTGAGGTCAAATAGGTCAAATAAGTTGTTAAGGAGTCACAAGGCCTAATTTCCATAAAATGTATTTTTACTTCCCAGAAATGCTCTTATGCACAAGGCTGGAAACATGGAGTGCGTCGGGATTCCAGCGACAGCCAGTTTAGCTGTTTTAACATGTCACAGTGGTGGGTAAAGAAATTACATTTGAGTGCAAAGCGACAGAATGAATTATATAACATATTAAGTTTATTAAGGTGGATTTGCGGTGCGGGTGCAGGATTTGTTTCTGTACAGGGTACCTAGTTTTGGGTAAAGTTTTGAAAGATTTTTTCAATTTGAAGTGAAAATCTGTGAAATGATTTACTAATGAGAATTACTGTATATTCCTGTATACAGAATAATACTTCTTGTGGCGGAGCGGCAATATTAAATCCCACGATCTCCGCTGGTATTAAAGGTAAATCCACAGTCAGCGCTGAAAAGTAAGGCAATATTCCAAATCCCCTAGTAACCGGACGAAACACAGTTCTGGGAGTCAACTGAGGTATTTATTCACAGCTTCCAGTATTTATGCAAGTCCCCATGCAAGGGGTTTCCTTACTGTCATAGCAGGGGTAATACAGTGAGGGACTACATGGGGGACTTAACATTTGGAGCCATTCTCCCATCAGGCACTGCTGCACGAGAGGGACACTCCCACTGAAATACACCGTTAAGTGGATTATCCCTCCGTGCAGCAGAACCGGCATTTTACATTTAAATCCATGACTTTCTCATAATTCACCTTATTTGCACGAATGGACGTTCGGTAGATAGCTGGGGTCTGGGGGTACCTTTCGTAAGAATACCACTCAGATCCCAGCTAAAACAACCGAACGCCGCACAAAATGGACTTTGCCATCGAGTTTGTTTAAAACTACCGAACACTGATGGGGAACCGTAATAGGAAACTATTGGAACTCCCGAACGGCCTGGAAGTACAGCGGTGTTCGTGCCGTCGAGTAGCAGTTTTCAGTTCCAGGCGCTCGATGACCAAACACCGCTGAGGAGACAAAGGATCCAAGATGGCCGACCGCCGCGTGGTCGGTAGTCGAACGACGGCTACCTAGGAGAGCCTTTAAGTACCGGCGCCACACGGCGCCTTTAAGTACGAGCGCCACACGTCCCTCTATGGGTGGTCTATCAGGGGGGCCCGCATTCGTTTCACGAACCGCCCGATCCGTTGCTGTTCGTGAAACCAACTACATGAATGCTAGTGGCTTACGGCTGCTAGCATACGAATTCTATGGGCAACACAATATACATTCAAGTTATATATACATCACAGCAATGCATACAGACAACCTTTGGCTACATAAAGTCCAGTATCCTAGAAGTGGCTAGGTTTGCCACAATTGGCTCAGCACTGCTCCCAATCCAAACATTGAAGCGTCTGTGTGGACAAGAAATCTTTTAGTTGGATCAGGACCAGCAAGTACTGGTGCATTAGTTAGAGCAGTCTTGAGTTGGTTAAATGCCTGATCACACTCTGGGGCCCAGGTAACTTGTCGGGGAAGGTTCTTGCGGGTCAAGTCAGTCAAGGGTTTGGCTAGGGCACTATAATTGGGCACAAATTTTCTATAGTACCCGCCGTACCCAGAAACGCCAGTACTTGGGTCTTGGTTCTAGAAGTGGGCCACTTGGCAACAGCTTCAATTTTGGCCGGTTCAGGTTTCTGGTGTCTGCTCCCCACCCAGTGACCCAAATACTGCACCTCTGCCATCCCGATATGGCACTTACTAGGTTTCAGCGTCAGCCCTGCCTCCCCTATATGGTCAATAACGGCCCCCTATGTGGTGTAGGTTTTCTGCCCAGTTCTGGCTATATATGGCAATATCACCCAGGTATGCGCATGCATAATCCTGGAACCCGTCCAGTAGCCGATCTACCATCCGCTGAAAGGTTGCCGGGCGTTTTTCATCCCGAATGGCATGACCCGAAATTGATACAGGCCAAACGGGGTGACAAACGCCGACTTGGGGATGGCATCCTCGGCTAGTGGAATTTGCCAGTATCCCTTACATAAATCTATGGTAGTGAGATACTGGCCCCGTGCCATCTTATCCAGCAGCTCGTCTATCCAGGGCATTAGATAGGCATCAGACACCATTTTGTCATTTAGCCTCCGGTAGTCGACACAGAACCGTGTCGTGCCATTCTTCTTAGGTACCAGCACTACCGGCGATGCCCAGGGGCTATCAGAAGGTTCGATAACCCCTAGCTGCAACATCTCCTCAATCTCATTCTTCATATGTGCCCTGACTGCTTCAGGGACAAGATATGGAATCTGCCGCATAGGTAGCTGTTACCGGGGTCTCGACTCGGTAGAGTGGCTAGCGGAGTGTACCGTGGCAAATTGGAGAAGGCCCCTTTAGCTACGATCAGCTCTTGTACCTGTGCATGCTCTTGAGGGCTTAGCCGCTCTCCCAGCTGAACTCCCTTGGAGGGCTCTGTCTGTTCTTCCTGTTCCAATAGGTCAGGTAGGGGCAGATTCTCCTGATCCTCAGAGGCAGAGGCGCATATCGCCGCCACGTCCTCTATCCTCTCATGGTAGGGTTTGAGCATATTCACATGGAGCATGCATCTCTTCCCTACCCCTGAGCAGGGGCCAATCACATAGGTGGTGTCACATCTCTGTTCCACCACCTGGTATGGGCCTTGCCAGATGGCCTGCAGCTTGTCTGTGCAGACGGGTTTTAAAATCAAAACCTTTTGTCCCACCTGAAAGCTGCGGTCTCTGGCTCCCCTATCGTACCAGCGGCGCTGGCGTTGTTGGCCCGCCTGGAGGTTGGTGCGCACGGCCTGGGTTAATGCCTCCAGTCGGTCCCTGAACTCCAGCACGTAAGATACAATGGGGGTCCCATCTGGGCTTCTCTCTCCCTCCCAATGCTCCCTAATGAGATTTAACGGCCCTCGCACCCTTCTCCCAAATAGTAAACCGAAGGGGGAAAAACCTGTTGACTCCTGGGGTACCTCTCTATAGGTGAAAAGCAGATGGGGCAGGAAGCACTCCCAGTCCTTATGAGCCTCTCCAAACGTACGTAGCATCTGATTCAGGGTACCGTTAAACCTTTCACATAAGCCATTGGACTGGGGGTGGTAGGCAGAGTTCACTATCGGCTTAATGCCACATACCCTCCAAAGTTGTTGTGTGACCTCGGCGGAGAACTGGGTGCCCCTATCGGACATTATCTCTTGGGGAAACCCCACCCTGGAAAATATTTTCATTAAAGCTTCGGCTACCGTCTCCGCATGAATGTTGGAGAGGGCGACGGCCTCTGGGTACCGGGTGGCGTAGTCCACTACGGTTAAAATATATTTCTTCCCCGAGGGACTGGGCTTGGGCAGGGGCCCTACTATATTAACGGCCACCCTGCTAAAAGGTTCTTCAATAATGGGCAGAGGGCATAATTTAGCTTTGTGGCGGTCACCTCGTTTGCCCACTCGCTGGCAAATATCACAGGAGGTGCAGTATTGCCGTACATCTTTAGAGATCCCGGGCCAGAAAAAGACGTGGGTCAATCTGTATCAGGTGCGTGTCATTCCCAGATGCCCAGACAAGGGAATGTCATGAGCTATCCTAAGCAGTTCTTGCCTATACTTTTGGGGTATTACCAACTGACTGGTCGTTACTGTGACCGACCCCCCCACTCCCCTTTCTGCCATACGGTATAATAGCCCTTTCTCCCAGGTATACCGCTCCCCCTCTAGTCCGGCCTGATCTGTGCTTACTCTATCCCTGTACACCTGCAGTGCGGGGTCTGACTTCACCTCCGCCTCAAATTGGGTGGGGGTATCCCAGGTCATACGTGTCAAGGGGGTGTCATGGTCTCTTACCTGAGCCTCAGTGTGTGCTTGTGGAGCCGTGGTGCGCGCCTGCTGCCGGGTGGTCACTGGATGGGCTTCCTGGTGTGGAGCCTGGGGTACAAAAGCAGAGGTCATCTGGCCCAAGTCATTCCCCAGCACAACATCCGCTGGTAACTTCTGCATCAGGCCCACCTCTACCATCACCTCCCCCGCACCCCAATCCAAATGTACTTTGGCAGTGGGTAGTCGGTACACTGCTCCCCCTGCAACTCATACTGCCACTGATCCGCCGGTGTGTGCTGAATCAGGAACCAAATGGGGTGCTATCAGGGTTAAAGTAGCTCCTGAATCCCTGAGCCCCTGGACTTCTTTCCCCTCCAGGGTCACTAGCTGGCGATGATGCTGTCTGTTGTCCGTGGCTCGAACCGACATCACCTCATGCAGGATTCCCAGGGGTTCTTCGGCTTGCGTGCTCAGTATCTCTTGAGCGGCGGGCTCCATTTGATAATGGTGGGCAGCAGCCCTTGGTGCCATGTTCTGTCGGACTTGGTTCCATGCTTGTCTGCTCCGGTTCTGGGTGCACTCACGTGATATATGTCCCCACTGCTTGCAGGTGTGGCATTGTATGTTAGCCCGTCCGTTATATCAGGAGGGTGGTGGTGGATTCCCCTGAGGTGCATGGAAAGGGGTTGCTGTGGGCGCGGTAGGCGGTAGAGTACTGGGTTGCACGGTGGGTCGAGGGTAATTCCTAGTTATGGGCCCATGATGCCTCCTCGCATCAAAATGTTGGTCAGCTAATCGGGCTGCTTCAGTTAGGGTGAGGGGCTTTCGGTCTCTCACCCATTCTTGTGCCTCTGGGGACAAGCCGTTAAAGAATTGCTCTAACAGCATCAGTTGTCGCAACTCCTCCTTAGTGGTGGCTTGCCTGCCTTGTATCCACTCCTGTGATGCTTGATCCAGCTTGTGCGCCCATTCGGCATGTGAATCTTTCTCCGGCTTGCGCAGGCCTCTAAACTTGCGCCGGTATGCCTCTGGGGTAATGGCATATCTCTCCAGTATCGCTCTTTTCACTTTAGCGTAATCCTTGCTGTCCTCTCTGGGTACAGCGCAATATGCTTCTGCTGCCCAACCGGCCAGCTTGCCTGCCAGTAACGGTACCCATACTGTCTGTTCCAAATCATGTAAATCACACCGCCTCTCAAAGTCTTGTAAATACCCATCAATCTCATCCTTCTCCTCGCAAAACATTTTAAAGGCATGGTATGGGATTTGGGGTTTTACCTGGTTGCTGAGCGAGGCAGTAATGGATTCTGCTCGGGAGGGTGCATTCCGCGGACTGTGTGCCATCAAGTACTCATTCACATCCGCCATCACCACGGACAGCATGTCCTGTGCTACCGGCTGGGGTAAAAATTCCAGCCTGGTCCTCATTTCCCTCTGGTAGAGGGTCTCTTCCATGGCTGATGGGGGTGTAAAGCTGCGAGCTCTGTCTCCCTCCATCAGTTCGGCAATCAGCACAGCTTTGGATTTGTTGCTGGCTATCTTACCCCTGGCTTCTAGCAGTTCCTTTAATGTCTGCCGCTTTAATGTAGAATAATCCGTATCCATTCACTTCTGGGTTCGGTTCTTTGGTTGTATTCTAATTGCCACTCCCTTTTCCTGTTCGGCAGTTTAAATTGCACGAATCACGCTTTTCGGCTGTAAGGTCGGATCCCGTCGCTTGCCACCAATTTTAGCGGAGTGGCAATATTAAATCCCACGATCTCCGCTGGTATTAAAGGTAAATCCACAGTCAGCGCTGAAAAGTAAGGCAATATTCCAAATCCCCCAGTAACCGGACGAAACACAGTTCTGGGAGTCAACTGAGGTATTTATTCACAGCTTCCAGTATTTATGCAAGTCCCCATGCAAGGGGTTTCCTTACTGTCATAGCAGGGGTAATACAGTGAGGGACTACATGGGGGACTTAACATTTGGAGCTATTCTCCCATCAGGCACTGCTGCACGAGAGGGACACTCCCACTGAAATACACCGTTAAGTGGATTATCCCTCCGTGCAGCAGAACCGGCATTTTACATTTAAATCCATGACTTTCTCATAATTCACCTTATTTGCACGAATGGACGTTTGGTAGATAGCTGGGGTCTGGGGGTACCTTTCGTAAGAATACCACTCAGATCCCAGCTAAAACAACCGAACGCCGCACAAAATGGACTTTGCCATCGAGTTTGTTTAAAACTACCGAACACTGATGGGGAACCGTAATAGGAAACTATTGGAACTCCCGAACGGCCTGGAAGTACAGCGGTGTTCGTGCCGTTGAGTAGCCGTTTTCAGTTCCAGGCACTCGATGACCAAACACCGCTGAGGAGACAAAGGATCCAAGATGGCCGACCGCCGCGTGGTCGGTAGTCGAACGACGGCTACCTAGGAGAGCCTTTAAGTACCGGCGCCACACGGCGCCTTTAAGTACGAGCGCCACACGTCCCTCTATGGGTGGTCTATCAGGGGGGCCCGCATTCGTTTCACGAACCGCCCGATCCGTCGCTGTTCGTGAAACCAACTACATGAATGCTAGTGGCTTACGGCTGCTAGCATACGAATTCTATGGGCAACACAATATACATTCAAGTTATATATACATCACAGCAATGCATACAGACAACCTTTGGCTACATAAAGTCCAGTATCCTAGAAGTGGCTAGGTTTGCCACACTTCTTATATTGACAACGTATTGTAACGTTGGTAAATAAACCTGTTGCATTAAATGCTTTATTCTCTACATGTTTAGGAGATTTGTTTCAAAGCAGCTACTTTGGTCTCTGGCTCTCGGATCAGAGCCAATTTAAGATTTAATGAATACGTTCAATATATGATTTTGGACACTTAGCTCATTCAGTGGTTGAGTTTTGGTAGAATTTACACAACTGAGCATTCAGAAAGGAAAATACTATAAAAACTGTTGTAGCATACCCCGGGTAACCCGACCGGTCACCTCCGCTAATTCTTCCTTCAGCCGCTCAGGAACCACTTATAATAATAAGAGACCCATTTCCCCCCCAGTAACTGGACGACACCGAGTTCTGGAGGTACAACACAATTTTATTGGCTACACACGACTTTAATGCATAACCCCATGCAAGAGGTAACCACACAACCATACAGGGTCACAGCCCAGGACCCTCCCCCTCCCTGGGGTTCCAGCGCAGAAAGGGACTCCATTCCCTTTGTCCCCAAAGCACGCCACTAAATCCACAGGGTTCCCCACACCAACCACCAGGGGTCTTCTTCCCAGAAGCCTCTGTACCTTGGAGTCCAGGCGTGGGAAAAAGGGGCCGTCCATTTTTCTCCCAAGCACAGAAAAGCCCACCTGCAGGAAAAGAGCTGGTCTCTTTGTCCCCGCAGGTACCCACCAACCCTGCCAACAGCCCGCCAACCTAGCCAGTGTCCCAGAAGTGTCCACACCAACCTCAGGGACTCTCACAGCGGTGCCGTCCTCGACCAGTCTCCGCTCGCGTGGTCCCTGTGTGCAACCCTGCAAGGGAAGCGTCTCCTTTCGGGATACGAATGCTCCCCCTGGAGGACGTTCGTCTATACGAAATGGTGGCCATCTAGAGGCGCATTAAGTAATTACTTCCCTTGCGTTTTCACACTTATGTTGAGCGTGTAAACGTTCTGATCGATTGGTGTCAAAGTTCTAATGGGGCATCGGGGAGGTCCTCGTTCAGGAGACGAACGAGTCGGGAAACAATGCAAAAATGCTCCCCCTGGTGGCCGTTTCTCTGTATAAATTGCGGCCACCCAGGGAAGCACTCATTAATTGCTTCCCTTGCGGTCTGTGGTTTGACACTTATGTTGCGAGGTTTTCTAACACAGCGTTCTAAATGGGGTATTGGTGTGGTCCCCGTTTGGGAGGCGAATGGATTTCCTTTGGGGCAGCCCTCCCGAATGGGGAGCGGGTACAAAACACGAAAAAAAGAGGGAAACACGTTAAAAGAAAGAGGGAAATCCACGAACAGGCAGCGGCTCTGCCACAACTTGCAATATAATGATTTCTATGCATCTTTTCCTGATTTGTGTCAAGGGAATTAGCACATTTAGAAAGTCCCAGGAAGATGAGTTATTCACATTTAATTGGAGGTTAGTAGCAGTCAGGAACATGTGTAACAAAGAACTAAGTGGTCATTTAGATTAAAGGGCTGCCCTTTGAGTGACTGTTATCATTAGCCTAATGACGCTGTTCAGGATTAAGAAATGGGAAATCGTCAAAATTTCAATATGAAATGCAAAGTAATAAGTAATAGTATTACTTATAATGTGATTAAAGATTTCTAAGAATAACAATCTGGAAAATGAGTTAGAAGAAAGAAGTTAATTATAGAAGCCAATGGAACATGATCTTATTAAATTAATAAAAATATTGAAATTAAATGTATTAATGTAAGAGAATCCAAACTTAAAGATGCATTAAAACAACTTTAGCTTAATGAAGCAGTTTTGGTGTGTAGATCATTCCCCTGCAGTCTCACTGCTCAATTCTCTGCCATTTAGGAGTTAAATCAGTTTTGTTTCTGTTTATGCCCTAGCCACACCTCCCCTGGCTGTCACTCACACACCTTCTATAAAAAAAAATGGTTTCATTTTCAATCAGATGTTAACTTGCTTTTGAAGTTTGTATCTCCTGCTCTGTAAATTTAAATGTAATCACACACAGGAGTCTCCTGCGGGCTCTAGAAGGATATTAACAGAGCAGGAGATAGGAGATTCTAGATCATGGCTAGATCAGGGATCCCCAGATGTGGTAGAACTACAACTCCCATTATGCTTTGGCATTCTAAAGGCATGCAAGGCATCACGGAAGTTGTAGTTAAACCACATCTGCGGATCTACCTGTAGGGCAGCCCTGTTCTAGATTAAACAGAATGTACAATCAAGGAAGTTTAAACATTAGATCTCTCTTTACAGGAAGTATTTAGGAAGCCTGTGCACATTCCTTGCACGTGTGGCTAGGACGGTATAAACAAAATGAACTCGTAAATTGCAGTGAATTGAGCAGGGAGACTGCAGGGGCATAAAATATTCACCAGAACTGCTTCATATAAATTTGTTATGGTGCCTGTAGAGACATTTTAAACCTAATTTTTGGTAAAAATTTAATCAACTTTTTCATGGAAAATTAGATTTCTAGTTCGGGCCACAGATTTGTTGAAAATATTTTATTTGATTTTTATAAAACTTTTAATAACCTGCTTTCATGATTTGTTACAACATTTTCATCAATTATTAAAGGACCACTATAGTGCCCTGATGGTGCTCCCACCCTTATGGCCCCCTCCCGCCGGGCTGAAGTTGGAGGAAGGGGTTAAACACTTAGCTTTCTCCAGCGCCGGGCTCCCTCAGCTCTGGGGACTCTCCTCCTCCTCAATGCTTTCCTATGGATGCTGGCGTCTTCTCACTGTGAAAATCACAGTGAGAAGCGCGTAAGCGCCTCTAGCGGCTGTCAATGAGACAGCCACTAGAGGCTGGATTAACCCATATGTAAACATAGCAGTTTCTCTGAATCTGCTATGTTTACAGCTGCAGGGTTAACCCTAGAGGCAGGGCCAGATTAAGAGCCCAGTGGGCCTGGTGCTGACAATTATGACAGGCCTAATTACAGAATCATATTGACCAAAAACAGTAAAACACTCCCAAGCGTCATGTATCTGATGGAGATGGTGCTGGAGAGAAAGAAAACAGCAGCTATAAGAAAACACATACCCTATGCTAATCTCCCTCTAATTTATGTTTTCATCTTTCAAGTAAATCCATAACTCCTAACAGCAGTGTCCAGTCAAGCAGGCATGGGCGTAGGAACCGGGGGGATGGGGGGGACGCATCCCCCCCAGCAAATCATGCAGGGGGGACAGGTATGGGGAAATCCCCCCCAGCTCCGCCGCCCCCCCCCTGATGCTGCAGCCGCCCGAGCGCTCTGCAGAGAGCCTCAGGCGGCTGCAGCTTTGCCCGGGCTGGTGCGTCCATGAGAGCGCACCGCCCGGGCGCAGCATGAAGAGAGGAGCTGACAGGAGGGAAGCGCTCAGCGCTCCCTCCTGTCACTCCTTCACTGTAGCGTAGCCGAGCGCTGTATAGTCCGCCGGTACAGGGAGCATCTGTCTCCTGTACCCGGCCGGACTAACAGGAAGTGCACACTGAGTGTGCACTTCCTGTTAGTCCGCCGGGTACAGGAAACAAAAGCTACCTGTACCGGCGGACTATACAGCGCTCGGCCACGCTACATCATAGGTAGGGGAGGGAGGGAGAGAAAGAAACAGGAAGGGGGGAAGAGGGAGGGGGGGGGGGATAAAGAAACAGGGAGGGAGGGAGGAAGGGGAAATAAAGAAACAGGGAGGGGAGGGGGGGGGAATAAAGAAACAGGGAGGGGGGGGGAATAAAGAAACAGGGAGGGGGGGGAATAAAGAAACAGGGAGGGAGGGGGGAGGGGGGGAATAAAGAAACAGGGAGGGAGGGGAAATAAAGAAACAGGGAGGGAGGGAGGAAGGGGAAAGAAAGAAACAGGGGGGGGAAGGGGGGGGAATAAAGAAACAGGGAGGGAGGGGAAATAAAGAAACAGGGAGGGAGGGTGGGGAAATAAAGAAACAGGGAGGGGGGGGGGAAAGAAGCAGGGAGGGGGGAGAAAGAAGCAGGGAGGGGGGGAAAGAAGCAGGGAGGGGGGAAAGAAGCAGGGATGGGGGGGGGAAGAAGCAGGGGGGGGGAGAAAGAAGCAGGGAGGGAGGGGGGAGAAAGAAGCAGGGAGGGAGGGGGGAGAAAGAAGCAGGGAGGGGGGGAGAAAGAAGCAGGGAGGGAGGGGGGAGAAAGAAGCAGGGAGGGGGGGAGAAAGAAGCAGGGAGGGAGGGGGGAGAAAGAAGCAGGGAGGGGGGGAGAAAGAAGCAGGGAGGGAGGGGGGAGAAAGAAGCAGGGAGGGAGGGGGGGAGAAAGAAGCAGGGAGGGAGGGGGGGGAGAAAGAAGCAGGGAGGGAGGGGGGGGAGAAAGAAGCAGGGAGGGAGGGGGGAGAAGGAAGCAGGGAGGGAGGGGGGGAGAAGGAAGCAGGGAGGGAGGGGGGGGAGAAGGAAGCAGGGAGGGAGGGGGGGAGAAGGAAGCAGGGAGGGAGGGGGGGGAGAAGGAAGCAGGGAGGGAGGGGGGGGGAGAAGGAAGCAGGGAGGGAGGGGGGAGAAAGAAGCAGGGAGGGAGGGGGGGGGAGAAAGAAGCAGGGAGGGAGGGGGGGAGAAAGAAGCAGGGAGGGAGGGGGGGGAGAAAGAAGCAGGGAGGGAGGGGGGGGGAGAAAGAGTGACAAGGGAGGGAGAGAGATTGACATCCACCACACACACACACACACACACAATCACACAATCATACCACCCTTACACACACAGAAACACACAATTCATCCTTACACACACTCAATGCACCCCGTGCACACACACACACACACTCACACAATCATGCAACCTTACACACTCAATGCACCCCGTACATACACTCAATGCACCCCTTACAGACGCACACACTGCATCCCGTACATACACAGAATCACACCTTGCAGCCCTTACACATACAAACACAGATTCACACAATGCATTCCTTACACACATATCAGGACATCCCCTACACACTCCACCCCCTGTGAACAAACTCATTGGTGGAACATGAAGGTGGACCCTGGGATCCAGACCTTGAGCTGTGTAAAGGACCCCCAAAAAATGGAGCTGCTTCCCGTTCTCACAGAACATTGATTTTTGTGACCACAGTTACAAACAGCCTCCAGAGAGCCTGTTCTACACCAGACCAGTGGAGCCAGACTGCAGCTAGAGCCCATCATCATCCTCATCTGGTTGTAAGTAGGCAATCTAGCATATTATTCGTTGCACTAATCTCTAATTTACCTCACATTAAAGAAACACTATAGTCCCCAGAAGCACTGCAGCTTAGTGTAGTGGTTCTGGTGTCTATAGCCTGTCCCTGCAGGCCTTTTAATGTAGGCACTCCAGCACTGGCGTTAGTTAACATGGCAGAAAAATAATTGGAAAGGGTTAGAGGGGCTACTAATAAGGATAGGGGAGAGGGGTAGGTAGAAAAATAATTGGAAGGGTTTAGGGGGGCTACTAATATGGATGGGAGGAGGGGGTAGGTAGAAAAATTATTGGAAGGGGTTAGGGGAGTACTAATATGAATGGAAGAGGTAGAGTGGGTTCTAATATGCATGGAAGGGGTTAGGGGGGTACTAATATGCATGGAAGGGGTAGGGAGTTAATGTGCGTGGAAGGGGTAGGTGGAGTTCTTTTGTGCATGGAAGGGGTAGGGGTGGTTCTAATATTCATGGGAAGGGTAGGGGTGGTTCTAATCAGGAGGATCCCGGCGCTGTATCCGGGTAAGTAAAACCCCTTCCCTGTGGTGACCCTTTAATGTTGTTATTATTTAATCATTTATATAGCGACTGCAAATTCCGTAGCGCTGTACAATGGGATAAACAACTCCTAGTTTACGGAATAAGAATATACCCGGCGAGTAAAAATGCTATCCCCCCCAGATTTTTTTGGGTTCCTACGCCCATGCAAGCAGGAAGCCAATGGGCATGGTAAAAGGGTGTGCCACTGACACACATCACATAACCTGCCAAAAGGGGCGAACATGCCCAGAAAGAGGTCTGCCCAAAGAATTAGAAGGCCAGCCTGGCATGAATGCATGTCAGGCTGACTGCCAATCATGCAGCTGGCCAACTAAGGGCATACTATGCAGACAGCACCCTGAGCTTGGCATAAATGCATCTAATGATGCGCTCGCTCAACGCTTTCTAAGGACTGTCCCCTAGCACTTGCTGGTCCACTTACCTTCTTACTAGCAGGCAGGAGCTCCTGGTATATAGTCTGGGACAGAGAAAAGCTGTATGCAGTGGCGTACATACCAGGGTCGCAGGGGTCGCGGCTGCGACCGGGCCAGGCCCAACAGGGGGCCCGGCCGCCCCTGCGACCCGGTATGTACGCACTGGGCCAGCCTCTTCTCCTGGGGGGCCCAGGAGCCGGCCACTTCCGGGCACCCCGAGGCTGGCCCTGCTTACACCCGGCGGGCAGGCAGGCTGGCCGGTGCGCGAGGTAGCACTCTCCCCTGAGTGCTTCCTCTTCAGCTCCCTCGCGCACCGCACTGATACCGGAGCCGGAAGATGATGTCATCTTCCGGCGCCGGTATCAGTACGCGGCGCGCGAGGGAGCTGAAGAGGAAGCTCCCTCGCACACCGGCCAGCCTGCCTGCCCACCCTCCCAGTGACAGGCAGCCCGCCCAGGAGCCCAGCAGCCCAGCAGCTCCACTGGACCCCAGGGAATCCCCTCAGCACTCCAAAAGGTATGGAGGCTGGGGGGATTAAATTAAAAAAAAAAAAACATGTGTGAGTGTTACTGTGTGTGTTAGTGTTACTGTGAGTGTTACTGTGTGTGTTAGTGTGTGTGTTAGTGTGTGTGTTTAATGTTGTTATTATTTAATCATTTATATAGCGACTGCAAATTCCGTAGCGCTGTACAATGGGATAAACAACTCCTAGTTTACGGAATAAGAATATACCCGGCGAGTAAAAATGCTATCCCCCCCAGATTTTTTTGGGTTCCTACGCCCATGCAAGCAGGAAGCCAATGGGCATGGTAAAAGGGTGTGCCACTGACACACATCACATAACCTGCCAAAAGGGGCGAACATGCCCAGAAAGAGGTCTGCCCAAAGAATTAGAAGGCCAGCCTGGCATGAATGCATGTCAGGCTGACTGCCAATCATGCAGCTGGCCAACTAAGGGCATACTATGCAGACAGCACCCTGAGCTTGGCATAAATGCATCTAATGATGCGCTCGCTCAACGCTTTCTAAGGACTGTCCCCTAGCACTTGCTGGTCCACTTACCTTCTTACTAGCAGGCAGGAGCTCCTGGTATATAGTCTGGGACAGAGAAAAGCTGTATGCAGTGGCGTACATACCAGGGTCGCAGGGGTCGCGGCTGCGACCGGGCCAGGCCCAACAGGGGGCCCGGCCGCCCCTGCGACCCGGTATGTACGCACTGGGCCAGCCTCTTCTCCTGGGGGGCCCAGGAGCCGGCCACTTCCGGGCACCCCGAGGCTGGCCCTGCTTACACCCGGCGGGCAGGCAGGCTGGCCGGTGCGCGAGGTAGCACTCTCCCCTGAGTGCTTCCTCTTCAGCTCCCTCGCGCACCGCACTGATACCGGAGCCGGAAGATGATGTCATCTTCCGGCGCCGGTATCAGTACGCGGCGCGCGAGGGAGCTGAAGAGGAAGCTCCCTCGCACACCGGCCAGCCTGCCTGCCCACCCTCCCAGTGACAGGCAGCCCGCCCAGGAGCCCAGCAGCCCAGCAGCTCCACTGGACCCCAGGGAATCCCCTCAGCACTCCAAAAGGTATGGAGGCTGGGGGGATTAAATTAAAAAAAAAAAAACATGTGTGAGTGTTACTGTGTGTGTTAGTGTTACTGTGAGTGTTACTGTGTGTGTTAGTGTGTGTGTTAGTGTGTGTGTTAGTGTTACTGTGAGTGTTAGTGTGTGTGTTACTGTGTGTGTTAGTGTTACTGTGAGTGTTAGTGTCTGTGAGTGTGTCTGCTAGTGAGTGTCAGTGAGTGTGTTACTGTGTGTCTGTTAGTGAGTGTGTGTTTGTCAGTGAGAGTGTATGTTTTGTAAGTGAGTGTGTATGTAAGTCAGTCGCTGAGTGTGTCTCTGTCAGTAAATGTGTGTGTCTGTTAGCTAGTGTGTATGCGTCTGTTCGTGAGAGTGTGTGTGTGTCTTCAGCACTTACCTTTCTCCAGCGCCGGACTCCCTTGGCGCTGGGGATCCCTCCGCCGCTCAGCTCTGAATGCGCATGCACGGCAAGAGCCGTGCGCGCATTCAAACCGCCCATAGGAAAGCATTACTCAATGCTTTCCTATGGACGTTCAGTGTCTTAGAATCGTGGAAGCTCCTCTAGCGGCTGTCAGTGAGACAGCCGCTAGACGCTGGATTAACCCTCAGTGAAACATAGCAGAGAAACTGCTATGCTTTTAGCTGCAGGGTTAAAACTAGAGGGACCTGACACCCAGACCACTTCATTGAGCTGATGTGATCTGGGTGTCTGTAGTGGTCCTTTAAGTGTGTGTGCATCTGCATGCACTGGTGTACATACCGCGGTCGCAACCCTGCACCCCCTGCGACCAGGTGCCCGCCGCCATGTGTTGCGGCCCCGGCCTGCGCAGAGTAAGCGTGCAGGGGGGGGGGGGGGCGGGCCACGGATCAATTTTCACACCGGGGCCCCATAGGTCATGTGTACGCCACTGGCTGTATGTAGTGAGTGTAGAAGAAAGGGAACATGCCACAGTGTTAGAGACCAAAGTCAGCATTACCTTAAAGGATCACTATAGGGTCAGGAACACAAACATGAATTCGTGACTCTATAGTGTTAACACCACCATCTAGCCTCCTGGGCCCCTCATGCCTCCATAAGTATAGCAAAATCTTACTGTATTCAGGCCTGAAGCTGTAACTCTGCATGCTGTTAGACTCAGAAACACAAGCAGTCTGCTGACATCATTAGAAGTGGTGGCCTAATCCAATCACAGTGCTTCCCCATAGGATTGGCTGAGACTGACAAAGACGCAGATCAGGGGCAGAGCCAACATGATTCAAACACAGCCCTGGCCAATCAGCATCTCCTCATAGAGATGAATCTCTATGAGGAAAGTTCAGTGTCTGCATGCAGAGGGAGGAGACACTGAATATTTGGATGCATTTTAGGCAGCCATGACCCAGAAAGGATCTCTAACAGCCTTCTAAGGAGTGGCCAGTGAAGTTATCACTAGGCTGTAATGTAAAGACTGAATTTTCTCTAAAAAGACAGTGTTTACAGCAAAAAGCCTGAAGGTAATGATTCTACTCACCAGAATAAATTCAATAAGCTGTAGTTGTTCTTGTGACTATAGTGTCCCTTTAACTATATTCATTTCCAGCCAGTCCACACAAGTTTTGTTCCCATACATCCCTCTTACATTTCCATACTTAAGTAAGAGTATGTGAAAAGTAATTAGGGTTGACACCTTTCTTGGAAAAACACACCGGCCTTACTAATTTGCATAATTTAATATGTATGGGTGACATCACATGATGTAAATCACAAGTAGTGGCATAAGAGAAAATGCTGTAAAATCACCAAAAAACTACTTAGTTTGATTCTGCTGTATAGATGGATTCCTCCCAGTGCCCCCATGTCTCCCAGTGCCCTCATGACTCAGTGCCCCCATGTGTCGATTACTCCAGGTCTCAGTGTTCCTATGTATCAGTGTCTCAGTGCCCCATGTCTTCCAGTATCCCCTAGAGTCGTGTCCCCAGGTCTCCCAGTGATCCTATGTATCACAGTGTCTCAATGCCCCATGTCTCTCTGTGTCCCCATGTATCCCAGGGTCCCCATGTCACTAGGACACTAGGAAGACGGGGAGACCTGGGGACATGGGGAGACCTAGGGACACGGAGACACCACTGACACTGGGAGACTAGGGGACTCTGGCTGGGACACATGGGGACACTGGGAAAATAGGGAACACTTGAAGACATGGGGACACAGACACTAGAGACACTGCAGCTCCATCAGCCCCTATGTTAATCCGGCCCTGCCTAGAGGGACCTGGCACCCAAACCACTTCATTGAGCTGAAATGGTCTGGGTGCCTATAGTGGTCCTTTAAATTAACTCTATAGTGTTATGAATACTACAGCTGTAGTAGCTGTTTAGGTCACGGGCCCCCTCAGAATGGAGTTAAAAGGTATTTAAACTTACTTTGTCTCCACCACTGTGCGGGTCTTGCCACTGCTGGCCCCACCTCCACGGCTGAGAGAATCAATCACGGTCTCAGCTAATCTAATACTCTTATAGGAAAGCATTTGAAGGCTACTGCGCGTGCACGGCCAAACGCTATGCTGCGGCAATCAGCACCTCCTCTTAGAGATGCCTTGAATCACTGCATCTCTATGGGGAGCGTTCAGTGACTGCATGCAGAGCGTGGATACATTAAATGTAGGTGCTGCATTGTGCCATGATGTACTATAGTGTTCCTTTAAGTGGAATGTCCAATATTTATACGAGCATGTGGAAAGTATTTGGTTTATTTCAAATTTAAAAATGTCTCTCGTTCTGTGACATCAAATTCAATATTTGATTTAGTGATGCTGGAGACTTATCATCGTTGCAGGTGTTCTCAACCCAGTCCTCAAGGACTCCGTACCAGTCCAGGATTTAGGGATTACCATACTCTAACACATTGAGAACCCCTGGTTTAAGCGTTGAGGCATTTGCAAAACTGTGGAGACAGATCTATTTTTTCATAATTCTCAGCCGGTGAGTTCTATACAAAATATAAAAATAAATAAAAATCTGTAGCTAGCAAGGACCCTATAAGTACCTGCAAATTCTAACAAACTCAACAGATCCTCTCTAATTCTCAGCTGACTCTGATTCCTGAAATGGATAATGGGTTAGTTTATTTTATCGAGCCAGATCCGTGCTGCGATAAAGGCTATATAACAATGTACATCATTTCATTATATATAGACAGGGATTTTCATATAATTAATTTCCTGCAAAGCAGGTTATTCATTTCTCCTACCCTTCCCCCACTAAGTAAAGCAACGTGCAAGATTAAAATATTTTATAATATGGGAATAATAATTTATAATATATATATTTATTTATTTTACATGTTTGTTTTTTTCTAAGATCCATACATGCTAGAAGCTAGGCACATGTCTCAGATGGTTACTAGACGTCTCTGCCCATAATATGAACTTAATTCTCAGTGTTTATCCTGATGTTTAATGATGTTAAGCAGGTTTAAGTGGTATTTTAGTTGATGTAATCTTTGTGTGTGTTCTGGATAAGTACAGCTCTTGATCTGTTCTGAATGATGTGCTGCCAGACAAATCGAAACATCTCTCCATGATCTCAGCTATGAGTCCAGTTTGGTTAATCTGCATAAATTCTAAACTCTCTCCCCCATTCCTGACAGTTTATGGTTCATTGAATAAACCTGGCAAGTAACTTAGCATGCTTGGACCCGCAAAGAGTTAAACATCACTCCACGTTGCCTGAAGACCAGGGAATTGCCCCAGTGGCCAAGCAGTGAGTTGCCATAAAATCTCCAAGCAGCTATTTACTACAGTTTAGTGGAGATGTCTCTGAGTTCTGTTGCCCAGCTATTGCCGAAAAAGTAGTCTGTTTAAAAGAGTTGATAATAACTTATAAATAACTGGTCTGATCAACCATAGTGCTTAAAAAAACCACATGTCGCAGTGAGATTTCAGAAGGCAAACAGTTACATAAAAGCAGATAAAATAATGGAAGTCAATCCACTGGTCAATATGAATTCAATCCCTCCCAGCGCTGTGCAGGAGATGGTGCCTTGCCCTGGCTGCACCAATACCCATACCATCTACCTCTGCATAGTACAGCGCCATCTAGTGTCCAATAACGTTATAACGTGCATCACTCACAATTGCCCCAAAATGTATAGGGGTCCAGGATTATTATTATTTTATTATTTTTATAGCGCCATCAGATTCAGTAGCGCTGGGATGTGGGCAACATACTGAAACTGTAAATATACAATAAATTTACTTGATAATATCCACATAATGCCAACGTGTCTCCTGTCCATAGAAATATATAATCTTCAAAGCTGATTAAGCTTTAAAGTAAAAAAACTAATAATACTAATTAAAATTACTCTAACCAAAGTGCTATTTGTGGAAATACACAGGAGATGGGGTTGCATTGGAATCAGTTAACATCACTAAACATTGAATTAAAGGGACAAATTATTGTATTTCAGTTTAAATAGAGAGATTAGTGAAGGCCAGGAGAGGTAGCAACAAAGTGAAGGTTATTTTACACCCCTGTATTTGGGCAGGAGGCATTGGCATATGGGCATTTTAGAGTCCATGTCTGAGTATCCTGTGGAATTGTACTGGGGGCACTATTGTATTGACACTAATTTATGAGTAACCTCAGCATGGTGTTTGGGGGGGATTGAGCAAGGACCCACTGCATGTTACTGCTCCGCATGGTG
The DNA here is from genome assembly GCF_036172605.1 of Pelobates fuscus. Lineage (NCBI taxonomy): Eukaryota > Metazoa > Chordata > Amphibia > Anura > Pelobatidae > Pelobates > Pelobates fuscus. Next base: position 13,681,824 of record NC_086323.1, on the reverse strand, counting down.
TTTGGTGGGGATTGAGCGAGGACCCACTGCATGTTACTGCTCCGCATGGTGTTTGGTGGGGATTGAGCGAGGACCCCCTGCATGTTACTGCTCTGCATGGTGTTTGTGGGGGATTGAGCAAGGACCTACTGCATGTTACTGCTCCGCATGGTGTTTGGTGGGGATTGAGCGAGGACCCACTGCATGTTACTGCTCCGCATGGTGTTTGGGGGGGATTGAGCAAGGACCCACTGCATGTTACTGCTCCGCATGGTGTTTGGGGGGGATTGAGCAAGGACCCACTGCATGTTACTGCTCCGCATGGTGTTTGGTGTGGATTGAGCGAGGACCCACTGCATGTTACTGCTCTGCATGGTGTTTGGGGGGGATTGAGCAAGGACCTACTGCATGTTACTGCTCAGCATGGTGTTTGGTGGGGATTGAGCGAGGACCCACTGCATGTTACTGCTCCGCATGGTGTTTGGGGGGGATTGAGCAAGGACCCACTGCATGTTACTGCTCCGCATGGTGTTTGGGGGGGATTGAGCAAGGACCCACTGCATGTTACTGCTCCGCATGGTGTTTGGGGGGGATTGAGCAAGGACCCACTGCATGTTACTGCTCCGCATGGTGTTTGGGGGGGATTGAGCAAGTACCCACTGCATGTTACTGCTCAGCATGGTGTTTGGGGGGGATTGAGCAAGGACCCACTGCATGTTACTGCTCTGCATGGTGTTTGGGGGGGATTGAGCAAGGACCCACTGCATGTTACTGCTCTGCATGGTGTTTGGGGGGATTGAGCAAGGACCCACTGCATGTTACTGCTCTGCATGGTGTTTGGGGAGATTGAGCAAGGACCCACTGCATGTTACTGCTCCGCATGGTGTTTGGTGGGGATTGAGCGAGGACCCACTGCATGTTACTGCTCTGCATGGTGTTTGGGGGGGATTGAGCAAGGACCTACTGCATGTTACTGCTCCGCATGGTGTTTGGTGGGGATTGAGCGAGGACCCACTGCATGTTACTGCTCCGCATGGTGTTTGGGGGGGATTGAGCAAGGACCCACTGCATGTTACTGCTCCGCATGGTGTTTGGGGGGATTGAGCAAGGACCCACTGCATGTTACTGCTCCGCATGGTGTTTGGGGGGGATTGAGCAAGGACCCACTGCATGTTACTGCTCCGCATGGTGTTTGGGGGGGATTGAGCAAGGACCCACTGCATGTTACTGCTCAGCATGGTGTTTGGGGGGGGATTGAGCAAGGACCCACTGCATGTTACTGCTCCGCATGGTGTTTGGGGGGGATTGAGCAAGGACCCACTGCATGTTACTGCTCTGCATGGTGTTTGGGGGGGATTGAGCAAGGACCCACTGCATGTTACTGCTCTGCATGGTGTTTGGGGGGATTGAGCAAGGACCCATTGCATGTTACTGCTCAGCATGGTGTTTGGGGTGGATTGAGCAAGGACCCACTGCATGTTACTGCTCTGCATGGTGTTTGGGGGGGATTGAGCAAGGACCCACTGCATGTTACTGCTCTGCATGGTGTTTGGGGGGATTGAGCAAGGACCCACTGCATGTTACTGCTCTGCATGGTGTTTGGGGGGATTGAGCAAGGACCCACTGCATGTTACTGCTCAGCATGGTGTTTGGGGGGGATTGAGCAAGGACCCACTGCATGTTACTGCTCAGCATGGTGTTTGGGGGGGATTGAGCAAGGACCCACTGCATGTTACTGCTCAGCATGGTGTTTGGGGGGGGGATTGAGCAAGGACCCACTGCATGTTACTGCTCAGCATGGTGTTTGGGGGGGGGGATTGAGCAAGGACCCACTGCATGTTACTGCTCAGCATGGTGTTTGGGGGGGATTGAGCGAGGAGCCACTGCATGTTACTGCTCCGCATGGTGTTTGGGGGGGATTGAGCGAGGACCCACTGCATGTTACTGCTCCGCATGGTGTTTGGGGGGGATTGAGCGAGGACCCACTGCATATTACTGCTCCGCATGGTGTTTGGTGGGGATTGAGCGAGGACCCACTGCATGTTACTGCTCAGCATGGTGTTTGGGGGGGATTGAGCAAGGACCCACTGCATGTTACTGCTCAGCATGGTGTTTGGGGGGGATTGTGCAAGGATCCACTGCATGTTACTAGTCCTCATGCTCTGTTGTTCGGGAAGATCCAATAATTGAAGATAATTCCTGGTTTTAAATTTTATTTCACTAATGTTTCACAGTCACTTAAAAAGTCAAGTCTTCAAGAACTGACTGTTTGGAGATAGAACAAGATCACAACCTCTCGATGTTGTCTTATTGCAGCAAAACAACAAACAGTTTTTTTGTGGATTTCATATATACTATTTTATTAAAGATTTTGATGCTTAAAAAGAAAAATGGTTTAGACATCTAGTATTCAGGTGCATAACCAACATTCCTTGGTAATCACACAACCAAATACCTTCATTGTAACTTGGAGTAAAAACACACAGCAAACCACTGACAATGCAGCACGTTGGCATCACTTCAGCAGCTAGAAATGAAAGGCATCCGCCAAATGTCTGTGCTTTTCTTACTGTCGGTGCTATTCTTACTGTCTGTGTTTCTCTTGTTTCCTCTTTTACATTCCTGGGTTTCACGGCATCTTTACCTGAGGTCACAGACTTCTTTTCAAGCCTTCCCTTCGAAGCCAGTCCTCACTCGCAAGAGTGACACAATAGCATGTGGTTCTAGAACTGTGTTACTGTTACAGTAAGTGTTTGATGTTCTGGCAAGGAACGCTCCTCTGCAGTGGGATGAGATCCAGGGCAAACATCGCCTCTAAGTAATGTGGCCAATACCTATGTAGCATCTGCCCAACCTTTACACTCTTACAGGCCTGGAATCTACTCGCAGACAAAGACCTCTTTCAGTGAGATTTGGATTATTAGCTGCAGCTAGGAATTTCAAATACATTTGTTCACATTATTGACCCTTGAAATCACGTTTTGACCCCATGCAGAAATTAAACAGGTTCTTATTTACTGTTCTGTCTTCAAATGTAGCGGTTGCCACAAAGTCCCGCCACATTACATATGATGCACTTTTAAAAGAAAAACTGATTTTGCTTGAAAATAGTCCAATCCAGCAGAGAGTGACTAGTTCAGTCACAAAGCCCATTTTAATAAATTGTAGCGGAGTGCAATATCATAATCCACGATCTCCGCTGGTATTACCGGTAAATCCACAGTCAGCGCTGAAAGTAAGGCAATATCCCCAATCCTCCCAATAACCGAACGAAACACAGTCTGGGAGTCAACTAACAGCTTTATTCAGAACTTCCAGTATTTATGCAAGTCCCCATGCAAGGGGTTTCCTTACTGACAAAGCAGGGGTGATACAGTAAGGGACTACATGGGGGACTTAACATTTGGTACATTTCTTCCATCAGGCACCGCTGCACGAGAGGGATACTCCCACTGAAATATACTGTTAAGTGGATTATCTCCTCGTGCAGCAGAACCGGAAGTTCACATTTAAATCTATAACTTTAAAAATACTCATCTTATTTGCACGAACAGACGTTCGGTAGATAGCTGGGGTCTGAGGGTACATTTCGTGTGAATACCGCTCAGATCCCAGCTAAACTAACCGAACGCCGCATGAAATACATTCATCTATTTAGTTCGTTTCAAAAGTACCTGGAAGTACAGCGGTGTTTGTGTCGTCGAGTAGCCGTCTTTAGTTCCATGCACTCGACGACCAAACACCGCTGGGGGAGACAAAGGATCCAAGATGGCCGACCGCCACGTGGTCGGTAGTCGAACGACGGCCACCTAAGAACCCACTTAATTACTTAATTGGTGCCACACGCCTCTTAGTGTGTCGGCTTGTGTTCGGTACCTAATTCGTTTCACGAACAGCCAGTAAAGTTGCTGTTGGTGAAACGACCATGTAAATGCTAGCGGCTTTCGGCTGCTAGCATACGAATACCATAGGAATACATGCAACCATACATTTCAAGGCAGAATACAAAGTGCATTCAAATACAATCTATCAGCAGTGTGTAGGACAACCTTTAGGGATCTAGTTCCCTAGTCTGAAGTGGCTAGGTTTGCCACAATGCTCCCCCAGAACCAAGCCGGCATACACAGACTGATCCCAACTTATCGGCTTGGGGATGTCCGGAGGAGTACCCACAGATCACTTTTCAAGTTCAGTTTGTCTAGATAACCCATCAGCTTACCGTTTTGCTTCCCTGGCCGGTAATGAATAGTAAAGTCAAAAGGCTGCAGCGCCAAACTCCAGCGCAGCAGCCTGGCATTGTCCCCGGCCACACGGTTCAGCCACACCAACGGGTTGTGATCTGTGAGTAGGGAAAAAGGTTGTCCATACAAATACGGGTGTAACTTTTTGAGGGCCCACACCACGGCCAGGCATTCTTTCTTAATGGCGGCGTAGCTTACTTCACGGGGCAACAACTTTCGGCTCAGGTAAGCTACGGGATGTTCTCCGCCATCTGCTCCAACTTGGCTCAGCACTGCTCCCAATCCAAACATTGAAGCGTCTGAGCCTCAGAGTGTGTTGGTGGAGCCGTGGTGCGAGCCTGTTGCCTGGTGGTCACTGGATGGGCTTCCTGGTGTGGAGCCTGGGGTATAAAAGCAGAGGTCATCTGGCCCAAGTCATTCCCCAGCACAACATCTGCCGGTAAATTTTGCATGAGGCCCACTTCTACAGTCCCCTCTCCCACACCCCAATCCAAATGTACTTTAGCAGTGGGTAGTCGGTACACTGCTCCCCCTGCCACTCGTACTGCCACTGATCCGCCAGTGTGTGCTGAACCTGGAACTAAATGGGGTGCTATCAAGGTTAGAGTGGCTCCTGAATCTCTGAGCCCTTTTACTTCCTTCCCCTCCAGGGTCACTAGCTGGCGATGATGCTGCCTGTTGTCGGTGGCTCGAACTGACATCACCTCGTGTAGTACTCCTAGAGGTTCCTCTGCCTGAGCGCTCAATATTTCTGGGGTGGCTGGTGCTACTTGATAATGATGGGCAGCAGCCCTGGGTGCCAGATTCTGTCGGACTTGGTTCCACGCTTGACGGCACCGGTTCTGAGTGCACTCTCTGGAAATATGTCCCCACTGTTTGCATGTGTGACATTGGATGTTAGCCCGGCCAGTATAGCGGGAGGGAGGCGGTGGATTACCCTGCTTTGGTCTAGACAGTGGTGCTGTTGGGCCGGTAGGCGTGAAGGTATTGGGTTGTACGGTGGGTCAAGGATAAGTCCTAGTTAGGGGCCCGTGATGTCTCCTGGCATCATAATGCTGATCGCTAGTCGGGCCGCTTCAGTTAGGGTGAGGGGCTTTCGATCCCTCACCCATTCTTGTGCCTATGGGGACAAGCCATTAAAGAATTGTTCTAATAGCATTAGCTGTCTCAGTTCCTCCATAGTGGTGGCGTGGCTGGCTTGTATCCACCCTTGTGATGCTTGGTCCAGCTTGTGCGCCCACTCTGCATGGGAATCTTTCTCCGGTTTGCGTAAGCCTCTGAACTTGCGCCGGTATGCCTCCGGGGTAATGGCATACCTTTCTAGAATCGCTCTCTTTACTTTTGTATAATTTTTGATGTCCTCTCGGGGTACAGCACGGTAGGCTTCTGCTGCCCTACCTGCCAGTTTGCCTGCCAGTAGTGGTACCCATACTGCCGGTTCCAAGTCATGCAAATCACACAGCCTCTCAAAATCCTGCAAATACCAGTCAATCTCATCCTTTTCTTCACAAAACACCTTAATTGCGTGATATGGGATTTTGGGCTTTACCTGTCCGTGAATGGAGGCAGCAATGGATTCTGCCCTGGACGGTGTCTCCGGTGTGCAGTTTGCCATCAGATAATCATGCACATCTGACATCAGCACGGTCATTATTTCCATGGGTACTGGCTGTGGCAAAAACTCCATCCTGGTTCTCAGCTCTCTCTGGTATGGGGTCTCTTCCATGGCTGGTGGAGGTGTAGCGCTGCGGGCTCTGTCTCCCTCCATCAGTTCAGCGATCAGCACAGCTTTGGATTTATTGCTGGCTACTTTACCCCTGGCTTCCAGTAGCTCCTTTAATGTCTGCCGTTTCAATGCAGCATAATCAATCTCCATTCACCTCGTTGTTCAGTTCTTTGTTCCATACGAATTGCCCTTCACTTTCCTTGTTCAGTAGTTTCCATTTACATGAACACCGCTTTTCAGCTGTAAGGTTGGATCCCACTGCTACCACCAATTGTAGCGGAGTGCAATATTATAATCCACGATCTCCGCTTGTATTACAGGTAAATCCACAGTCAGCGCTGAAAAGTAAGGCAATATCCCCAATCCTCCCAATAACCGAACGAAACACAGTCTGGGAGTCAACTAGCAGCTTTATTCAGAACTTCCAGTATTTATGCAAGTCCCCATGCAAGGGGTTTCCTTACTGACAAAGCAGGGGTGATACAGTAAGGGACTACATGGGGGACTTAACATTTGGTACATTTCTCCCATCAGGCACCGCTGCACGAGAGGGATACTCCCACTGAAAAATACTGTTAAGTGGATTATCCCCTCGTGCAGCAGAACCGGAATTTCACATTTAAATCTATAACTTTAACAATATTCGTCTTATTTGCATGAACAGACGTTCGGTAGATAGCTGGGGTCTGAGGGTACATTTCGTGTGAATACCGCTCAGATCCCAGGTAAACTAACCGAACGCCGCACATTCATCTATTTAGTTTGTTTCAAAAGTACCGAACACCGATGGGTCCCACAATAGGAGAAGACCGGAGCTCCCGAACAACCTAGAAGTACAGCGGTGCTCATGTCGTCGAGTAGCCATTTTTAGTTCCATGCACTCGACGACCAAACACCGCTGGGGGAGACAAAGGATCCAAGATGGCCGACCTCCACGTGGTCGGTAGTCGAACGACGGCCACCTAAGAACCCACTTAATTACCAATTGCAATAATGTTGCAATCGGGTAATTGGTGCCACACGCCTCTAAGTGTGTGGGCTTGTGTTCGGTACCTAATTCGTTTACACGAACAGCCGGTAAAGTTGCTGTTCGTGAAACGACCATGTAAATGCTAGCGGCTTTCGGCTGCTAGCATATGAATACCATAGGAATACATGCAACCATACATTTCAAGGCAGAATACAAAGTGCATTCAAATACAATATATCAGCAGTGTGTAGGACAACCTTTAGGGATCTAGTTCCCTAGTCTGAAGTGGCTAGGTTTGCCACAGTACATTCTGGGATCGTGCATCTAGATACATTGTCACAGTCAGTCTGGGATCGTGGATCTAGATACAACGTCACAGTCAGTCTGGGATCATGGATCTAGATACAACGTCACAGTCAGTCTTGGATCGTGGATCTAGATACAAAGTCACAGTCAGTCTGGGATCGTGGATCTAGATACAACGTCACAGTCCGTCTGGGATCGTGGATCTAGATACAACGTCACAGTCAGTCTGGGATCGTGGATCTAGATACAACGTCACAGTCAGTCTGGGATCGTGGATCTAGATACAACGTCACAGTCAGTCTGGGATCGTGGATCTAGATACAACGTCACAGTCAGTCTGGGATCGTGGATCTAGATATAACGTCACAGTCAGTCTGGGATCGTGGTTCTAGATACAACGTCACAGTCAGTCTGGGATCGTGGATCTAGATATAACGTCACAGTCAGTCTGGGATCGTGGATCTAGATACAACGTCACAGTCAGTCTGGGATCGTGGATCTAGATACAACGTCACAGTCAGTCTGGGATCGTGGATCTAGATATAACGTCACAGTCAGTCTGGGATCGTGGATCTAGATACAACGTCACAATCAGTCTGGGATCGTGGATCTAGATACAACGTCACAGTCAGTCTGGGATCGTGGATCTAGATACAACGTCACAGTCAGTCTGGGATCGTGGATCTAGATACAACGTCACAGTCAGTCTGGGATCTTGGATCTAGATACAACGCACAGTCAGTCTGGGATCGTGGATCTAGATACAACGTCACAGTCAGTCTGGGATCGTGGATCTAGATACAACGTCACAGTCCGTCTGGGATCGTGGATCTAGATATAACGTCAGTCAGTCTGGGATCGTGGATCTAGATACAACGTCACAGTCAGTCTGGGATCGTGGATCTAGATACAACGTCACAGTCAGTCTGGGATCGTGGATCTAGATACAACGTCACAGTCAGTCTGGGATCGTGGATCTAGATACAATGTCACAGTCAGTCTGGGATCGTGGATCTAGATACATTGTCACAGTCAGTCTGGGATCGTGGATCTAGATACAATGTCACAGTCAGTCTGGGATCGTGGATCTAGATACATTGTCACAGTCAGTCTGGGATCATGGATCTAGATACAGTGTCACAGTCAGTCTGGGATTGTGGTTCTAGATACAGCGTCGCAGTCAATCTGGGGTCATGGATCTAGATACAATGTCACAGTTAGTATGGGATCATGGATCTAGGTACAGTGTAACAATCAGTCTCGGATCGTGGATCTAGAGACAGTGTCACAGTCAGTCTGGGATCGTGGATCTAGATACAATGTCACAGTCAGTCTGCGATCGTGGATCTAGATACAATGTCACAGTCAAGTCTGCGTTCGTGGATCTAGATACATGATCTTCAGATTACAGTCTGCCTGGCATTCTCACTAGCACCTTCCATTCATTCCTTTACTTGAGCATATCCTGCTCTGGATCTGCCCAACCCAGGCTGTTTGTATCACCGCATATTCTTTAATCAGAGTTCCCAGGACTTCTCAGAAAATTTCTCACCAAACAAAATACTGACTTTCACCACCTAAACAAATACCTGGCAAGATCCCTGATCTGATATAAAGTATTCAGACCACATCTAATCCCTTTCCCCGTCACATACCACAACAGTGCTTTGAGTCAATAACAAGCCACAAACACAAAGAATAACTAAATTAACAAATTAACAGTACCTAACCGAGTCTGGGAGAGTCTCCCCAGCTTAAAGTGTTCCCGTCAGGACCAGCACAACTTGGGTTAATAATAAAGAGCATTAAATTAATTGTATGCATTGTGCTAGCAGAAATTCTATCAAGTGCATAGAGTCTAATTTAAAGGAACACTATAGTGTCAGGAACAAAACATCTATTCCTGAAACTATAGTTCTAAAACTGCTGTTTAGTTGACCAGCCACCCTCCCACTTTCAGAAGGTGATTCGACTCACCTTATTTCCAGCGCTGTGTGGAGATGTTAGTGGAGATGTGCCTGCTGATTGCTGCCTGAATGTAAGTGCAATCAGTGCAATAAATGTATTTAAAATTTTAACAGTGCTATTCTATGTATATATTCTTTTATCCTTTTGAGGATTTCCACTTGAAGAGTTTTGCCGTTCCTGCAGACAGATACCCCTAAGGGGAGATAAGCGCAGACCATCAGTAGTTCTTGTAAGTTCTCTACCTCCTGGGTGCTGCTTTTGTTTGCCATTACATACTTCACTATATATTACTTATTGTCTTCTAGATTTGTTAAAGATCACGTCCTGTTATACAGGTTGTATTCTTGTTTGTATCTGTCATATTGTATGTGCTATCCCACCTTTTAGCTCTTGTGGCCTTTGCAGCTATATCAGCTAATTTGTCGTTTCTTCAGGTACAAACACTGACACACATCTAGATACAGACACACACTGAAGCAAACACTGACACACATCTAGATACAGACACACTGATACACATGCAGATTCACAGATACACATATACAAATACTGCCACAGATGCACAGACACACAGATACAAACACTGACACACATGTAGATACAGAGACACACATATACAAACACTGACACACATGTAAATACACAGACAGATACAAACACTGATTCTCAACTTGCTTTGTGCATTTTTTTTCTATACGCATGACCATTTTTATAGTACAACAATTTTTGACTACTCAGACGAAGATGCATTGGTCCTATTCTGCCCCCCAGCACCCCTGTGTCCTGCACTGTTTTATCCTTTAGCCCTTTTTTAATCCCCTTGCGTGGGTCACGCCCCGTGCGTGTCATGAAGATCACTACAGTGGTATCAAATTCCCGGGGTGACACCTACTTTGTCCAGGAGAATCAGATGAGGACATTCTGTGCGAATCTTCTTCTCCAAAGGCTTTTGTGGTCAAACATGCACAAATTTTGGGGGGCGGAGCCAACTGCCGAACTGACTGGTCGCATCTTCTGAGAGCTCCGAGATCTACAACCACAAAACGAGCAAAATTCGATGATTTTACCCCCCCAAAAGGCTACCAAAGATAACCTACTGCTGCAGACAAAGCAGACAACACACTAATGGGCAGAAAGAGCAAAAAACCAAAACCAGACGTGCCCCGGCCGGGTGCTAGCATAGGGGACCTATGGCGGCGAGCACGTGGCGCTCTGGAGCCAGACTTAGACGCCTATATGGAGGGCTTAGACGACTCTGAAGAAGGTCTTTCTGACCCTGAAGAAGCATGCCCGCCCGCAATGCGCAGCCCGCCGCAGCCTCCACCAAAGCCAGACACTGCCCCGGTCACTAAGGCAGAAATGAGGGAGCTGCTGGCCGAACTTCGCAGCAACATTCAGACGGACATGGCCGAAATGAAAAAGAGCATCCAGGGCCTAACGCAACGCATGCATACTGTGGAACAAGACGGCCGCAACCACTCGAGGCTCGTAACCACACTCAAACAGGAGGTTAAATCTTTACACACACGGCACCTGCAAATGGAACAGCATATGGCGACAATGGAAGACTCACGTCGTGCCCAAAACTTGAAGATAAGAGGCATTGCGGAGACGGTCCCGGAGTCCGAACTCCCTCACCTCATGCGGCGCCTAGTCGGCAAACTGCTACCGCCGAAACAGGCTAAAGGAGTGGTGCTGGACGGCATGTTCAGAATCCCGAAACCGCCCACAGCCCCTCAGGCAGCGCCAAGAGACTTAATAGTCAAATTTCAGAAGCGGCAAGACAAGATGGCAGTAATGGCGGCGGCCAGGGGTAACACACCCCTCCCCTTCGAAAATATGTCCCTCTCGCTATACGCTGTCCTCTCCAGGGGGACCGTGGCTTGGCGCGCAACCCTGAGGCCTTTTACCGCTTTGCTTCGCGCCCACAACGTTACTTACCACTGGCGCCCCCCACACAAGCTTCAGGTGACTCAAGATGGAAAAACGTATCTTATTACGGACATACAGGAGGTGAAGACGCACCTCATCCCTCTGGGCCTCCCTCCAGACTCCCTCCAACAACCTTGCATGCCGGCCATGACCCACGAATGGAACCCGGCCACAGCAGAGACTTTTGTACCGAGAGGATCGGCCCGCGCTTCACAGGTTGCGGCCCCTACCTGAACGCCCATGACGGGGGCACCAGTTAAACATGACTCTGTTTTACTTTAATTCGAAAATTTTGTTCCTGTATTGTACATTTACTTACGATAATGCCTTGTTCCATGGACGCGGAAACACCCGCATTAAGGGCCTATTGGGTCCCATCCAACCCCACCACCGTTGGACACTTCGACACCTGCCCATCGGGCTCATTTGAATGTACTTTGTTCCATATTTTTTGGTTTGATGTTTTTATGTCTTTTACTTGTTTTTCCACGGCCACCATGGTCAGACCGTCATGCCTATTACCTGCTCCGAGCTAGCTCCCGCTAACACTCACATCCCTTGCACCTCTACGCACGGACACACCGTGTAAGAAGCACCCCCCTTCCCCACCTCCCCATCCTGCCCTGGACGACACAGCGCAGCACAAAAAGCGACTTCACACTTACATCAGGAAGGGGGGTCATCCCTGACAGGGCACTACGTGACCCACATCAGCACGACACATTTGTACCCTGGGGACAATGCTACATGAACCCCGCTCCGACGCCACTTTCTTACTCATCTCCACCGCACGCATAGACAGCCTTATCTCACCGGCACATTAGTTACTTTTTCTCACGACTAGATGACACATAGGGAGTCTTGCGGCCCCACTCTCGGACCCACTTACCCACTGTGTAGGACTATGACCCCCAAAGGCTACCGCGCTGGTTGAGACCCTTTCACGTTTGACCTATCCTATGTTCTTATTGACTTGTTGAACAAAAAAAAAAAAAACAGTGCAGTATGGATAACCTTCTACTTTACTTTATTTAAATGTATGCCTCATAATGTACATGTGTATACCTGCCTTTTGAAATTTGTCTACCTCATACTGCATTGTCAAAAATAAAGATTTAAAAAAAAAAAAAGCACAAATTTTGAAAGATGTTCTAGAAGACACAATTCGGAGGATCTAGGGTTCCGCAAAGCCCGTGGGTCAAACAGGGGCAAGCATTGAGTATCGATGAACTTGCCGTCATCAGTGTTTGCAATCCTACGACTACCCTTTTTTGCGGTGGGGAAGACTTCACTACGTATGACTTGACGTAGCGAGATTCCACACCGGGCATATCGTGCCATATGTCTTCTTCTGAGGTTGAGTCGTCTGCTCGCCATTCGCCCCTACCGTCAGAGTGGGTGACTCTGAATAAGAGCCGTCATCCTCAGAGAATGGAAGTGGGGGTGGATGCATGTTGTGTGACTCCACACATTTATGCCTCTTGAGCTGTGCTTCCCTTTGGGTCACCTGGCCACAGAACTGGTCATTAATATTGTATGCACAATATATGAGTGCTTGTAGTGCCAAATAAGAGGCGGTCACCCTCTAGCGACCGGCGCCAGCGGTCGTATATATATTTCCCTTGGTAATATAGGAGACACTGACAGTCTCATAAATCAATAGGGGAGTCACCCTTGTAGCATCCCGTAGGATTAGAAAGGTACCAATGAAGGGGGTCACCCTCAATGAAAGCTGCACACCAAATGGTCAGGGCGCATGAATGTGGGGTTCACCCCAGATATACAGAGGAGCTGTACCTCTGCAACACCAAGCAACATTGTACGTTTTCAACAAATGTATATATGGCACTCCAGTACATAGGGGGTCATCCCAGTAACATTAAGGGGGTCACCCTTAATATTATGTAGCCTCGGGTGGCTAGTTATGATACCAAGGAAGTAACCCTGTTAAGGCATCATAAGTATAGGTGTCATATGGTACCCTTACATATTTGTAATCAATACTTTCCTGTGATGTTCCAATAATGGTTTGGCACAGTTTAGGGGGGGGGTCACCCCATCCAATATACTTTAATACACTTATCTCCAAGGTATGTTGGGAGGTGGGAAGACTCCACTAGATACATAGAAGAGTGCTCTCCTGTAGGTCCTTTGCCAGTATAGTGGTGATGCTATTAATCCCGCCTTGTTTGAGTCACAGGCTAAGGTGATTATGAGAAATACAGAATAGTTGTGGCAGGTAATGTGGAAGGATCTGCTTATATGGAGAAAACCAGCAGGTAATGGAAGAAAAACGGATCAGATTGTGTGAATCACGATCTGATCAACCTAAAATGGCCACCGAGGATCTCGCGAGAATTCAAAATGCAAAATATGAAGCCTCCGGTCATGTTATAAAATAGCCTCAGCTCAGGAAATGATAACTACTGCCACGTTAACCAGGACCTCCCTGCTCACTGCTCCTACTAGCAGACGGCAGATGGTAACCAGGTAGGAAGTTCATTTCTATTTCCTTTTCTCCTGGAGAATAGAATTGTTTGGTCGCCCATTGACAGCCAATTTGTGTTTTAACGGTTTTACTTAATTTCCTTTGAGCCAGCTCCTGCAGCATTATAACTATCTTTGCCAGAAAAGGCAGTTAGTGCACCACTATTATTACTTTTTTTAGAAAGAACCCTACCCCATCCCCTCTACAATTTTTTTCCAATTTGACCATTTTTATTGACATTTAAGTTGAAAAAGATTAATTGCAGGTTTGTAACATTGTATGACAATAAGCGAGTAATACCAGTACCCCAACAACAATCGAAATTTACTGATGAAAAAAATTATCCAATTGGAAAGTCTGCAAATAGTCATATACATACACGGATACACTATATTTCTTTCCTTTTTATAAAGTTGAGAGTAACATTATCGCGTTGTCTAGACAAGCAATGGGAACTTGTTTTACGGGTCGATAAAACTCTATCAGGCCTGAATAATAAGTCATGGGGTTTCCTTATAATGTGTAGAAAACCCTTTTCACTGATTTGTTTGTCGGTCATAAAAAAAAAAAAAAAAATTGTGTAAAAGAAGAAATTCCTTTCTAACACCCTTTCCACACAAACACACCTAACATTCACAACAATACAACATTACAGTCACCTTCACCGTGACTGAGAGGAACAGACCAGGTTTGCTTCCCTTATGGTGTGATGTATGGCCTGTAATCAATGAATGCTGATTGAGGCAAACAATGAAATCAAAGAGTTTATTTTAAACTCCGTGTCTAAGTATGAATTCTATGTGTAATTTAAGCATTGACTTTATTTTAAAAGTTTACACAAACATTAATATTGGAATCCAGGGAGGTGTGTGTTTTGGTAAAATGTTTTAGTAACAAAATAACCACTTTCGAGATGCATTTTCCCACAACTTATTTAAAGTTACTTTTGTGAGCAAAGGTTCACAAAGAGAAGGATTGAATTAACTCTGATTAACACAGAGAGTAACGTATGGATGCATAAAATAGGTGGCCGGCTACCATTCTCTGCACCTTAGCTTGTTTGTCACAATGTCCTTTATTTATATTGTGTATAGCCGTGGTAAATTGTGAAATTTTCATACTAAATATTTAGAAATGGGACCTTCTGCAAACACAGGGTGGAGGAGACGGATCCCCATTTCCAGACCAGAATAAGACCTTATGGCAACAGCCCCGTTTGTATGTCAAGGAGATACCATCCCCGAGCAATAGCACAGGATGCTCTTTCTTAGGAAGATCTCCAGGGAATAATACAAGCTGATAGCTATTATTCCATTTTGGCCTCGACGTCCGTGGTTTCCCCTTCTCAGGAAGCTAATGGTAGATCAACCATGGGAGCTTCAGATACACAAGGCTCTCTTCTCACAAGGCCCCCTTCTTCACTAGAGTCTAACAAACTCAGGCTACATGAATGGCTCTTGAAAAAAACAAGCCTGGATGGGTCAAGGTCTTCCAGAACAAGTGGTTTCCTCTCTAATGTGCTTTAGAAAAGTCTCAGCATCAAATTCAGACATAGGGCTTCTACACTTCTTTCTTCCCCAGACCAGAGTTTTTGCCTAAGGTTGTGTTAGCATATCACCTAAACTTGGAGATTCTCCTTCCAGTTTACTTCCAGAAGCTTTTATCACCTGAAGAAATAAGGTGTCATAAACTGGACTCAAAGAGATGTCTCTGTCTGCATTAAGAGGACAGCTTCATGGAGGAAATCAAATCAACTCTTCCTGATTCCTGGGGGTTCTAGTAAAGGTGAAACCGCTTCAGTCTCCACCCTTCCTTCTTGGACAGTCTCAGCAATCTCCAGAGCCCACAAGGCCCAAGATGTTCCTATTCCTAAAGTAGTCCGGGAGCACTCCACCAAGTCCATATCAACCTCATGGGCCGCAGAGTCATTATTATTCAGTCCCTAATGATCAATTTGGACCGTTTTGAATTTCTGTCATTCCCGTACTTAATATGGAAATAAACTTTTTGCAGCATGTTATTGCTTCCTATGAGTTTTACTCCATGGGGATTCCCCATTAGTTAAAGGGACACTATAGCCACCAGAACACCTACAGCTTATTGAATTTGTTCTGGTGAGTAGAATCATTACCGTCAGGCTTTTTGCTGTAAACACTGTCTTTTCAGAGAAAATGCAGTGTTTACATTACAGCCTAGTGATAACTTCACTGGCCACTCCTCAGATAGCTGTTAGAGATCCTTCTTGGGTCATGGCTGCCTAAAATGCATCCAAACATTCAGTATCTCCTCCCTCTGCATGCAGACACTGAACTTTCCTCATAGAGATTCATTGATTCAATTCCTCTCTATGAGGAGATGCTGATTGGCCAGGGCTGTGTTTGAATCATGCTGGCTCTGCCCCTGATCTGCCTCTCTGTCAGTCTCAGCCAATCCTATGGGAAAGCACTGTGATTGGGATCAGGCTACCACTTCTGATGATGTCAGCAGGCAGTGGGCAGGTCAAAAGGAAACAGGGACAAAGCCTACAGCTTCAGGCTTGAATACAAGTAAGATTGTACTATATTTAGGGAGGCATGAGGGGGGCAGGGGGGCTAGATGGTGTTTTTAACCCTATAGGGTACGGAATGCATGTTTGTGTTCCTGATCCTATAGTGCTCCTTTAAATGCTGCACAATTAGCCAGGAAAATTTATGGAAGTATTTGGATTTCCCACCCCTCTTCTTACCTTTCTTGTCTAGTTACTTGACTGGGGAACTGGGATTATGGGGGATCCTTTTATGCGCTAATCTTAATTATTTGGTTAATTGTTTTTTTCTGTCCTATTGGCTAGAGGGAGGAGCTAACCCTTCAGTTAAATGCTGTCATGAAAATAAAATTATTACAGTTAAGTATGAAAACATTTTCCATATTAATATATGTTTTTAAAGTCAGATTATTAATAACATAAAGATAGGTATAAAATTCATTCTATTCCGTCCCTTTAACAACTATTCTCCCTGGGGCTTAGCACACACTGTATCTTCCAGAATCTCCCCTGATCGGATTTACTTCTCATTTTATAGCTTTTAAAGTTGTTGTACTTTATTTTATAGCTGTTAAAATATCAAGAGAGAGAGGCGGTGACTCTGATGGCAGGTATGTGGAAATGTACTTGTAAAACTGTGTGTAAAACTCTTAACTCCAAACAGGTTTTTATGGCCTATTGTCTTTTTGTTTTGTTCTGTTGGGTCTTTTTTTCACATCCATTTGATAAGTACACACAGTTATATATATTTTTTTGTCCATTGGTATAAATGTACAAGTAGAGTGAGCTGCAGAATGTTTCCTCAATCTTTCATTTCAAGGAGCTCTTAGTCCAGAAATGATTTTGGACTGCAATCCCCTGGCATCCTCGGCAAAGGTGGTCCTGGGTCTTGGATCTCCCTCCATGATATTGGGTGAGGGAGACAGAGTTTAGCACTGAATATGTTTACCCCTGCTCTGATTTTAGCCATTATTCACATTACACAGAGCATAAATCCACCAATTTACCTCTGGAAATTTCAGGGCAATGTACTGTTATTGCCTACGGATATCAGACGTACATTTATTGATAATAGCCACATCAGCAATTAACCAGGGTGGATTTTTAATTCAGCATTTTGTGTGCAATTTCTGAATAGGTAAAATACACTTTCTTTCCCCTTGAATATTCACACATTTTTAGAGTATGAAAATCTGAGATTACATTGGATTTTGCACAATATAAAAAAACAATTACCTAGTGGAAAGTTGTGAGGAAAAAAAAGTTAATTAAAATTAAAATGTTGGTTGCTGCAGTTCCAGCTGTATTTCAGAGTAATCCTGCCCAGCTAGGTCTAGAGCACTTTTTTGGCAGAAATGTGTTGATAGTTTCTAAATCTCCATGATGCTGTTTAAATCTATATTTTAATAACCTCTGGGTCCTTCTTGAAATGGGTAAATCTTTTCAGAGTTCATGTGGTCACAGTTGGGATCTGCTTTCACCAGAGATTATTTAGGTGTTACAACGTTTTGAAACCAATTTTAAATTCAGGCTGTAATACTGCAAGAGGAAAGGGTCAAGGGGCACTGTACGTCTTTTACCTACAGGGCAGCAATGGCTAAATATTGGTAGATTTGGATTGCTGAGACCCATGGTCAGCATAATCTATAGCAGCTGGAATACCAGTGGATAACTACTAAAAATGCTCGTAATCTCGTAGTTAGTGAAGTACAACTCCCATTAGCCATCTCCAGCTTCTCGCTGTGTTTCTGGCGGTAAGACGATGAAGTAATCTGTAGTTTGCTAAAAGATGGAGTCCTTCTGGATCAATCAGTCCTATCTCTTGCTTACTTGATTATTATTGTATATTTAGTGCTTTACTATCAAAAAACAAACGAAAACATAAAGAACTTTGTTGCCATTTTTTTTTCAATTCTTTATTTTTGATGTGCAAGAATATACAAACAAGTATTAATAGCCACAACAGCAAGTTCAAGAGCATAGCAAAATGTAGTATAACATCAGTGTGGTTTTCATATGTACTGCACATTTTAGTAGTATATAAACATGTGTAGAACTTAAGGCATGTTATAGGCTAATGATACGTAGCTTAACTATAACAGTATGGTATGCCCTGCTAGAATAATCTGTCAAAGAGTAGAACCATTGGAGTCAGGTCTATGTTAGGCTGCTGCACTACATGCAAATATGTTCAGCAGATATAGTGATCCATTGCAAGGCATAAATATTATAGAAGACCAAATGGCGTCAGCCTATCCCTTGAGGCATGAGATGTAATGACAGTGTGCTTGGGGGTAGTAGGGAGCATAGGCATTCAATCTGCGCTATAGGAAGGTGTTGCCACATTACAAGCTTGAAGACATGTTTAACCCAGATGAATAGCAGGTGGTAGCTGTGGGTCATACAGTATATGCTAAACAAATTAACATCAGTGTGTTAGGAACAGGAGAGATAGCAGTTATAATCATAGATAGATATTGAAGTGGTAAGAAAAACATAGTGCCCACAGTCCAGGCTGGGGTTGTTACTTTTCGGTCAAATAAAATAAATGCGTAAAAGGAATGCAGGGTAATAACTGTAGTGCTGAGTAACTTAAGAGTTCACCCTATCCCCAGTCTCATCTTCTGGCCTCCTTGGCTAGTGAAAGTCCTCCTGATCCACAACCTGCCGTGCCGTCCGTCGTGCTGGTCCGGCTGGGTGTAGCTTCTTTAACAGTGTTCCGGTGTGGTTTAGGGTTTGTACTCTTCGGGTGCAGGCCTCCTGGTTTTCCCGCGTGTTGGGCTCTCGGCCTTGAAGTGCAGCAGTGAGTGGGCGGCACTGGGCAGGACATGGCCTTCAGACTGGTTCTCCTCTGCCTCTGTTTTGGTGGTTTGGGGGCTGTTGGGTGCATTGAGGCCTACCAGCCTTGTAGTTCATGCCACCGGGAGGTAAAGTTTGCCTCCTGTTAGTCGCCTTCCGCTTTCCCTTGGTCTGTGCCCCTCTGCTCCACAGTCTCCTCCAGAAGTCCCTGAAGAGTGCGTCCAGCCGCTGTTCATAGTTTTCTAGCAGGCTGTACATCGTCGGCATGACCGTCGCCATCTTGGCTGAGACTGGGTCAGGTGAGTTCCCTGATGCCGCTTGTCGTTTCACAGGAAAGCTTGTGTGCTTGTCGATTGTGCTGGGATATCCCTCACCGGCAAAGGGGGAAACGGGGTCCCAAGCGCTCCATCATCTTCCCGCATGGCAGCTCGCGGGAGGTCTGCCGCCTCTCCCACGCTTCCACCCGCTGGTAGGCCGCAGCGCTATGTCTGCTTCAGCTTATGTCTCCGAGCTCGGCACTCTGCCCAATTGATTCTCGGGGTAACACTGGTGCCCTGTTGCTCCAAATTGGTAGGTTTGTCGTGTTTTGTCTGTATTAATTCGCTTTTTGCAGGGTTCTGCTCGGAGCTCTGGTTTAGTGCGACCAGTCTGCTTGGTGGCCAGGCCCCGCCCTCTTTGTTGCCATTTTTATTGGAGAAGTGTCCTAGTGACCACAATGCTTGGTTAGGTCTGTTTTAATTTTTGGAGCGCTTTATGGTTATTTTACACTGTGGACTCTTTTTACTTTTTTCTGCCTATCCGAGTATTTGAAGATTGTATCAGTCCAGAGCCTGTTCATCATTGGATATTTGAATAGCCCAGCATGTTATTGGTACGTTTTTCTTATTTGTGTGATATTACTATACACTACATTATAGCACATGGCTCACCATATATTTTATACCATACCATTTTTGCTTTTTTTATTGTACACACGTGTATAAGCTCAATTTCCTTGGATATTAGGACCTGCGTGAGTTTTGTGGATTTAGATCTGTGTTTATTAAAACTAGAATACGTATCTGCAATATAATACACCTGTTAATCAGACCTCCTTCTACCTGTTCATTCCTCTGTGCACCACACCTTCAAATAATTGAACACAAAAAAAACATCCCTCTAGATTAGTGAGGAGCATCTGACATACACAGCCGGCGACACACTTGCCAAACCGGTCAGGTCAGTTTGTGTCGCCCGTGGGGGGACCTCAGCTTACTAAGTGATTGCTGTCATGACGCGCAAATAAAACTCAGACGCATGGCTTATTATGGCATTTCACGCGTTAAACAATCTTTATGTCAGATGGCGTTTTATAAGACATCCAATGAGGAGGTAGAACTGCGGGAAACCCATGTCTAGTGCCAATGAAATATGCATAAATTAGATTTACTTTCGTAAGATAAAAAACATGAACAGACAATGTATTTTCAAAAAGAATATATATTCTTGTCAGTGACTACTGTTTATGAACTGCCTGTAACAGGATTGCATAATTTTTATCTTAAAGGATCACTGTAGCATTAAAAATACATATCTGTATACTACAGTCCTGCTGCCCCTTATCATTGGGCTCCCCTTCCATATGTACAAAAATAATAATGATTTGCTCAGCCTTTCTGCAGTGTCGAGTCTCCCTGGACCTCCTTTACTGGTTGCGTCCTGGTGGAGGGGTGCTTCCAGGACAATGTGCCAATCCAATGCATCTCATAGAGGAACATTGGGGAACGTAGGCGCATTGTATTCAATGATTCTCAATGGCTGACCATGATGTCACTGAGCATGGTAGAGCGGTATCGCAGTATGTTACGGTATGAGAGTCAGGAAGTAAGATTCCCGGCTCTCACACAGAGGTCTTGGAAGCGGGACTTGAAGTTGTGCTTCCAAGCCTTCCAAATAACTTAATACTGGGATTGGGGTTTGAAGTTGTTGAAGTGCCAGTAATGTACCTTTAATTCTATACTTGAAATAGAAGGGCCATGTGAAAAAAAGACATGCTTTTTGCGAAACTTGGAGAAAGTGTCCCCAGAATTGCTCTTTATATATTTAGGTGTGTACCTTACACGCTATCATTTTTTTAATAAACTTTTTTTTATTGTAGCGTATAAAAACTTACATGATAATTCAATAAGAGTGAAATACACCAACAGCTGATACAGGGCAGCAATTAAAACGACATGTGAAAACTGCCAATGTGAACGCCGTCAAACGGGCAACGCACAATAATATGAAGAATCTATTATACATGATGACACACACTGCTTCAAATTGGATGGTGTGACCGTGTGAGCCCTGAGAGAGAGCACTAGCAGAAGCGTACTGAGGTAAGATAGGAAAGAGGCATGTAGCAGCCATTTGGCATCAATAAATTAGGGAGAAGAGAGCTTCTGTCAGGGGCAGTATTTTATTCTTTGCATAGACGTGTGAAAACTATGAATGACATGGAATACAAAATACATTTGCTTACAGAGATTCACAGAAAGGATTCTAAACAGAGTTATACAGAGGAGTTCAGTTACTTGCATACACACAGCGAAGTTACATCAAATCACCTTAATGGAATACAACTCGTATATACAGAGTTTCGAACTGCAGTGCTTCATATACAAACATTGAGTAATATACAATATATCTTTAAGTTAACACCATGAGCGCAATTAATCCCTATAACATATACTTTTACAGCGTACCGCGCCCCGATTGCTAAGGGGAGCGACTTTAGAAATATTAACATCGACTGCCTTCCCATGAGGTACTGCTAGGTTGCTTGGCATCTAAAACGCTGGGTCACAGAGAGCTTTTGCCACCGGATCTAGCGGAAGGAGGGACTACTTGTTTGTACAAGTTCCGGGGGAACCACTCTGGTAATGTCAGTGCGGAACAACGATTTAAATGTTATAGCGGACACTTACACCAAATCATGTTATGACGAATATAAACTTAAAGAGTCATACAGGATTTACAAGACGTAACAAATGGACCGCTATAACGTGAGTTGTAAATAAAATGGATTGTAGGTACCTCTGTAACTGGTTATTATGTCATGTGTCTTATACTAGTGTATCACTGGGACTGATAAGTTAGTCACTTTCTATAAGGACTACCAATTTTTGAATAGGGCGCTCAATTATTGAAGGTTTTGATGCATAGTCCTTTTGTCAGTTTTCGGTCACCTACTAACACTTTGATTCGACAAACTTAACCGTCCTTCTCTATTGCAGTTTCAATCACACGTCCAAACTGCCACTGGCATCTAGGAGACATATCTTCCTTGATTATGACTATGTCATTTACTTTCAGGTTGCGTCCAGGTTTGTGCCATTTCTGTCTCATGGGACTACTTGTTTGTGCAAGTTCCGGGGCAACGACTCCGGTGACGTCAGAGCAGAACAACAATTTAAATGTAGTGATGTCCCAAAAAGTTCGCCGGAAACCGTTCGCCGGCGAACATAGCGTGTTTGCGGTCGCGAACACGCGCGATGTTCGGTCCGCCCCCTATTCGTCATCATTGAGTAAACTTTGACCCTGTACCTCACAGTCAGCAGATACATTCCAGCCAATCAGCAGCAGACCCTCCCTCCCAGACCCTCCCACCTCCATGACGAATAGGGGGCGGACCGAACATTGCGCGTGTTCGCGACCGCGAACGGTTCCTGGCGAACTGTTCGGGACATCACTATTTAAATTTACTAGCAGACACTTACAAGGCATATAACTAATAAATCATAAGCAAAGGTAACTAACTAAAAAATCAACCAGAGGGCCATGTACGGCCAAAGCAAGGAAATCTCCTGTAGAACATTATGTAAAATGTTGGCAACTGGTGTTGTATGGTAAATCCATGCACCATCCCCACAAGTATGCTCAGGTGCCTGTCGAAGTCAGTGCAGCAGCTGTTTGTCTGAATTGCAGGTAAAAAGGCCGTATGTTACTCACATCCCACACCTTGGCCGAGGGTTAAGGTTTTGCACTCGAGGTTGGTCTCCGTAAAATCTCTGGCAGAAGCAGTCCCAGTGCCTTGAGAAACTTTCCAAATATCCAACTGGAGCAGTAATTGGACTTGCTTCCCATCCCAAAGTACTGATAGCTTGCGACAAGGGCCCCAACGGTATGCAACTTTATGTTCCCTCAACTGTTACGTGACAGGGTGTAGAGATTGTCGCCAAACCATTGTGGACCTAGTAAGGCCGTTGAAGAAGGAGAGGTCAGCACCCTCAAAATGGTAAGTAGGTGAATCCTGTATGGCTGCCTGTACAAGCTGCTTACTTTTTAGCGAATGGAAGCAGAGCAGTAAGTCTCTAGGTGCCCCTGCAGAAGCTCTGGGTGATTTGGGAATCCAAAAATAATTCTCCAATGTAGTAGCTGTGAAGAAACTACTCCTGTTATTTTGGTACTTTAGTTTTTTTTCTGTTCTGTTGATAAAACTACCGACCACCCCCGGCTCATTTACTTCAAAGCAAACCGCCAATTTAGTGCTCTCCCTGTGTGGCCGCCGTTCAAGTAGTCGAATGCCAAGAGAAAATGGCAGCCATCTTGTTCGCATGAAAGGAGGCAGCAGTATTTGGTCGTCGAGTGTCTGGAACCAAAATCGGACACTCGACTTCCCGAACACCGGTCAAAATTCACGAACGCCTGCTTCCTTTCACAGACCAGCCAGGAGAGCGCTATTCGGTAGATTTGTTCCCACGAACTAGGGTAACAAACGCTACCTATGAGCCAGGGGAACCGTTCGTGGATTATTTTGGTTTTTAGACTTGTCGGTCTAATTAAGACCTACATGTAACTTTTGAACCCCTGAACCGATCTGGGTGATTTTGAATATGCTGGTCCCCCAGATCGGGGCTATCAGGAGATATGTCTTTTATGGGGTTCCCATGGAGTTTGGGGTACTTTCTAAGTTTTATGAAAATGTAAGTTTTTTTGTGTTGGGAGATAATTGAGTTTAGTAAATTGCTTGACCCAATTATCTCCCCAGTACACAGGAAAGATTATATTACTGTATGTAGGAGTGTCCTGGACCTGAGAGCCAATAGACTTACAGAATGTATTTGTCATTGTCCCCTCTCAGGTCGAGTGGGGAATGCCCTTGGAATATGTCAACTGTAACCCTGTGCATTGTTCACTGCATAAAAGCCAGGCGGTTGGCCTGAATAAAGCATTCCTGTTACACCTTTTATCTAGTTTCGACTGATGTTTGGGTATCTGTCTACTTTGCTGGGAGAATATACTAGGAGGCTGTAATTCGTCTGGAGAAACATTTGAATCAACACCCGAACTGCGAGCTATAATCACTCAGACTCTAGCAGTTCGGAAGAAAATAGGTCGAACGGGTACCTGCAATTCATTACAGTAGCTTTACCCTTAGATGGTGAGAGCATGGAGCCCAGTGTCTGTGACATCCTCAGAAACACCCCGAATTTTGAGTTTTCGCTGTCACTTTGAATCTTTCTGAGACTGTACCTTATCTACCTCGGTCTGGCAATCACCATCGTCCTCCATCATCCTCCATTGCCTTTAGTCTGGCTGTCATTGCCCCCCAAGTCCTCCCAATCTGAGCAGAAAAAAGGGCCTTTATCTCTTTCAGCAGGTTTTGAGAGGAAAGCCCGCCTGCCAACGTCAAGGCAGACCCCCTCAGGTGGGCTCATACACTGACCTTTCACCTTGCTTCCTTGACCTTCTGGAAAATATATATCTAATGAGACAGAGAGGGGTATTTTTTATATTCACCCCTATATACGTGCAGGTGGGCATTCCCTCCAATGGCCATTGGAGTAACTAAATTACCTCCATTTGTTTAAATATACATAGGGATTAAGGAGAGAGCACAGGTAACTTTTTCTTAGGTTTTGAATATTGGCTTTACTTGCAAGAATTTCCTCCGAGCTTATATTAGTTTGCTTACTCATAGGTAGGATGCTGTTGAGTTTTAGTAGGTATCTCCCTTATTTGGTATCCTTAAATATTGGCTGTAACGGACCCCTATACTCGACCTGAATATATCCACTGTAGTTCTCCCAAATCCCAAGTGAAGCAGTGATTAAAGCTCTGAGGTACCCAAACATCAGCCTAGACTTGATAAAGTGTACAACAGGAATAATTTATTCTGGCCAGTTAGCCTGCTTTTATACACATCAGGGATACAGTCAAACACTCCCACAACTTGCCCGAAACACGCCCGGAACACTCCCACAACATGCCCGGAGCATGCCCACAACACGCCCATGAATTTCTGTTTCAGCATCACAAAGCATAAAACATAAAATATTAAAAATATACATAACATGGGGGGGCGGGGCCTGGCAGCCAAGATGGCCGGACCTGTGCTCTAAGAGCTCCGGCACCAAATAACGAAGAAACGCTCATTCTAATCGAACAAACAAAGCCTGTAGCACACAAGGCCCAGGAAATGAAAGGACACTACTTACAGAGCAAAATGGTACCAACCCCGAGCCGGAGCTCCACGGAGATACCTGTACCGGTCATGCGGCCTGAACTGAAGCGGGGCCTGAAACCAGGGAGAGGCGGCTGACCTCCCGGCACAGAGCTCGCTCACAAGCGTGGGAAAATCAAGACCCTGCTGCCCCCCCCCCCCCTCTGGACCGGCGGGGGATATCCTGGTCCACGCTGGGGACGACCACCCCAGCAACACTGCCTGATCAACCAACAAAGTCTACAGCTAGACGTGACTTGCGAGACCCGGACAAAATGGCGGTACAAAAAAGGCCAGCAACAAGGCTCACACTGATTAAGCCTCCCAACAGCACCATAGAGTTCTTTGAAACACTCTGCACTCACCTCTGGATGAAGCTCCAAAACCGAGTACAGTCCTTCCAGCAGGCGAGAAGAGAAGCGGTGGCCTGGATCCGACCGACAGCCAAAAGACAAATAGGCAGACTCTCCCCACGAACCTCCAGAGAGGGACCCCAGGGGCAACGCCGGGAACCAATATGGCGGGAAATGAAACCAGGCTCCTCGGGTGCCAGCACACGAACCAACACGCATCAGGGCGAGACCCATAAGCATGCCCGACCTGAGCATCACCCAGCGGTTCCAGGAACTCTGGACCAGCGGAGAACAATCTCACATTTCCGGACACAAACAGTTAACAGCGACGCTCACCAAGATGCAGCACGGACTCCCACTGGGGAGAGAAACGGGAGAAGAACCCCTCCACGATCCACTGGACAGTGCTGCTCACCGACACAGAGAAAGCCTGATGGACCCAGATCCGTTACAAGGCTATACTACTCAATCACAGACAAGGCACAAGCGAGGGGAAGACATGGGAGCTGGAAATACAGATGTGGACACGACTCCAAGTCTCACCCACAAGTTCCCGAGCCTAGGAGTGGGCTAAAGCGGACCGCGGTCCTCTTGATCCAGGACTTGACACACACGGTTTGAATCTGGGCCCCAGTACATAATCATTATTCCCTGCTTAGAGTTTAACTATTGCTGTTTAGTATATCGTTCTTCAATGTGACTTCTGAATGGACTTCCAACAGAGGTGCCCCTTCACATGTTCCAGCACCTTAGGCAAAAAAAAAAACCCAAAAAACAAAAAACAATAAATGCCTGTTTGGCACGCTCCAGTACAGACAGGGACTTTGCTTGGATAAAACGAAGCATAGGGTAACTGTTTTGTTCCACTACCTTCCCTGATAGAGGGGACCCCAGGGGATATCGCTATAGCAAGTAGGGTCCCAGGCATGCCCTGCTATGTTACAGGTCCTTGCATTGTGCTCCAGACTAAGACACAGCGCAAATTTAAACGTAACCTATTTTGCACTATAGCTTATTGCCTACATACTCATTACCGTCAAGTCACGGGTCTTAGGGGAAAGGTATCGAGCAACATGTACTAGCTCAACCACTCCTCTACCAGTGTAATCTGCATTAGCATGTCACATAATCTCACAGTGATCCTGCATGTGTATAACTATACCTAAGCCTGTTCATATAGAATAAATAATCTTCGTTAACCTCATTGGTCTTATAAATGTATAGCCCCACAAATACACTATTGTCACAACGAGAATAGAAAAGTTAGAATCTAACATCATAATCTGTTTACTCTACGTATCTGCAAAGTTAATCTTGTTAAATTTTATACCACTTTAATAAAGTGCACTGTATTTCTCATGCCATGTCATTCTATGTTAATGAACGGTTGGCTGTAACTATTGTGGCGCAGCAAGCCAGACTGTAATTTCATGCACAAACAAAAATAAAGAATATAAAAAATATATATATATATATACATAACACAAATAGGAATCCCTATAAATATTATATTGTCAAATAGCCCTGATCTGAGCGCCAAAGTTCTCCAAATAGCGCTCAGATCCATGCAGTGTAGGGGAAACGCCACCGTGTTAAAGTTCTGAACGCCGCACACATGGTTCTATGCCCAAAACACTTCCAGGGCGTTTGGTGCTTTTGCCGGTCAACTTTCGGAAGCTCCTGTGGCCGCAATACAAGTACTCTGACTGGCTCCTAGCAGCGTTTGTTCCCTTTTTGTCTCAGACAACATCCCTCCAAAACGCGCTCTCCTAGCGGATTTAAAAGTGTTTTAAATCCGCAAACCAAGTTGTCCAGGAACTGCATGGTCACCTGGTTCCATAACATACGCAGGTAAGTCCCGCTGAGGTGACCAGGAACCAACAAAGTTCTCATGCCGAAATTATGGGACTCTTCGTGGGTTTGGTTCCAGCAAACGGCCACCAGAGAGCTGGCGTTCGGTTCCATTCGCATAAAGGGAAAGTGAAGAACCAGGGACACCCAGAGCAAGCTACTAATGGTGGCTGGGGAGATTTAACTCCCGAACAGGGTCCTGGGGCAGAAGGCTAGCTAGCAGGCTCCTCCAGGAGTTTGTGGTAAACATCCAGGGTAAGGAGCATTTGTCACATTGGCAATCACACATAAGGGTCTTTATATTTGAGCTGCTAAGTAGATATTCTCCTTATTTTGGTATCCTTACAAAGATTGTAACATTTATGGATACCACCAGGGGAACTATCTGCTAAAATGCTCCTTTGTTTGGTACCCTTAAATATAGCAACCATCCATTGTACATAAGGTGCCCTCCATTGTACAAAAGGACACCAATTGTATTTAGGGAGTTATTGGCAAAAAGCTGATAGACCAAAAATTAAGAAAAGGGCTTTTCTTAATATTGAACTTTCAACTAATTAGTACATAGCTCCCTAATTTGATATCCTTCAATATGGCAATAGCACATGAGCGTACCAAATTAGGTAGCTATCTACTAAACAGCTAAAAGACCAAAATTAAGTAAATGGATTTTGGTAATTTGAATCGTTTAGCTGTTTAGATTTAGTAGAAAAGCTATCTAATTTGGTATCCTTATGTGGGCTTGCTATATTTATGGATACCGAAATAGGGAACTATCTACCAATCACACCTCCCTCCTTAGATTGGTATGCGTAAATATGGCAATTCCACATAAGGGTACCAGATTAGTATATAAAAAATGAAAGAAGACCACAGCAAGTGCTCACTAAAATCAAACAGAAGTTTATTAAGCACAAAAGAAAACAGGAGGGGGGGGGGGGGAGTAAAACAAAACTTCCTTACGCGTTTCGTATACCAGATACAAGTAAAACTCCTTAATGTAAGAACAACAACACTAGCTCCATCCAGAGGCTACTAATACATGAACTGTACCAAAGTTGGGATTATCTATTTATTTAAACCAAGATTTGTCTGTGATCACTGAAAAAAGTTTAATCTGAAACTAATTGACTAATGCACGACAATAGGCTCGGACAAAACTAAATTCATTTTTGTGTAAATGAATTTGAACAAAACAAAAATTTCCACCGTGCTCAAGTCTAGTGATTTCTTTTACAGGAATTAAAACATATCTGGAAACATTGTACATGACCTACTTATACGTCAATCAGCCTTGATTGAAACGTTGGTCGTTAACTCGAATGTTGATGCAGTGCAGTGTGTTAGGAGGTATCTATCCACCAACCTGGGGCTTTATGTGCTGTCAACTGAGGCTCCAGGTCAGATCTGGCAATGTCTCAGGCAAGTTTGTAGATTCTATCTTAAAGGACCACTATAGGCACCCAGACCACTTCAGCTTAAAGGGACACTCCAGGCACCCAGACCACTTCTGCCCATTGGAGTGGTCTGGGTGCCAATTCCCACTACTCTTAACCCTGCAAGTGTAATTATTGCAGTTTTTTATAAACTGCAATAATTACCTTGCAGGGTTAACTCCACCTGTAGTGGCTGTCTACTAGACAGCCACTAGAGGGCACTTCCTAGATCATAGCACAGGAAACCTGTGCTAGAGCGTCGCTGGATGTCCTCACGCTGTGTGAGGACCTCCAGCGTCGCTCATTTCCCCATAGGAAAGCATTGAAAAGCATTTTCAATGCTTTCCTATGGGGAGCTCTAATGCGCAATCACAGGGAGGAGCGGCGGCGGAGGAAGAATCAGCAACGTGGGACATCGTCGCTGCCTCTGGTTTTCACCCCTTCAGCAACCGGGGATTGGGGCGTGGGAGGGAAAGGGGACCTGCAGTGCCAGGAAAACGGATTGCACTGGATTTTTACTTTAATGAAGTGGTCTGGGTGCCAGGTCCATCTAGGATTAACCCTGCCTGCTTCAGAGAAACTTCTATGTTTACAATAGGGTTAATCCAGCCTCTAGTGGCTGTCTCACTGACAGCCGCTAGAGGCGCTTCCGCGCTTCTCACTGTGATTTTCACAGTAAGAAGACGCCAGCGTCCATGGGAAAGCATTGAGAATGCTTTCCTATGGACTGGCTGAATGCGCGCGCGGCTCTTGCCGCGCATGCGCATTCAGCCGGTGACGTCAGAAGAGGGAGGAGAGTCCCCAGCGCCAGAGGAGCCCGGCGCAGGAGAAAGGTGAGTGTTTAACCCTCTTCCTCCCCCTTCAGCCCGGCGGGAGTGGGACCCTGAGGGTGGGGGCACCCTCAGGGCACTATAGTGACAGGAAAACAAGTTTGTTTTCCTGGCACTATAGTGGTCCTTTTACTATTTAATGGAGATTGGACTTATGGTGAATACTTGTCATTTTCCATGTGTCTTTCCTTGTTAACCCCTTAAGGACACATGACATGTGTGGCACGTCATGATTCCCTTTAATCCAGAAGTTCGGTCCTTAAGGGGTTAAGGGTAATGAATAATGTTGACTAGACAACACATTTTGGGAAATTTTATCCTAAGATACCTTACAAAACTGATACACAGTTGATTGGATGTTCAAACTCCGTCTGCAAGTTATTTGAATAATTTGAAATTTTAGCATAGTTTGTATATTGCCACGGGGCAAAAAAAAACCAAAAAAAAAAACCTCTTCATTGTAGTGAAATGACAAAGTGTATAAAACTTCTTTATGGCCAAAGAATGCCAAGGATGTTAATCCTTGTATAGCAGATAGGCTTGTCAACATCTGTCAACAAGACAGAGAATCGAAAAGTGCACTAAGAAGGCGCCAATGGATTTCTCAACAGCTAAAATCCTGCCCTGTTACAGCAGCCGCATTGCTTGGGTTATTTACATGTTGGCTTGACTTTGATGTCATTAAAGGTTTTTATTCATCCAACCAATATTCATTAAAGTAACACAGTCCTGAAATATGTCTGTAACCCAACTAATATCAAGGTTCAGACTGGCTAACAAAGTCTGATTCCTAACGGCCGATATAGAGAGGGAGAGAGGAATGTATTACCAGCCTTAGAGTGGTGTTGGATGTTTTTAAAAGAAAAAACTCTAACAAGTAAAATAGCAAAAACAGGAACAAACCGAGGTCAGGGACACCAGAAGTCAGAACTGATGAATGACAAGCCATGGGTCGGTTCAGGCAGCAGGCAGAGATTGGTCAACTAAGAAGGCAGGCCAGGAACACAGTAGGCAGAGTAGCGGAGTAACAAGCCAAGAGCACACAGAACACTCTAAAAAGGTCTGAACCACTGATTGCACAGAATGACTAGATTGGCGTGTGGGTCCCATGTCCGGCATGAAACACCCTGCTCATTCTTCAAACAAGCACAGAGTACATTGTACCCAATACAAAACCTGGAGCCTCACTCACATACTATCGATGACCAGTACTGTGGAGATTCCATGAAAAGTTACGGTTTATATGAAAACTACAGATACATGTACATGGCAGTACTCAGATGTGGATTAGAATAATAAAACAATATGATATCGACACATCTGAAAAAATGAAGGTGACAAAAATTGAAATTTGGTCCTGTTGAGGAAGCGTTGGGGTAGCTGCACTGACCTTACACTGCATACATTGCACCCAAATGAGTTTCAAAGTGAGAAAAACATGAGATTTTATCATAATTTACTTCTTAATGTTGTTTTATTTACGAGTTGCTTGTATTTATAGATTTAATTCGGCTTAGAGCACTTTTTCGAATTTCACATACATGAGATTCTTCCGTAAAGAATTGAAAGTCTGGATCATATCAGAATCTTTATCATAAAAATACTTTAAGCTGTAAGATATCCCTATTGACCTCTACGTATAGTGATAAGAATCTCTCAGAAACATCTGTTTCGCTTCTGTAAAATTATCGGACTACATTTTAAATATTAGTAAATTATACAGAACTCAGTAAATGAGATGCAGTATAAATCTAATGTTTTATCAGCATTTCGACAAATTTACCAACAATCCAAGATTTGTAACATTCCATGTGTGTAGAAACATATCAGAAGCAGAAATTATGTCTAGAATCCATTATATTAGCTGATAGGACAAAATCCCTTGTTTGCAACCAAATTCGTGGATTTGTTCATGTATTTAGGATTATTTAACCAAGCGTTCCTCTTGTGCAATTCATGGTGATGTCATTCGTGTCCTTCTAGAGTAAGCGAAGCAACTTCTACTTTTCTCATCCCTTCAACCATGCTCGATGTTTGGAATGATATCAAGAAAACAATACTACTTCTCACTGAAGCTCAAAGGCCCACCTGGCTGGAATGAGACAGCAGAAAGAGAACTAAAATCGATGATAAGGACAGGGATATCTTATAAATGTGTGATGTGGACAGCAAAGGATCCAATTCAGATGGCATGAATTAAAATTATTTATAGATTGAATAATGGAGTACATGGACTGGCAGGTGGATTTCACTCATCTCGATGATAAAATGTCACTTTCAGTTTCATGTGTGTTTTGGGAAGATGCTCTAAGTCTCTTGGTGGACATAGTGGGGTGAGAATTGTTGCATTGATAAACATGACCTCAAAAGTCCCAGCAGGGACTAATTCCTTTCCAACTCTGACACCGACAGGCACCTGATCCCACGTCTTGAAATAGCAGATCATCACAAATAGAAGTAGAGAAAAATATATGTTAAGAACACGTCAATAAATACAAGAGATGTTGACTATAAAAGTTATACTGTACGTCCAAGTCCAGGATTAACAACAGATGCAGCACAAAGCAATTAACAATCATAGCGCGACATCTTTCCAGAGAAACCGATTTAGATCTAGATAAGATCCTTTGAGAAGGTTTATGTTATTGCTATTTGTAAGTTATTCAAATCCATTCTCTGGAAAGAGCTATTTATATATGCCAAGTGTGACACATTCACTGGGGGCCGGCTAATTAAGGACAGGTACATAATTCATTGTACAGCGCCGCAGAGTTTGTAGGTGCTATAAAAATAATAATAATCAAGCCAGCATATGGAGAGTGCACGTTATCCCTGCTTCTAGGGTTAATACTTGTATTAGCTTCCGCTGCCACTCAATGAACACTGCCCAGCCCTATTTATCCTGCTAAGATTATCTCACTAGGTTGTGGATCACAGACACAGACAGAGAGAGTGGGAAGAAACGTTGTGCTATTTAATTATTGTTTTGTGGCTGGGAATTGCTCCCACCTTTACGAAATAGTAAAGCACTGAGGCTTTCCATCTCCCTTGCTCTATTGCTCTTCCTAAGTGCCGGTCCTGCTGTGTGCCTTTACAGACCAGAGGGGAGATCCCTCACCAGCCGACCCAGGAGCTCTAGCCTGCAAGTCCGCCAGGTTCTCCTCCCGCCAGTTTGCAGTGTTGCCGTGATTACCATGGCAATGTTCCGGATCTCGCGAGAGTGAACTCTAGCCCCAGGAGCTGCAGGTTAGAGTTCACTCCCCACAAGGACATTCGTTTTTTGGGGGGATAAATTTTGATCACCCTGATTGGGGCTATCAGGGGATGTAAATTTTAGGGGGTTTTATGTATTTTTAGGGTACGTTTGGAGTGTTTTGGAAAAAGTATGTTTTTTCTGTGCTTGGAGATAATTGTTTTAGATTAGTACAGTTCCTGATCCAATTATCTCCCAGGCACAGAGGAGGGATTATCTGATTATGTATGGGAGAGTCCTGGACCTGAGAGCCAAAGTAATTGTGTATTTGTTTTTACTGTGGTTCACTCTCAGGTCCACGGGGAGTGCCCCTTGCATGGGGACATGCATATAGGGCCAGTTGTGGCTGCCATTAAAGATTCCAGCTAATACTCCAAAACTGTGTGTCATCCTGTTGTCGGAGGGGTGGAAGATTTAACCACTGTGCCTGCTGTTCCAGCTTGCAGGGGATTCTACGGGAAATTCCTCGTAAGCTCTAGAGCCCGAGGGTCGTCCAGTGCCCTGAGGGTGTCTAGAGCGAATTCCCCATTCGACTCCCGGAGGGAGCGGTTCCAGGGCGCCAGTCAAGCCACGGGGACTGTGGGCAGAAGTGCTGTGGTTTGTCCCCTGTTCCAGCTAGGAAGCGGTCCTTGGCGGAGGTACCCAGCCAGGCGTACAGTGAGCTCCATTACACGTGTTTTTGTTTGTTTTTCGTTTGATTTATGTCTTAAAGGGAAAGAGTACCATGGATGTTAAAAATGTTCCCGAACTGGCCCTATCACACAAGGTATATTTAAAGCCTTCAAAATATCTAGTGTTTACCTGGGGTGCCATTCCTTACCTCAGTGTCACCAAATCCATGCTAAAATGTCCCTGTGTCTCTCCTTAACTTAGTTTAAAAAAAAAAAAAAAGAAACCGGAACTGCCACAGAGTGCTGCTGAGTATGGGTCAGCATACTCCACAAATAAGTACAAAACAAAACATCTCAGGCACTCACTGTGACAGGAGCCAAGCAGATTTATTGGATCAGAAAAAAACTCAACATTTTGACCTGTTCCCAGGTCTTGATACATAAATCTGCTTGGTTCCTATTACAGTGAGTGCCTGGGATTATTTCGTTTTTTTCTTCCTTACCTTAGTGTCACAGTTTTTTCAGATACATGTTGCAGTGTTATCCTGTCCTAGTGTCCCCATCACTCCTGCCCGTACGCCATATTCCCTTTCACCAACTCCCTACTTCAATATCACTATCTGCAATGATCCATTATAGTGTCACCGGCTCATCCTCATAACCTCCATCCCCTTATTTCCGCACCGCAGGTCACTAACTTTCCAGATACACACTGCAGTTTCCATGTATCCCCCACCCATACCACTGTCACCATGTCCCCCTGGCCACCCTAGTGTCACCCTCTCCTGAACCTTATATCACCACAGAGGATATCAATATCCTTCCCTCCCCATGATCTACTCACTGTTAATGTTAGCTTACTCTGGTAGTCAAGTGGTGGTCAGTTTGTTTTATCTCCACTTTTTCGTCTTTGTCCCACCAACACTTGCTGTAATATATGCTGTCCACCTTGGTTTGGGAGCTAGAAACTCGTGCTTTTTAATGCACATGGCTCTAGGAATGCAACTCTCTACACGACACGTTCATATCGAGTGCCAGGACTCCATCACTAGAGGCCCATGTCTAGGCTGTTGTTGTGCTCCATGGCAGTGGGTGGTGCTTCTCCCAGCATTCCATTTGCTCTAAATCACATGGCCCCACCAGATGTCACGGTATGGCCTACTTTCTTTATAAAAATACTCAAGGCTGTCTGGCAGGTGCTCAAGCGTTTTGTGTCCTATAGGTTAGTTTCCTGTCTTGCCCACTGTAGCGGAGAGCCGATCTTGCACAGCTATTCTCCACTAGAGATTCCAGTGAGGCTCAGGAACAAGGTGATGTTAAGTCCATAGGCAAGGTTTCCAGCAGGTAAAGTAATACAGCATTATCCCCATCGCAATCCCAATAACTGGACGACACACAGTTTCAGGAGTAGACTGACAAGCTTTATTCCACAGTTCCTTATAAAGCCCTCTCCCATGCAAGGGAGGAGGTTCTAACACTTAAGACATTATCCAATCTCTAAGTAGTAACCTCCCACAGATCTCCTCCCCTCCTCTAGCATCATAATCCCCTTATTGTGTACACAGTTTTCCCCGAGTTTTGGATGTACCCCAGATAGCTCTATTCTGGGGGACCAACATACTTAAAAATTAGCCCATTCGGATGAATGGTTCGTGAGATATGGGGTTCCAAAGATTTAACCGACCGCATGGGTAAAGTATCCGAAAACAGTTCCATGCATTTTGGCCCTGCGGTCGGTCACAAACAAGGGAATGAAAACAGGCGAATTGCCTGTGTTATAGAGCCTGGAGAGGGTTTGAATGAATTCCCTTGTTTATGGGGCTCTTTCTACCGAACGGCGGGTCATTCGGTAGTTTCCATACGAATTTCTGGAAGTATGGAGGTCTCAGCGGTGTTTGCCTAGTCAAGTGTCCGATTTTAGTTCCAGACACTCGACGGCAAAACACCGCTGTTCGGTAGTTTAAGATGGCCGCCGCCACGTGTTTGTTTCCCGAATGGCGGCCACCCAGAGGACAAAGACCACACTGCACTGATTGCCAATTACCTGTTTGCAACATTGTTGCAAACGGTAATTGGAGGCACACTCATTCCTGGGAGGTCTGGTTGTTCGGTAGTTTCATTCCCTTGTTTTATTTGAATGATTCTACCGAACAGCTAGAGGAATACAATTCTTTACATACATTTAACTGTCATTATACCCGGATACCATGCTTTCTATACATGTACATACACATTAAACCAGCCATATGACCAAATACACTTATTCTCATACATGTCGTGGGACAGCCCGGTACCAATCCGCTACACCCACCATCTGGTTCCTAAACTTAGGACTGTGTACCAACCCTTGGACTGTTTCTTGACCTTGCCTTTGGTTAAAAACGTACCTGATTCCAGCACCGTTGTCCCTTGGTGCAAGATTGTGCTCCTCCTGCTCCAACATGAGCTGATGGGTCGGAACCAAATGCACCTGCATGGCGAGTTAACTCAATGCATTCATGTGGGAATTTTGAAGATGTTAAACGTTGTTAAGCCAAGCCCAAGATGTCCAGCACCTTTTCACGGAGTTAAACTCTGTGAAACAGCAGGAAGCGCCTTTGGTGTCTGCCTGGTAGACAGCCACTATAGACTGTCGTAACACTCTAATATATAAATAATGCTCTACATTGCAGGATTAAGGGGACAGAGACACTTCACCCAGACCACTCCAATGAGATAAAGTGGTCTGGGTGCCTATAGAGTCCATTTAAACTCGACATTGAAAACCAATTTTATCCCTCAATATGCAGGCTAGTCACAAAGTTGGTGCATTTAGTGTGTGGGGCAAAGACAGCCTAGCAGTGATCTCCTGTGTGTTTCATGCGTTGCACTCATTTCGTCAGCGTAGACTGAATCCTGCTCCTTCATTTAGAACATTGGACACATTCCAAACCTCTGTGTTTCAATTAAGAGCAAACAGCAGTTACATTTCTGTGCTAACGTTTAATATCCAGAAATTATATCATTTCTCAGAAATTCATATACATTTGTTTATATAAGCGCTGCTAGAGACGAAAAGGAAGGATCTTTCATTGGAAACATTAATAATTGTTCTTTGAAAAGGTTATTTAATAAAGTATTTGGCTGTAATGCATTATCCAAACCAAATAAAGTATATATTTTTTTTGTTTTTTTTTGTTTGAAATGTGCATTTTTACCTTCTCGTCTGTGAAACCTGTTTTTAGTCCTGTGAACAGGACGAAACGCGCGTAATCGTAGACGCAGTGCCCTTCTCCTCTGCTATCTATTTATATTGATCGTCTGGCGTGCTGATAACCATCAAGTCTACCTACGGTTTACTGCCTGTGTGACTGCCTTCACTGAGATCCCATGTGTTCTACCATTCATCAACAAGGCAAACCGTTTTTTTATCACCACATTTTGATCTGAGAGCTGCTGTTTCTATTTTTGAATCATTTGGATCGTCACCTTGGTTTTTTTCATTGTTTTAGCTGGTATTTTTTATTAAAGGTATATATATCTTTTATAGGAACGTTTGTTTCCTCTAATTATTTGTGGAGCGCACATGCTATATATCTTTAGTTATTAAACCTGTTTTTAGTATTTAATATAAAATAATTTCCTATGGTGTGGCAAACCTAGCCACTTCTGAGCTATTTGCAGTATAGGTTGTCCGTAGGCTGAATGTATAATGTGTTCCGTTAAATGTATATGTGTTGTACTATGGCCGTTCGCATGCTGACAGCCGTACGCTGCCAGCATACAAACATTCGTACGACGAAACACGGCTATCCTGGCCGTTCGCCGTGCGAATACGGGCTCCCCAGGTCGACCACACATTCACAAGTCGTGTGGCACCAATTAACCGATTGCAACATTGTTGCAATCGGTAATTAAGGGCTCTCCTAGGTGGCCGTCGTTCGACTACCGACCATGCGGCGGTCGGCCATCTTGGATCCTTTGTCTCTGCAGCGGTGTTCGGTCGTCGAGAGCCTGGAACTGAAAACGGCTACTCAATGATCCGAACACCGCTGGACTTCCAGAGCGTTCGGGAGTTCCGCGTTCGGTACATTATGTGTCCCGTACTTATTCGGTACTTTTAGACCAACTTCAATGTTTAAATGTATTCTGTGCGGCGTTCGGTCAATTCAGCTGGGATCAGAGCGGTATTCTCACAAAGTGTGCGCTCCGACCCCAGCTATCTACCGAACGTTCGGTTATTCCAAAGTACCGAATATTGTGTGAATTATGTATTTTAAAGTCAATTGTCGGTTTTGCTGCACGAGGGGATAATCCACTTAATCGTCCATTTTAGTGGGAGTATCCTTCTCGTGCAGCAATGCCTGTTGGGAAAGTCACAATGCATGTTGGGAGAAATCCCCTGGATTATCTGTGTGGAAACCCCTTGCATGGGGAACTGCTTAAATATGCTGCTTGTGAATAAACCGAGTTAGTTGACTCCCAAACTGTGTTTCGTCCGGTTATTGGGAGGATTGGAGATATTGCCTTGCTTTCTACTCTGACTGTGGATTTCCTGAGGATACCAACGGATATCGTGCATTATTATACTGCATTCCGTTACAATTGGTGGCAAGCGACGGGATCCGAACCTTACAGCCGAAAAGCAGCGTTCGTGTAAACTGGAACTACCGAACAAGGAAAGCAAGGGCAATTCGTATGGAGATTGATTATACCATACTGAAACGACAGACTTTAAAAGAGCTACTGGAAGCCAGGGGCAAGATAGCCAGCAACAAATCTAAGGCTGTGCTGATCGCGGAACTGATGGAGGGAGACGGAGCCCGCAGCGCTACACCTCCACCAGCCATGGAAGAGACCCCATTCCAGAAAGAGCTACGAACCAGGTTGGCGTTTCTGCCGCAACCAGTACCGTTGGAAATATTGACCGTGATGGTATGTACAGGATTATCTGATGGCGACCTGCACCCCTGAGACACCGCCTAGGGCAGAATCTGTTACTGCCTCCACCTACGGACAGGTAAAGCCCAAAGTCCCACATCACGCATTTAAAGCGTTTTGTGAAGAAAAGGACGAAATTGATGGGTATTTACAGGATTTTGAGCGGCTATGCGATTTGCACGATTTGGAACCCGCAGTATGGGTGCCGCTGCTGGCAGGCAAATTATCGGGTAGGGCAGCTGAAGCCTACCATGCTGTACCTCGAGAGGACAGCAAAGATTACCCTAAAGTAAAGAGGGCGATCTTGGAGAGGTATGCTATTACCCCAGAGGCGTACCGGCGCAAGTTCAGGGGCTTGCGCAAACCTGAGAAAGATTCTCACGCAGAGTGGGCGCACAAGCTGGATCAAGCATCACTAGGCTGGATACAGGCCAGCAACGCTACTAATATGGAGGAGTTGCGACAGCTAATGCTACTGGAACAGTTTTTTAATGGTTTGTCCCCAGAAGCACAAGAATGGGTGAGAGACCGTAAACCGCTCACCCTACCCGAAGCCGCTAGGTTGGCGGATCAGCATTTTGATGCCAGGAGGCATCACGGATCACAGAATAAGACTCTCCCTCGGATTACAGGGCCACCCAATAATTTTACTCCTACCGGCCCCACCGTACCCCTGCACAGGCCAGCACTGAATACTCCACCACCCCCCTCCCGATACAACGGCCGGGCTAACATTCAGTGTCACACCTGCAAGCAGTGGGGACACATTTCTCGGGAGTGCACCCAAAACCGGAGCCGGCAAGCTTGGAATCAGGTGTGACAAAATTTGGCACCAAGGGCTGCTGCGCACCATTACCAGGTAGCACCCGCCACCCAAGAATTGCTGAGCGCTCAAATCGAGGAGCCTCTAGGGGTGCTCCACGAAGTAATGTCGGTCCGAGCCACCGACAACATCATCGGCAGCTAGTAACCCTAGAGGGGAAGGAGGTACAAGGGCTCCGGGATTCGGGAGCCACTTTAACTTTGGTTGCACCACATTTGGTACCAGGCGCAACCCACACTGGCGGCTCAGTGGCAGTACGGGTGGCCGGGGGAACAGTATACCGGCTACCTACTGCCAAAGTACACTTGGATTGGGGTGTGGGAGAGGGGACTGTGGAAGTGGGGCTTATGCAGAATTTACCTGCAGATGTTGTGCTGGGGAATGACTTAGGCCCCAGGCTCCATACCAGGAGGCACACCCCGTAACCACCCGGCAACAGGCTCGCACCACGGCTACACCGATACACTCTGAGGCTCAGGTAAGAGACCATGTCCCCCAACCGACCCCCATGCCCTGGGATACCCCGACTACCTTTGCGACCGAAGTCCAGACCGATCCCACCCTCCAAGTATATAGGGACCGGGCACAAACAGACCAAGCAGGACTAGAGGGGGAGCGGTACATCTGGGAGAAAGAGTTGTTATACCGTGTCACGACAAAAGATGTGGGGGGGTCTGTCACCTTGACTAACAAACAGCTAGTGGTACCGCAAAAGTATAGGCAGGAGCTGCTTAGAATTGCTCATGATATCCCCTTGTCAGGACACCTAGGGATGACCCGTACCCGATACCGCTTAACGCATGCCTTCTTCTGGCCCGGGATCTCTCAGGATGTGCGCCAGTATTGCACCTCCTGCGACGTCTGCCACCGAGTAGGTAAACGAGGGGATCGCCACAAGGCCAAGCTATGTCCCCTACCCATCATCGCAGAACCCTTCAGCAGAGTAGCAGTGGATATCGTAGGGCCCCTGCCAAAACCCAGTCCCTCTGGCAAAAGATACATTTTAACTGTAGTGGATTACGCCACCAGGTACCCCGAAGCTGTGGCCCTCACTAATATCCATGCTGAGACCGTAGCGGAAGCGTTAATGAAAGTGTTTTCCCGGGTAGGGTTTCCCCAAGAGATAATCTCGGACCGAGGTACCCAATTTACGGCCGAAGTTACCCAACATATGTGGAAGGTATGTGGCATTAAGCCAATAGTTAATTCCGCCTACCACCCCCAGTCCAATGGGCTATGTGAGAGGTTCAACGGGACGCTGAAGCAGATGCTTCGGACGTTCGGGGAGACCCACAAAGACTGGGAGAGGTTTCTGCCTCACCTACTCTTTGCTTATAGAGAGGTTCCCCAGGAGTCGACAGGATTCTCCCCGTTTGAGTTACTATTTGGGAGAAGGGTGCGGGGACCCTTGAACTTGATTAGGGAACATTGGGAGGGAGAGAGTACTACCAACGAAACCCCTATCATATCCTACGTACTGGAGTTCAGGGACCGTCTGGAGGCGCACACTCAGGCTGTACACACCAACCTCCAGGCGGCCCAGCAACGACAGCGACGCTGGTACGATAGAGGAGCCCGAGACCGCAGCTTTCAGGTGGGACAGAAGGTTTTAATTTT
Organism: Pelobates fuscus; assembly: GCF_036172605.1. Taxonomy (NCBI): domain Eukaryota; kingdom Metazoa; phylum Chordata; class Amphibia; order Anura; family Pelobatidae; genus Pelobates; species Pelobates fuscus. Next base: position 13,640,731 of record NC_086323.1, on the reverse strand, counting down.
AAAACCCGTCCGCACAGACAAGCTGCAGGCCATCTGGCAAGGCCCATACCAGGTAGTGGAGCAGCGATGCGACACTACCTATGTGATCGGCCCCTGCTCAGGGGTAGGGAAGAGACGCATGCTCCACGTGAACATGCTCAAACCCTACCATGAGAGGATCGAGGATGTGACGGCAATATGTACCTCCTCCTTAGAGGATCAGGAGAACCTACCCTTACCTGACCTACTAGAACCAGAGGCACCGATAGAGCCCTCCCGGGGAGTTCAGCTGGGGGAGCGGCTCAGCCCCCAGGAGCGTGCCCAGGTACAAGCGCTGATTGTAGCCAAAGGAGCTACCTTCTCCAATTTACCTGGTTACACTCCGCTAGCCACCCACCGAGTAGACACCCTGGGACAGCTGCCTATGAGGCAGGCTCCATATAGGGTTCCGGAATCAGTCCGTACCCATATGAAAGCCGAGCTAGAAGAAATGTTACAGCTAGGGGTTATCGAACCCTCCGATAGCCCCTGGGCATCGCCGGTAGTCCTGGTACCTAAAAAGGATGGCACCACCAGGTTCTGTGTCGACTACCGGAGGCTAAATGACAAAACGGTGTCTGATGCCTACCCGATGCCCCGGATAGACGAGCTGTTAGATAAGATGGCACGGGGCCAGTATCTCACTACCATTGACTTGTGTAAGGGGTACTGGCAAATTCCGCTAGCCGATGACGCCATCCCCAAGTCGGCGTTTGTCACTCCGTTTGGCCTGTACCAGTTCAAGGTCATGCCTTTCGGAATGAAAAACGCTCCGGCTACCTTTCAGCGGATGGTAGATCGGCTACTGGACGGTTTCCAGGAGTATGCCTGTGCCTATCTAGATGACATAGCTGTAGCGGAGAGCCGATCTTGCACAGCTATTCTCCACTAGAGATTCCAGTGAGGCTCAGGAACAAGGTGATGTTAAGTCCACAGGCAAGGTTTCCAGCAGGTAAAGTAATACAGCAGTATCCCCATCGCAATCCCAATAACTGGACGGCACACAGTTTCAGGAGTAGTCTGACAAGCTTTATTCCACAGTTCCTTATAAAGCCCTCTCCCATGCAAGGGAGGAGGTTCTATCACTTAAGACATTATCCAATCTCTAAGTAGTAACCTCCCACAGATCTCCTCCCCTCCTCTAGCATCATAATCCCCTTATTGTGTACACAGTTTTCCCCGAGTTTTGGATGTACCCTAAATACTTGGGGTACATCCACAAATCCAACATCCCCAGATAGCTCTATTCTGGGGGACCAACATACTTAAAAATTAGCCCATTCGGATGAATGGTTCGTGAGATATGGGGTTCCAAAGATTTGACCGACCGCATGGGTAAAGTATCCGAAAACAGTTCCATGCATTTTGGCCCTGCGGTCGGTCACAAACAAGGGAATGAAAACAGGCGAATTGCCTGTGTTATAGAGCCTGGAGAGGGTTTGAATGAATTCCCTTGTTTATGGGGCTCTTTCTACCGAACGGCGGGTCATTCGGTAGTTTCCATACGAATTTCTGGAAGTATGGAGGTCTCAGCGGTGTTTGCCTAGTCAAGTGTCCGATTTTAGTTCCAGACACTCGACGGCAAAACACCGCTGTTCGGTAGTTTAATATGGCCGCCGCCACGTGTTTGTTTCCCGAATGGCGGCCACCCAGAGGACAAAGACCACACTGCACTGATTGCCAATTACCTGTTTGCAACATTGTTGCAAACGGTAATTGGAGGCACACTCATTCCTGGGTGGTCTGGTTGTTCGGTAGTTTCATTCCCTTGTTTTATTTGAATGATTCTACCGAACAACTAGAGGAATACAATTCTTTACATACATTTAACTGTCATTATACCCGGATACCATGCTTTCTATACATGTACATACACATTAAACCAGCCATATGACCAAATACACTTATTCTCATACATGTCGTGGGACAGCCCGGTACCAATCCGCTACACTGCTCCCCCTTGCCCACAAGCCGGCATACACAGTCTGATCCAACACGGATCGGCTTGGGGATGTCCGGGGGCTCACGGATCATTTCTCTAAGTCAGTTTGTCTTGACAACCCGTCAGCATTTCCATTCTGCTTACCCGGCCGGTACTGGATATTAAAGTCAAAAGGCTGTAGCGCCAAACTCCAGCGCAGCAGCCTGGCGTTGTCTCCAGCCACCCGGTTCAGCCAGACTAACGGGTTGTGATCCGTGAGCAAGGAAAAGGGCTGTCCATATAAATAGGGTTGTAGCTTCTTTAGGGCCCACACCACAGCCAGGCATTCCTTTTCGATGGCGGCGTAGCTTACTTCTCGAGGTAACAGTTTGCGACTGATGTAAGCCACTGGATGTTCCCCGCCATCGGCCCCGACTTGACTCAGTACTGCCCCCAATCCAAACATAGAAGCGTCTGTGTGAACAAGAAAACGTTTAGTTGGATTGGGAGCTGCCAAGACAGGGGCATTTATCAGTGCATTTTTCAATTGTTGGAATGCCTGCTCACACTCCGGGGTCCAGTTTACTTGGCGGGGAAGGTTCTTACGGGTCAGGTCAGTGAGGGGTTTGGCCAGGGCGCTATAATTGGGAACAAACTTCCGGTAATACCCTGCTGTCCCTAGAAACGCTAAAACCTGGGTCTTAGTCCTAGGGGTGGGCCACTGGGCTACAGCCTCTACTTTGGCGGGTTCGGGTTTTTGTTTACCGCACCCTACTCTATGTCCCAGGTATTGTACCTCAGCCATGCTGATACTACACTTGGCCGGCTTCAAGGTCAGACCTGCTTCCCTTATCCTATCTAGTACAGCTCCGATGTGAGCTAAGTGTTCCTGCCACGTATTGCTAAAAATAGCAATATCGTCCAGGTAGGCACATGTATAGTCCTGGAATCCATCTAGGAGTCGATCCACCATCCTTTGGAAGGTGGCTGGGGCGTTTTTCATCCCAAATGGCATGACCTTAAACTGGTACAAGCCAAATGGGGTGACAAAGGCCGACTTCGGGATGGCGTCTGGGGCCAGGGGGATTTGCCAATACCCTTTACACAAGTCAATAGTGGTGAGGTATTGGCCCCTGGCCATTCTGTCCAGTAACTCGTCTATCCGGGGCATCGGATAGGCGTCAGATACAGTCTTCTCGTTCAATCTCCTATAGTCCACGCAGAAGCGGGTCGTACCGTCTCGCTTTGGTACGAGGACTACAGGAGATGCCCAAGGACTGTCTGAGGGTTCAATCACCCCCAGTTGGAGCATTTCGTCGATCTCCTTACGCATGTTTGCCCGTACCGCTTCTGGAATGCGGTATGGCGTCTGGCGCATGGGTAGTTGCCCTGGGGTCTCGACCCGGTGAGTTGCCAGAGGCGTGTATCCAGGTACATTAGAGAACGTGTCGCGTTTCTCTTCCAATAGTTGCTGTACCTCGATCCGCTCCTGTGGGCTCAGCCGATCTCCCAGCGTAACCTCCCCTAAATCTCCGGACAGCTGCCCATCCCCCAGCAAATCGGGGAGGGGTAAGCTGTCAAACTCTTCCGTGTTAGGGGCACAGATGGCGGTTACCTCCTCAGTACGCTCGTGGTAGGGCTTCAGCATGTTCACATGGAGCATGCGTCGCCCCCCAGTCCCTGTGCAGGGGCCGATAATATAGGTGGTATCGCATCTTTGCTCCACCACCTTATATGGGCCCTGCCAGGCGGCCTGTAACTTATCATGTCGGACAGGTTTTAAAATTAGTACCTTCTGCCCGACCTGAAAGCTACGGTCCCTGGCTCCCCGATCATACCATGTACGCTGGCGGGTCTGGGCCTCCTGAAGGTTTTCCCGTACCGTCTTGGTCAACGCTTCTAGGCGGTCCCGAAAGGCCAACACATATGGTAGGATGGGAGTGCCATCTGTGCTCCGGTCTCCCTCCCAATGCTCTCTAATAAGATCCAATGGGCCTCGGACCCTCCTTCCAAACAATAATTCAAACGGGGAGAACCCTGTGGATTCCTGCGGCACCTCCCGGTATGCAAATAGGAGGTGCGGCAGGAATCGTTCCCAGTCCTTGTGGGTCTCTGCGAAGGTTCGGAGCATCTGCTTCAAGGTACCATTGAATCGTTCGCAGAGCCCGTTCGTCTGGGGGTGGTAAGGGGCGCTGATAATAGGCTTAATGCCACAGATCCTCCAGAGGTGTTGGGTGAATTCTGCGGTAAACTGGGTACCCTGATCCGAGATAATCTCCCTGGGTAATCCCATCCGGGAGAATATCCGCATGAGGGCATCCGCGACCGTCTCAGCGTGGATGTTGGTCAGAGCCACTGCCTCTGGATACCTGGTGGCATAATCTACGACTGTTAAAATATACCGTTTTCCTGACGGGCTAACTTTATTGAGGGGGCCTATCAGATCCACCGCTATTCGGCTAAAAGGTTCCTCTATTATGGGTAAGGGGTGAAGTTTAGCCTTCCTGCGATCCCCCCTTTTTCCCACTCTCTGGCAGGTATCGCAAGTCGTGCAATATCTGCGTACTTCCTGGCTAATCCCTGGCCAGAAGAAACTCTGGGTTAGTCTGTACCTGGTGCGACTAACCCCTAGATGTCCGGATAGCGGAATATCATGTGCTATCCGGAGTAATTCAGCCCGGTACCGCTGTGGTACCACTAATTGTCTCCTCGCTATCGGGTCTAACCCCGTAATCTGTTTGGTTGTTTCCCTGTATAAAAGTTGTTTATCCCAGATAAACTTCTCTCCCTCCGCCCCGGGGGAACCCGTGCCAACCTTGTCCCTATACACCTGAAGCGTGGGGTCTGTTGCGACTTCAGCTACAAATTCATTAGGTGGAGCCCAGGGGACACATTCTAGAGGGGGGGTAGGGTTGCTTACCTGGACCTCCGGCAGTGTGTTGTGGTCCTGGGTGCGGGCCTGTTGTCGGGTGACTACAGGGTTGACCTCTCCTGTGGTGGGTGACTGGGGCTCAAAAGCAGAAGTGAGCCTCCCCAGATCGTTCCCCAATAAAACCTCCGCCGGTAAATGTGGCATCAACCCCACCTCCACTTCCCCTGCCCCCGCTCCCCAATGTAAATGTACCCTTGCTGTAGGTAGCCGGTACACTGCTCCCCCAGCTACCCGGACGGCAACAGTTTTGTTCAGTTTTGCCTGATCTGAAATCAGGTGGCTCTGTACCAAAGTGATGGTGGCTCCCGAATCTCGTAATCCCCGGACTGCTGTACCATTCAGATATACCGTCTGTCGATGGTGCCGTAGATTATCCACATTGGCCTGGACCGGATCTGCCTCGTGCAGTACCTCCCATTGTTCCACAGTGACTAGGTCCTGGTAGTGGTGGGCTGCGGCCGCCCTGGGTGGAGGTGGGCCTGGACGAATCCAGGTGGAACGGTCCCGTAGCTGTGGGCATTCCCTTTTATAATGTCCCCACTTCTGGCAGTGATGACAGGGGCCAGCGGTGGGTTGTCGGAACCGGGGCTGTGCAGTGGGTGGTGGAGGTGGTGGTAGCGGTCTCGGTGGAGCTGGGGTGTAGTTGTTTCCCCCGAATGTTTTAAAGGTTGCTTTTGGAGCTGCAGGTTTTTGTGACCTGCGTGCATCCAGGTAGTCATCCGCTTTCCTAGCCGCCTCGGTAAGGGAAGTAGGGTTTCTGTCCCTTACCCATTCCTGGACCTCATTGGTTACTCCCTCATAGAACTGCTCCATCAGCAACATTTGTATTACATCCTCCATAGAACGTGCCTTGCTAGCTTGCACCCACCCGAGCGCTGCCCCCTGTAATCGGCATGCCCACTCTGCGTGCGAGTCCTTCTCTGTTTTCTTTAGATCCCGGAACCTCCGCCGGTATGCCTCGGGTGTTATAGCATACCTGGCGAGTATAATTTCTTTCACTTTACTGTAATTCCTTATTTCGTCATTAGGTACAGTCCGATATGCCTCTGCTGCCCTCCCGGTTAACCTTCCGGCCAAAATAGGTACCCAGTCCTCTGCGTTAATTTTATGCAGTGCACACAGTCTTTCAAAGTCTTGCAGGAAAGCGTCTATATCTTCCTCTGCCTCCACATATGTTTTAAAAGCCTGGTATGGTATTTTAGGCTTACCTTCCTGTGGCACATTAATTGCAGAGCTTTGTTCTGGTGCCTGTGTCCTTAGGATGAATTCTTGTACCTCGGCCATTGTCCTGGTAACAATTTCTGTTGGGGGGTTTTCCCCATAAAAGGATAGCCTGAACTGAACCTGCCTCTGGAATTCCGATCCTTGTGGTGTTCCTCCCGGCTCCCTCTGTGCCGGAACTGAATCGCCCTCCATTCTGTACTCTGCCATGAGTTCTGTAACAAGTACTGCTTTCTTCTTATTGCTGGCTTGTATACCCCTTGCCTCTAGGAGGTCCTTTAGCGTGGAGCGTTTTAGCGCAGAAAAATCAATCTCCATCCGTACTCCATTTACGCTTGTTCCTCTGTGAGTTTGGATCCCAGCGCTGCCAACCAATGTAGCGGAGAGCCGATCTTGCACAGCTATTCTCCACTAGAGATTCCAGTGAGGCTCAGGAACAAGGTGATGTTAAGTCCACAGGCAAGGTTTCCAGCAGGTAAAGTAATACAGCAGTATCCCCATCGCAATCCCAATAACTGGACGACACACAGTTTCAGGAGTAGTCTGACAAGCTTTATTCCACAGTTCCTTATAAAGCCCTCTCCCATGCAAGGGAGGAGGTTCTATCACTTAAGACATTATCCAATCTCTAAGTAGTAACCTCCCACAGATCTCCTCCCCTCCTCTAGCATCATAATCCCCTTATTGTGTACACAGTTTTCCCCGAGTTTTGGATGTACCCTAAATACTTGGGGTACATCCACAAATCCAACATCCCCAGATAGCTCTATTCTGGGGGACCAACATACTTAAAAATTAGCCCATTCGGATGAATGGTTCGTGAGATATGGGGTTCCAAAGATTTGACCGACCGCATGGGTAAAGTATCCGAAAACAGTTCCATGCATTTTGGCCCTGCAGTCGGTCACAAACAAGGGAATGAAAACAGGCGAATTGCCTGTGTTATAGAGCCTGGAGAGGGTTTGAATGAATTCCCTTGTTTATGGGGCTCTTTCTACCGAACGGCGGGTCATTCGGTAGTTTCCATACGAATTTCTGGAAGTATGGAGGTCTCAGCGGTGTTTGCCTAGTCAAGTGTCCGATTTTAGTTCCAGACACTCGACGGCAAAACACCGCTGTTCGGTAGTTTAAGATGGCCGCCGCCACGTGTTTGTTTCCCGAATGGCGGCCACCCAGAGGACAAAGACCACACTGCACTGATTGCCAATTACCTGTTTGCAACATTGTTGCAAACGGTAATTGGAGGCACACTCATTCCTGGGTGGTCTGGTTGTTCGGTAGTTTCATTCCCTTGTTTTATTTGAATGATTCTACCGAACAACTAGAGGAATACAATTCTTTACATACATTTAACTGTCATTATACCCGGATACCATGCTTTCTATACATGTACATACACATTAAACCAGCCATATGACCAAATACACTTATTCTCATACATGTCGTGGGACAGCCCGGTACCAATCCGCTACAATAGCCATCTTTAGCCAGACCTGGGAAGACCACCTACACCATATAGGGGCGATCCTAGATCGTATTGGGGAGGCTGGGTTAACGTTAAAGCCTAGCAAATGCCACATAGGTATGGCTGAGGTGCAGTATCTGGGACACCGAGTAGGGTGTGGGCAGCAGAGACCCGAGCCAGCCAAGATTGAGGCCGTAGCAAAGTGGCCTACCCCCAGGACTAAGACTCAGGTGCTGGCGTTTTTAGGGACGGCCGGCTACTACCGGAAGTTTGTTCCAGACTATAGCACCCTGGCCAAACCCCTAATGGACTTGACTAAAAAGAACCTACCCCGACTGGTTGTCTGGGCCCCAGAGTGTGAGCAGGCATTCCAGCAACTCAAAACGGCTCTAACTAATGCTCCTGTGTTAACTGCTCCTGATCCAACTAAAAGATTTCTTGTTCACACAGACGCTTCAATGTTTGGATTGGGGGCAGTACTGAGCCAAGTGGGAGCCGATGGCGGAGAACACCCCGTAGCCTACTTAAGCCGCAAGTTGCTGCCGCGTGAAGTGAGCTACGCTGCCATTGAGAAAGAATGCCTGGCCGTGGTGTGGGCCCTCAAAAAGTTACAGCCATATTTGTACGGACAACCTTTTTCTTTACTCACAGATCACAACCCGTTAGTGTGGCTAAACCGTGTATCTGGAGACAATGCCCGGCTGCTGCGCTGGAGTTTGGCGCTGCAGCCCTTTGACTTTACCATTCATTATCGGCCCGGAAAACAAAACGGTAACGCTGACGGGTTATCCAGACAGACTGAACTCGAGAAGTGATCTGTGAGTACTCTCCCGGACATCCCCAAGCCGATCCGTTGGGATCAGACTGTGTATGCCGGCTTGGTTCTGGGGGAGCATTGTGGCAAACCTAGCCACTTCTGAGCTATTTGCAGTATAGGTTGTCCGTAGGCTGAATGTATAATGTGTTCCGTTAAATGTATATGTGTTGTACTATGGCCGTTCGCATGCTGACAGCCGTACGCTGCCAGCATACAAACATTCGTACGACGAAACACGGCTATCCTGGCCGTTCGCCGTGCGAATACGGGCTCCCCAGGTCGACCACACATTCACAAGTCGTGTGGCACCAATTAACCGATTGCAACATTGTTGCAATCGGTAATTAAGGGCTCTCCTAGGTGGCCGTCGTTCGACTACCGACCATGCGGCGGTCGGCCATCTTGGATCCTTTGTCTCTGCAGCGGTGTTCGGTCGTCGAGAGCCTGGAACTGAAAACGGCTACTCAATGATCCGAACACCGCTGGACTTCCAGAGCATTCGGGAGTTCCGCGTTCGGTACATTATGTGTCCCGTACTTATTCGGTACTTTTAGACCAACTTCAATGTTTAAATGTATTCTGTGCGGCGTTCGGTCAATTCAGCTGGGATCAGAGCGGTATTCTCACAAAGTGTGCGCTCCGACCCCAGCTATCTACCGAACGTTCGGTTATTCCAAAGTACCGAATATTGTGTGAATTATGTATTTTAAAGTCAATTGTCGGTTTTGCTGCACGAGGGGATAATCCACTTAATCGTCCATTTTAGTGGGAGTATCCTTCTCGTGCAGCAATGCCTGTTGGGAAAGTCACAATGCATGTTGGGAGAAATCCCCTGGATTATCTGTGTGGAAACCCCTTGCATGGGGAACTGTATAAATACGCTGCTTGTGAATAAACCGAGTTAGTTGACTCCCAAACTGTGTTTCGTCCGGTTATTGGGAGGATTGGGGATATTGCCTTGCTTTCTACTCTGACTGTGGATTTCCTGAGGATACCAACGGATATCGTGCATTATTATACTGCATTCCGTTACATATGGTTTGCAGTTTCAGTTGCCATTTCTTTGGATTTTGTTAATCTGTGTTTGTTCAGCCACCGTCCATGCGCTGTAGCAGCTCTGTAACTGCAAAGCACCAGAATCTTACACTATTATCCATTTTAGACTATATGTGATAAGGAGAATTAATCATGGTGGTTGCTGGGAGGGGTAAGAGGGCTTTTGGGCTAAGGCCCCAGATGTGGGGCTCTTCAGTCTCAGATCGCTACAGTTGGTGGGGGTTGATGGACATTTGTTTCTCAAAACAGCCTCCTGTTATAAAAAGAAAGATTGTTAGATATTGAATACCCGTCTGTGCTGCATCTGTTGTTGATGGGTAAAAAGGAGGGGAGATGAGATAAAAAGGTTGGAAAAAGTTGAGGCATATTCCCACCTCACTGTTAGTGTTGGTGTCATGGTGTTATTCTTTGAGCTCAAGCCCCAGGTGGAACCTAGCAACTCCGCTGGACTTACATAACATGCCATTCCATAAAACATACAATAAGCTGTACAATAATTTATTCAATAAGCCATCCAATAAAACATACAATACTGTAGCAGAGCGCTAGTCCGAGCAGGGACTCTCCTCCGCTGATTACTCAGGAACAAGTAAATTACCCCCAAGGGAACAGACAAATACAGCAGAATAGTCCAAGATTCTCCCAAACCCTCCCCAGCAACTGGACGACACTCAGCTCTGGGGTTTGCTTTTAATGGAGCCACAGCTTGCCTTTTATGAGAATTCCCCTGTAAGGGGTTTCCGATACATATTCCAGGGGCATTCCCCACTGGACCTGAGAGTAGACTGAAGCAAAGTACACAATATAATTACATTACCTCTCAGGTCCAGGACATGTAAAATCTTTAACACCCCAAAATATGCATTTCCCCATAAGATACCCCCTCAAGTACTATATCCCCGGATAGCCTGGGTCTCAGCGCCCAAGATATCCGAAAAGCGCTCAGATCCCACGAACTTAGCCGAAACGCCACCGGGGTAAAGTTTAGACCGACCGCACACGAGGCGCCTGCCCAAAACAGTTCCATGAAAATAGGCTGTGCGGTCGGTTTCTTTCGGGAGTACGAAAAACATATAAAATAACATAGCAATCTGTTCGTGCGTCTGTTCGCATGAATATCTGTTTCGGGAGGTTGCTCCCCTTGAATGCCGCTCTCTTCGTATGATTTCTCACGAAAGTAACTGAAGGTGGAAGTCCAAGCAGTGTTCGCGCTGTTGAGTGTCCGATTTTAGTACCACATACTCGACGACCAAACACCGCTGTCATGTTCCAAGATGGCCGCCGCCATGTGTTCGCCCATACGAACGGCAACCACCCAGCCGACCGCTTAGAATGTTAATGTAGTTGCGGTTTGTGGAGGTGTGAACAGTGTTAATGAGCTGCACACTCCACTTCTGGGTGGTCTGCCGTTCGGTATTTTATTTGGTTGTCGACCAGAACCGTGGGAACAACTTAGGGGAATGTAATTGCACGAATGGCCAGGCGAAACAGGGAATTAGCTTAAGTTTTAATGAGAGGGGAGCATGTCCCACACATGGACTACAAGTCCCAAACATAGGGGACAACGGGGAGGGGGGAAATGGGCATGGACAGCCTGGAGCAGGTATGAGTAGCAAGGTCCATTCTGGTACAAATACTCTATACAATAATTTATTCAATAAGCCCTTCAATAAAACATACAATACACTGTACAATAATTTATTGAATACGCCATTCAATGAAACATACAATACGATGTACTATAATGTATTCAAAAAGCCATTCAATAATACATACAATACACTATACAATAATTTATTCAATAAGCCATTCAATAAAACATACTATAAGCTGTACAAAACACAGTATAATAAGCTGTACAATAAATGATACAATAAACAGTACAATCACTGTACAATTAACCATGCAATAAGCTGCACAATGATTTATTCAATAAGCCATTCAATAAGTTACTAAGTGTTACATTAAGCTCTACAACAGTACTTACAATAAGCCAAATAAAATGCTGTAAAATAAGTTATAAGCTGTATAAATATCTGTAAAATAAGTCATATAGTAAGATGTGTGATACAGCGAATTTGAAGCCAACATACATTGAGTACTTTGACCTAAAATTTTCAATGTTCTTGTGAATGCTACAAAATTCCCAGTTTAGTGAACCCTATAGAGGTGTCACTGTGTTGCCATAAAGATCTGCTTTATGTGTTGTTGTCATTGTCACTTTCAATAAATTGTCTGGGGGACGTACTATCAGTTTAATGATGGACCCTTACTGGATACAGTTACTAGTGATATTGTAGATGGACAATCAGCATGTGCGTTGTGCCAGTTAGCAAACAGTAGAAACACAGTATAGTGCAGGAATCACAGGGAGTAGGCCTGAAGTTTATCTCTCGGATGGAGAAACACAATTTGCTCTCCTATCACTACGTGTTAAACAGTGCTGACGTTTGTACATAACGCTAGCCCAGGCTGATATATGGAATGTTAAAGGGGCGATGTATCAAAATGATCTGAAAATCTCTTAGTATTAATTAGATTGTTCTAAAAAATGTTTAATTCTCTACCCAACTTCTACCATTTTGCACAAAGCAAAAGACTGACAAATTTAGAGAGACAGAAAAACCAACAAGCGAAACAGAACACTTTTCTGGCAGAAAATTAGAATTCACAGGCAAAGGTTTTATTGCTCCTATAGAAAGATCCGTTTAGGAGAGAATCACAGAAAGACATGATTGGCATGCCGATCAGCAGGGGCAGCTCTAGAACTTGAAATATCAGCAAACGGCCAGATACAAACACATATAATGGCAGAAAAACAAGTGCATACACGCTCCCAGGCACACACACACTCCCAGACACACACACACTCCCAGACACACACACACTCCCAGGCACACACAAACTCCCAGACACAAACACACTCCCAGGCACACACACACACTTACAGACACACACACACACTTACAGACACACACACATGGATGCACTCCCAATCACACACGGAATTACTCACACATAGATATAACACAGACAGAAATACATGTTCCAAGACACACATACAGAAACAACCTCCCAGACACACAGACATGGATACTTCTTGAGACACACAGTTATACAAGCACACACACTCACATACATAGACGTGGATGCTCCTTCACACACACACAGACATACAACCATCCAGGTAAGCACACAAACATAACTTTTTGCTGACAAAAACTAAACTCGAATACCCTAGAATGTTTTATGACTGCTTGTCCCAAGAGTTACACAGATATGGGAATCCCCTTAAATTTATCCTCTTGACTTTGAGTGGCCTGTGATGGTCCTGATGTTGACCAGATGCCCAGGCCATGTGAAGCACTGAAGCCCACGTTACAGACTCAGCCCTAGCTGTGCTCTTAGTACATAACGCTAAGTCCTCCACTCCGGTGTGGCTATACGCAAGGACATTTGTAGCCACTTGTTACCTACTTGGATTGATTACTTTATATCGCACTTTTACTCAACAGGTTAAATGCTGCGGCTGCAGGTGGAAACAGCCAGCCAGCTGCCTGCACAAACATTCCCTCAGTGATGGAAATAGTAAATATTATGGCAGGGTAAACACTGTGACTCAGCGCAGGGCAGCCCCATTGTGATGATGCCACTGACAGCCCTGAATTTTTATACTGCTGTTTAATGAGCTTATACTTGTGTACACTAGAGTTACTTATTAACCCTGGGCTACAGATGGAAAGGAGCCCTCTCTGCAGAAGAACAGTTTGCAGATAGGCGCTTCGGATATGCCAGTCTTGAACTTTACATAGTGATAAGTCTCTTGGAGCAGGGTCATCACCTTGCAAAAACACTTATCCCCATGTATCCCGCAACACAAACACTTCACAACAGGTCCGGTCCTCTGCTTCCATCCCGGCTGTTTCCTCTTGAGCAATGCATACCGCTACTGTGCGTAATAACTAGAATCAGGACTGCGACGTTATATTCGCATAATAATTCTACTGTAGGGCAATGATTTATAACCTGGGCACCGAGACCTCCAATAATATTGAATGCGCTAATATTAAGCAAGTCTTCTTCACATAGTCAATGGATGGTGCATCTCAACCATCCACAGGACCAACCTTAATTTGCTTTTAATACATTGGCAACAAAAATGGGAAAATTGCTATAGAGACGCAGTCATGTTATCACAGTAATATTAATTTTAGCAGTATTATAGCTGCTCAAAGTTTGTAGGATGAGTGCATTTACAGCCTAGAGCACACTGATCTAGAATTAGGGTTAGTGGGGCTTCAATGGGTTTAGAATCTTGGGAATTACGATCTATAACATCTTAAACATCTTAATCTCCAAACCCTAAGTTCCTTTTAACCCTATGCCCCACCTACCCTAATCCAAAGCCCACACATACAACAAGCTTGTCTTCAAGTTAAGCCTCACCAACCCTGATTTAAAACACTCCCTAAACCTGAGACCCACTTAACTCTAAGCTCCACAAACCCTTATTCAAAGTCCCCCATCGCCCTAGAGCTTCCCCAAGGGAAACATGCACTAGGAGTGACTATAAAATGGAAACCATGACAGGGCACAACATTCTATGATTTTACGAGGGCAACCATTGGTCATTTTGTCCCATGTGATGCAAGAACACGCAGGCGCATCACCGGTGCGTTTTAGCACACACGTGTCATCATTCATCATGTGTCATAGTGTCATCATTTAGGTTTGAGGAGATGGAGCCTTTAAAAATGTGTGACTCATCCCATATCGGAAAGGACACCAGTAGCAGGAGCACCCGCTTTGGAGGGGGACGTGGGTGGCACTTGCAGTAAGTATACAGACCACATAGGGCCGTGCCTCATGCACCCGCGCTGGGTGGGTGCTAGGACACTCTGATCCCAAACACTCCATAATCCTAAACAGCATTTATGCTAAAACCCTTCGCCATGACCCTCATGCCAGTCTTGGCATCTGAAATGCTGCCCTTTTAATAAACACGGAGCCGGTTCCGCTCTCTGTATAATTCGGCACTGTTTCCAGAATCACTCCAATGACTCTGCATTTTGCCAGCGATGTTCAAAGTGCGTTCCTTCATTAGCTCTACATAGGGCATTGAGCAATGTCACAGCTTCTCATTCATGAGAAAAAAATGAATGAGTAGCTCCCATGTGAGTGAATGGAAGCTTCTTTCGCTGATCAATAGCTTATACAAGTGCTTATCATTCATGTTTTTCATGAATGGGAATAAGGTGTGTGTCAGTGTATGAGTGATCACTCTGCTAAGCTGCTCTCACTGTGATAATACTGTGCTGGGCTTTAGGGGTTTATGGAAAAAATCGAAGGGACAAATTCAATGGGCTGACAGACCTCATATATGTCCCGGTCTCTTCAGACATCCATGCAGAAGCTGTAGACTGACCTAAATTGTTGAGAATTCAAAGTGAACTTCAAATTTTAGACCAAAATAGCTTAAACTGAAAACACAGCTGACCTATATTCCTGACAATTCCCAATGATTTATCCTACAGCTGTTTTATCGACAGTAATGTTAATAATTATTCTTAATTATTGAATGCAGGTGTTTCTATCAGACCCATTGCAGTAGGTGTATAAAATCAGGTAACGCAGCCATGCAATCTGGATTTACCAACATTTGTGAGAAGATACCACCTGTGCAATAAGTCAATTGGTGAAATGTCATCCCTGCTAGATATTCCATGGCCAGCTGTAAGTGAGAAGACCCCGTAAATGTCACAGCGGGGTTACCGAGGGCTGAGGCGCATGGTGCGTAAACGTTGCCAACGCTCTGCTGATTCCATAGCTGAAGAGCTACAAACTTCCACTGGCATTAATATCAGAACAAAACTGTGTGGCAGGAGCTTCATGGAATGGGATATCATGGCCGAGCAGGTAGCTGCGAACCTCACATCACCAAGTACAATGCCAAGTGTTGGGTCAAGTCGTGTAACCACACTGCAAATGGACTCTGGAGTGGAAACGTGTTCTTGGAGTGACAAATCACGCTTCTCTGTAAATCCAGCATGACTGTGCCCCAGTGCAGAAAGCAATGTCCTCAAAGACATGGTTGGATGAGTTTGGTGTGGAAAAACTTGACTGTCTAATACAGAGCCCTGATCGCAAACCCATCAAACACCCTCGGGATGAACTGGAACAATCCCCAATCCCCACTCACCTATTGTCCCCCTAAGCCCGCCTCCAAGCCCTGTCAAGGCCCTATTCCACGTATGCTGCTCGGGTTCCATGGGGCTACATTATTTTGCAACCAAGGCAAAATGTATGAGCAATGCTGTTTTAGGAAATGTGAAAAACAAACAAAAAAAAACAGATGAAAAATCTAGTTTGAGCGCACAAATATCTTAGACCAATCTATGGATCTGATTCTACAGGGGTACCAGAGATGGCCATTGCCAAGATATAGTGAAGGCGGGGGTAGGCGGGATGTACCTACAGGCTATCTGCACCCTCTGCATCCCCAGCACAATAGGAAAACCTGCAGAACATTTCCTGCTAATACATTTGATGTGAGATACCACAAGATCAATAAACTATGGTATGCCGACACATGATTGTAACAATAAGGTGCTTCTTTAGGGGCATTGGATCAATAATACCACTGTGTAGGAGGTGAAAAAGCCACCATTTATTATTTGTTTTATAAACCGATGTAATCTGCTCTATTGTGGTACAATGGGAATGAGAGAGCTTTGCGTTTCTTGGGGGTTTGCCAAGAAAAAGTAAAAAGAAATAAAAAAAATTGTCTAGACCGTTTTACGAGATATTGGATTGAAAAAATATTGTTAGGGTCTAATTGATTCATTTTTTTTTTGTAAATCTTTCTTTTATTATGGCATATACGTCATGGGGTACATAAGAGAAAGAGGAGGCATTGTGGGGTAACATGAGTTGATAATATCAAGATGGTGTGCAATGCACCTCAAAGAAAGATTGCCATGTTTTTTGTTTTTTTTGTGAAACATTCAAGCAAACAGAGTGATACAAGTTTGGATAAGAAACAAAAGTGATCAAAATAGTAGACAGGCTTCATATACAAGTTGGTGTTCATAGCTGAACAGGATAAGTAAAGGTGGTCTAAGGTGTGATAATGCGTATGCCTATACTTTATATGGAAGCATCAACAGAGTTAAAGTAAGGGAGACCAACGCTAGACAGAAGAAACATCGTATGACATCCATTATGTAACAGTCTCAATTTTTACGAGAGTTAAACACGGGTGTAACCAGGCTGGGTATTAGTGCCATGCTTAATAACAAGAATATAACTAGGGTTATCTTAGGAATAGCTGTCCCGGCCCCGATATGTTACTAAATAAGAGATATCGGATGGGCATGTTTAGTGACAGCATTGATGGGATTGCATTGCTTAGTTTCTCGGTAATGTTAAACAATCAGACTATGTGTATGGGTGGTCCATACGCTCCCATTGCTAAAGAGAGACATGCTTATTAGGCTATACATGCATACAGTCTCGTGAGTCGAGCTAGCTAAACACTATATGGACCTTCCCTCAATAGGGGTTGTATTTTAACGGCAGTCCGCTGAAACCATACTATCAATACAGGTATGCGCCAAAAATTGTCCAGAAAGTCACTAGATCACCCATTTTTACACTGGACCCAACTCCAGCCGGGTGTGGGTCGCAGAAAATATCGGGGGAGTGGAGAAGGGAGGGTATCGGCAAAGTACAAGGCCCTCAAGGCGTATACCTCACCGCTCTTCAGCTGCAACATGCTCGCGGTTCGTTCGCAGGGCATGTCTGCCGTAAGGCTCGGCGTCGGGTGTTTCATCCGATGCCCTGTGTTGGAATGTCCCGGGATTCAGCTTCAGTAGCCCCGTCACTGGGCACCTCCTGGAGCAGCGGGTGTGGGTGTTGTGGTGTGGGGGAGGTTTGCGTGCGGTGGGGGGTTGCTCCCCAGCTCCAGGTCTCGTGCGGGGTCGACACCCTGTGACCACAGACTCGGGTCCTACTCAGGGCCGGGTCTCTCCCATATTGGGCGCAGTGATGGGTCCTGGTAGTCTTCCGCCGCCAGCGGCGGGTAACCCTCCTGTGAGGTGGCTTGTGTCTTGGAGGTTGTCTCCTGTTGACCCCTTGCCTGGAAGGGCGCTCAGCCCGCTGGTGTAAGGCTGCCTTTCCCGGGATCTGCCCTTCTTGCCTCACGCTCTCCTCCGGTTCCACCACCCTATAATACATGGTAAGTTGTTGGGCTTGTCTCTGCTCCAATCGTGCCCAGAAACGACGAAACAGCAGGTCTAAGCGCTCGTGTAGGGGCTGGGTGCGGTCAGGCTCAGCAGCGTGGTCTGCACTGTTGGTCCTATACTTTACCTCGCCCCCCGTCGCCACTTGCTTTCTTTTAGATTTTACAAGGTGAGTACGTGGCTTGGTGACAGGCACTGCTTCCTTGTTCTCCGAAAACATAAGGGCCTCCAGTTTGTCCCAGAACGCCTGGAAGGTCCTGTTCAGCCGGTGCTCTATATCTAGCTGTTCACTGTAAGCTTTAGGAGAGGTAGCTGCCGCCGCCATTTTAATCGTTTTGGCACCGCGTGTTTCAGGCCCCTGCATCTCCTCAGTCTTTTCGTCGAGTCGTTCCAGGGTCTCCTGAGGGTAGACCGGGATAACCCCCACCGGTCCAGAGGGGGGGGGAGGCTCGGGTTGGTCGTTGCCGCTGCTGGCACGGAGCTGAGTGAGCGGCCGTCTCACCTCGGCTCGTTCAGGCGTAGGCCGCAAGCCTCGGGCTAGTCCGTTCAGATTCCGGGGTGCTCGTGTCGGGTATCGCCGGGTAGTGTAGCTTCCCCCGGTCTCGATTATGGCTATTTGTCGCTTGAAGTTTGCGGGTAGTGGGGGTTTTTGCCCCGAAATCTGCCGTCAAGCGCAGGAGCTCCAGCCAGGCATGTCTGCTCTGCTTGGCCGGCAAGCTCCGTCCCCTAATTGATTAATTAATTAGTTTTCAATTCGTTCCACGTTTTTAAAATGGTGACTGTGCTCGAAAAGTGCGGATGGTATTTTTTCCTGTATTAAGAGGGATACATAAGAGATCCAACACATACGAGATCCAACACTGCAGTCAACCCACACGCCGCCTGTTCCATAATGACCCATTTCAGTTTTATTGATCTGTTGGGCTAGTAGGGCGGCTTATGATATTTAATTTTACTAGGCATTCCCGTACCACCATGTTTAGGAAGGAGTAACGATAAGTTAGGTGCTCATTTTCCATTTCAAACAAAGCTATTTAATGAGACTAAATTGTGTGATAAAAGATAAAAAATAATTCTGAAAACGTACTGTATCTTGGGTAATATCACCATTTTTATTCTACGAGCCCCAGAAAGCCAATTCACTTTCCAAGAGTGTAATTCTTGTTTAACGGATGGGACACATGGCTTAAAATTATATTTAAACTAAGTTAACATAGATTTAGTTATCCCAAGGTCCGAATAATTTATGTAATCCACCCGTCAGTGAAAGGAAAGTGACTGGACAATACAGCCACCTCTGTTGCTGGAATATTAATTGGAAGGGTTGTAGTTGATGTGTTTTTGATGTGTTCAATTTATAGTAAGTAATTTGTCCGAAGTTATCTACCAATTTACTAAGATTAGGCAAGGAAAAGCACGTTGTCTGCAAATAAACTTGTAATTTGCCTTTTTTGTCATTAACAATTTATGTCTGAAATATTTGAGTCAGCCTGAAATTTTATCGCTAGCAGTCCCATTGATTAAACAAGTAATAGAACAACACTGTCTCATAGAAATGGAGATTTGATTCAATGCAAACTGCAATTCGGACGTACTTTAGAATTTGAACTGCAATGTACCAGAATGCAGTGCTGAACAGTGCAATGCCGAACATGTTCGGGGGTTAATAATCTGAACTCTGTGCAGTGGAGAGTCTTCTCTCACCACTGCTCCAGTCCACCGCAATAGTTTCCACTTTCTGTTTGGATGGGATTAGGACATACGCAGCAATTGTTGCAAATGCGGGATTCAGATGTGGCTATCGCGCCAAAGAATGCTTCTCATGGAGAAACGTTAGATGAAGGCTTCTCTTTGGAACCTCTCTCTTCTGCTTCAATGATCACTTGAAATTGAGAGAGCTAGGAAGCCTTGCTGTCAGCTTGACTACAAGGGGATGATTCCAAATAAATAAATGAAGCTCCCGTACTCCGACCCTGTACCTCCGCCAAGTCCTATTCCTCGCTGCCACAGGGGACCCTGGAACACTTCAGATCCAGTCGCCGGAGCTTGACTGGGGTCAGTCAGGACTTCTTCTACCCGACCAGGCTGCAGCTCACTTCCCCCAGAGTCTTCAGATCTGTTGGCTGACTGCTCGATTTCTGTAGCCTGGTACAGGTCAAAAATGAGAGCTAGGCCTGAGAGCCACCAGTGCCTTTGTAAAGGTAAGAGCTAATCACATTAAAGGCAGAGGTGAGAATACCTGCCTGGGAAAGAATCTGAAGAGGCAAAGGCAGAAGGGACAATGCCTTCTTGGAAGAAGAGAGCTGCAGACTGGTTGGTTGGAAGAGTTCCTGAGAGTTTGGCGACTGGGTCTGAAGGGCTCCAGAGTCCTCTGTGGCAGCAAGGAAGGGGACTTGGTGGGAATACTCGATTGGAGTATCAGTCACACATAGATAAGCTGTTTTCTCTTGAAATCATCACTTTTATGAATTTATTCCATTAAGTACCTCAACAAGCTGAAGTGCTTTAGCAATCTGGAGTGCCTCCCTTCAAATAGAACATATTTTATTTATGTTGTAGTCTTGTGAGTGTGGTCCTTCATGTTACAGAAACAATTTAAAATGTCAAGTTTTTCTTTCCATCTGTATATCTGTGGTACACGCACACACGCACGCACACACGCACGCACACACGAGCACACAGACGTTTGTAAATAATTTGGTTAATTTCCTGGTAGTTTTGCTCAATCAGTCTGTTGATTTTAAGTAACCGGCCGTAAATTGTGAAACTGTAATTCCTTTGATGTTTATTCTGTCCAGGTCATCATAGGTGACAAACAATAGATTCTGGCACAGAGTACACACACATTCACACCTTAACGCAGGCATTACATATAAATACACGCACTTACACACACAGGGCTTTATCCACTGAACACTGAATTGTCGTGAAAACCAACCTGCACAAATTAGGAAAATATGACTGATTTGGAAAAGATCTCCAATCCAGCTATAGTCCGAGCTTGGCTAATTTCATCACTTTAAACACAACACGTTAATGTATCAAACATATCTCTTTAGCACTCACTGCACACAAATCACATAAATGCCTACGCATTCATTCACACTTACACATATACTCCACATTCATACACACATATACATTCATAAACATTTCATAAATACACAACGAAGCTGCAAGATTCACACATACAAACCTGAGAAAGACCTGGTAACTGGTATATGTGCTTATTCTAGACTGGCTAAGCATCATAGCATTTGTAGTCCATTACGGATACTGAGCCAAAGGGTAGCCATTGCTGATAGACTTCATGTGCCATCAAGTGTTATCTTCATACATGGCTGCCGTATCCTGTTATCTATATTCAAATGGTTTTATATACCGTAGTCAAGTACAAATTCCAATTCCTTAATCAGACCCAAAGCCCTTGAATCTTTTAATCCGTCGCTGCACCCAAGGGCCCAGACTCGCATCCTGGTGGTCTTTCTTATTATTTTTACCAGTAAAGTCAGCTTGTCACTGTGCTGTGCTCTCTCTGTGTCATTCCCCTTGCCCTATTTGCTCTGATTTGCCGTCACGCACATTTACACGCTGATCATACATAACAAAAGGATTATCTTCATCATCTTTAGGATGTCAAAAAGCTCCGTTTCATCTGTGGCTAAATTCGCCACCAAGTCTACCTTAAATCTCTTGGGAAACAAGTTTTAAGTATGACAGCACTGATTAGTCTGAGACAGTCTCAAGCAAAGAAATGTTCATAAAACAGTTATATGTCTAGACTTACTCATCATAGTAATGAATCAGTTCTGTTTTTCTAGAGAAGACATATCTTTAAGTGTCCTAAAGCCTCCATCTTTACGTTGACATGGCTGATCCTTCACGTTACATAGCTTGAGTTGTTACAGTGATTATCAAGCCGATATGTTGCAGAAAGCTGGGGGGAAAGATTTCTCAACCCCATAGCATTTATTCTGCTATTAAGTATATGCATGATTGATCTGAAGACAGTGCATTCACGGGGCCTTGAGTGATTCTTCACAGCATTGCTACTTTACTGAGAGGGTAGTGGATGCATGGAATAGCCTTCCAGCTGAAGTGGTAGAGGTTAACACAGTAAAGGAGTTTAAGCATGCGTGGGATAGGCATAAGGCTATCCTAACTATAAGATAAGGCCAGGGACTAATACAAGTATTTAGAAAATTGGGCAGACTAGATGGGCCGAATGGTTCTTATCTGCCGTCACGTTCTATGTTTCTATGTTAATTCCTATATAGATTCACAGCTGTATACCAATTATCATACATATATTTGGGAAGGTCCCTGGGAGGCTGTATTTTCACAAGTTACGTGTTTTATACTTTTATCACACTTTGCGCCTTGTGGTGTAAGAGTTGCGTATTTACATAATGACATGCAGCATTAGGGTATATCTACTAATAGGAATTATTGATTTGTATTTTGGCAGTGGAATGTCCCTTTATCCTCATTAACCGTCAATGTAGATTCCATTTAGCTCCTCTCTCGTAGTGTCTACCCTGAGAATTAATCGTTTTCTCTGTTAATATCACTGTAGCTGCCCCAGGCAGTTGTCCTAAGATCAAATCATTCTATTGCAGACACACAGTGATAGATAAAGCATGTTCTTCCTCGGAAGGTTCTGTCGTTTCAGTTCTCAGTATAGTGTGGGATGTGGCCTATAAGAGTTTATTAATTAATTTATGATTAAGAGACTTGTTCATTCGGTTTTGTCAGAACGCACTTTGTCTGTATTTAGACCGTGTCTCTGAAGCACCACGCGAACGTATAACCGAGCAAACGATTACCAAACGACCAGCGCGATGGATGGGCATGTTGAATTGCTTCAGGATTGAAGACAAAAAAGAGATGATTGATGGGAAGGAGACAGTCACTAAATGTTGATTTTATTCAAGTGGCCAAGGAATAAAAAAAATAATATATATATAGGGGTTTTTTTTACAGCTTTTTCTCTATTGGCTACTTTTTCTTCCTTGATCTATGAACAAAGTGGCAGAAAAATGTAGCTTTTAGGGTACTGTAAAATAAATACATAATATTTATAGTATATGATTTATATTACGTATTTTGCAGTACGCTGTCCGGCTCATTTTCGCCCGTTTTTTTATTGGTCCATTCCGTTTTTCCTAAATATTTATCAGGAATCGATATTTGGACGAGCAAAGCCGTCAAATGAACAAGAGTCAGAGGTGGAAAAAAATGGTTCTGCTATGCAAAGGTCTGCTGATTAAATGAGTCATCATTCCATCTAGTAAACTCAACCAATGAGTGATAAGAACTCGTCTCTGGAATATTTCCTCATTGCTCACAATGTTACGTTAATTTGAGCATGCACAGTTAGTGTGTCACGGGTGGCGGTACGGAGATCGGGACCCCTGAGTGCCTGATGATGAAGGGAGTCTCAGCGTGGAAATGGACCATCAGGGCCTGGTGCAGGGTAACTGGGAATACAAGTCAAAATAAAACAAGACCAGAGATGCAAGAGAAAACAAGAGGAGACATAACTAAGTACTATATATGTAAAACATTGGAGATTTAGACATACATATATGGCCAAGATGTATGCAGCCCACCACTGCGCCAAAGTACTCCAATTAAGGTGGGTTCCTATCTGCCTAGATATGCATGACTAAATAAACAATAATAAAACACACACAGCACTTACCTGCAAGAAAAGGGCAGAGGACTTGGAACAACTGCCTGCAGGAACCAACTGAAACAAAAAGGATTAATGGGAAAGGAACGGGTGTGGCAACAAAAAACAAACATTTAAAGGAATCCAAGAGACTGGGAATTCCAGGAACGGAATACAGGAATGAACCCAGAAAACCCATCATAAAGAAAACCAGACATGGAATAGAAAACCAGAAAAGCCAAGAAAACTAAACAAGAATTGTAAAAAGAGTGCTGGATAGCAGAAGCCAAGGCCAGACATCTCCGCAGAACAGAGCAGGATGTGACATAGTGAACATTTTGCATAGTATCAGGAATGGCCATAAATGCAACAATGGCCAACTCGTTATCTCTCCATTGCTTGCCCATGGGTCCCACAAAGGAATAAAGAGTTTAATTTTGTGAAATATCATCTCCTAGGTACACACAGTCCAAGTTCATTGAAAACTGGAGCCATTTACTCCATGCAACTCAGAGACAACGATCAGGACAGCAGCACTTAGTTATAGGGACTATGAATAAGTACTCTTAGTGTACATGCTGTAAGATCGGGGGGTGATTGCCTCTTTTAGTGACTATACAGTGCAAGGATGTTGGACTTTTAAAGATGAAAAATGAAGTCATTATTTTAATAAGCAAAGACGCATCGTCGCTGTTTTTTCATAGTAGCATTGAGGTGCTGACCCCATCTTCCTATGAAGTCAACGTTCTCTTTGATGCATTTGATTCAGTGATCAGATCATTGCTGAGTAATCTGCTCCCACCACAACTTGGCACCTTCTTTGAATGAGATAATCCGTCAGCTGAGCTATCAGATACACTTGTTATAAAGTCACTTGAACATATAAAGTATCTGTAACTAGCGAAGTGATCTCTTAACATCATCATCATTTGTTTCATTTGGAGTTTATGTAGACTGATTCAAAGAAAATAAACCACAGTACTGAAATGGTTCTATTTTTTCTTAAAATCAAAAAGAAAACAGTATTCAATCAGATCAATAAAATTCACCTATACTACTACTAAACAATAATTAAAAAATAATACAATACATGGGGGACTCTGAGGAAAGGAGTTTGCGATCTAAGAGATATAGTTGCTATGATCCGATTTGTGTTGTGTAATATTTTCTGTATTATCTAAGGCACGGAAAGAATCTGCCACAATTTCTTTAACTTGGTGACTAACTCGTCAGAACAATGGCGTGCAGGTGCAGAAAAGCTTACATTTACACAGTCTCCAGAGATATGGACAAGGGAAAAAATCTCGCTATAAATATACTTTTAGATAAATTCTATTTTAACCAAGTTATTCACAATATCAGCGTGATCCTTAATCTTCGTGGAACGACTCGCCTTTTCTGTGTTTCTGGAAGCATATTCCATGCTTGTCGTTCATTATAGAAGACATTTGCTACATTAAAGGGTTATGGCAAGCACCATGACCACTGGCTAATAAGAGTTCTGCACAGAAATGCAATCATTGGTTGAGGGATGCTCTCAGCCAATGAAAGGCTGGCGGGATCGACATATTGCTTCTGCAGCTCTGCAGAAGTTGGATGGATAATGACACCGGCTAGACAGGAGACCAGCAAATTGTAAAACAGTTTGTCCCATTACTGGTAAAGAGGGCTAGGATACTCCTGGCACCATAACAACAACAGTGGACAGTACAGGTCCTTGGAGTAAACCTTTAAGGAGTTTATTTGTTAAAGACCTTCTCCCATCAAATTTAACTCACTCATTAAAATTTGTTTTAATTCAACTACGAGATTTAGTATAAAAAGACTGCGACAAGGCCTTGAAACTTGATAGAACCTCCTCACCATTGGTAAAGAAGTTCTTCTGATTTGGGAGCTCATACACTTTACTTGCCTTAACAATCAGTGTGTACTGGGAGCATGGTTGAGTTTGGATGGGGAGCTATACCAGGCTGTACTAGGGAGAAACTCACTGACCTTCAAGATGCCGGTGGCACTAGAAACTTGCATCGTTGGGTCAACTTGGACTTCGAGATATTAGTTTCTCCAACCTGGGAGCTCTTAGGATTTGCCTCCAATGTTTCCAGTAAATATCTGGTATAAGCTGCTGTTATTAATAATAACAACAATAGACATTAGAAGTCTCAAATAATCTAAAGTTTCCAATCTCTGTGTTAAACCTCTGCTCAGTGGTAATATGTGACGCATCCACTACCAATCACTGCATATCCATGACCGGTGAATCGTCGCCATATGGGCATCTGGAACCTTAGACAACCCCCCACATACCTTCCCCAATAAAACACAGACACTAGGGTACATGGGTAAAATTGTCCACAGCTTTATTAAATATATTAATAATAATAACTTAACATAGAAACTTTTAGGTCATTACCCTATGCCTCGCCCTTACTTCCGTATCCTTCTGTTAGGTAAAAAAAAAAGACAATGACCCCCACTATCAATAACATATATAAAACATTATACCAACATAAACATCACTTAAAGTGCCAATAACCATTAACAAAACCTTCCTAATGGGGAGCCTATTTCCTTTCCTAGAGCTCCCTATCCTGCCGCTGTGACAAAACGGGAACCCCACTATGGCCAAAAACCCAGGGAGGGAGGGTGGGACAAACTCAGCCAGGTAGGCAAGTCAAAAGTGATTCTTCGAAGATGTCTGCCTATTTATATAGCTTAGCCCCCTTACCCTTCACCCTCGCCCTTACATCCGTATCCTTCTGTTAGGTAAAAAAAAAAGACAATGACCCCCACTATCAATAACATATATAAAACATTATACCAACATAAACATCACTTAAAGTGCCAACCATTTATTATAATTTAACCATGGTAGGGGTATACCCGGATACCCCTACCCCCACCCGGTTCTGAGCCACCGACAGGGCTCTACCAACCTACCAACATACCAATAACCATTAACAAAACCTTCCTAATGGGGAGCCTATTTCCTTTCCTAGAGCTCCCTATCCTGCCGCTGTGACAAAACGGGAACCCCACTATGGCCAAAAACCCAGGGAGGGAGGGTGGGACAAACTCAGCCAGGTAGGCAAGTCAAAAGTGATTCTTCGAAGATGTCTGCCTATTTATATAGCTTAGCCCCCTTACCCTTCATCAACCAATCCCACTAGCGTCCTCCTATGCCCGCCTCCAAACCCCTGTCAAGGACCCTTTCCAATAAGCTGCGCTTTTGCTACATGGGGCTACATCAACGCTGTGAGAATTGGAAAAAAAAACTAATGTAAAAAGTGCACTTCTAATTTAGCCTTTCAGACAAAGCAAAATACTTAAAATTAACAAAACATGTTATCCTCTGGTCTCCAATGTTACCATTAAGGGATCCATGATTGACTCCTACCCAAACCTTTACCCCAGGTGCGGGGCGGGGGGAGGTAATTACAAATGGGCTCAGCCTCTAGGCCCAATATATTTAAACCCCATGTGGAGTTATCACAAAATATTTGGGCCCAAAAGACACCCAGCCCCCTGGGCCCATTCTTTGACCCTATTAAAAATAAAATATAAAATATATATAAATAATTTTAAAAAGTAATAATATTTATATATATACACACACACACGTGTACACATTATATACTGTATCAATAGGTATAATCTAGCTGTATAAATCTAGCAGCACACGCCCAGCTTTTAAACCATCATCATTCTTTAAGTGCCAGAGCTAGAGATAGGAGCACCTCCTCAGCTGTGAGTCACACTCAGCCTGTGAGTGACAGACTGTTCATACAGCGAGCAGGGAGAGATAAAGAGGGGATCCCGCTGGCGGTTCCTCTCACGCAGTCTCGCAGAAACGCTGTGTTTGGTTAAAGCAGGTACAGGGAAAACAAGCACGCCTTCTGTACTGTCTATAAACACAGCAAATTCACCTGGCAACCAGTACCTTCAGATACATTATATGACGGCATGTGTGAATCTATGTAGGTATTATATATATTATATGGTCGGTGTACAGTCATTCAAATAGCAATCAATCAATTTTAGATTGATAGAGAGACAGACAGACAGACAGACAGAGAGAGTGAGAAAGAGAGACAGAGACAGAATGACAGCAATAGATATAGAGAGAGAGAGAGACAGACAGACAGACAGACAGAGTGAGAGAGAGAGACAGAGACAGAATGACAGCGATAGATAGAGAGAGAGACAGACAGACAGACAGAGATAGATAGATAGATAGATAGAGAGAGAGAGAGACAGAGACAGAATGACAGCGATAGATAGAGAGAGAGACAGACAGACAGACAGAGATAGATAGATAGATAGATAGAGAGAGAGAGAGACAGACAGAATGACAGCGATAGAGAGACAGACAGACAGACAGACATAGAGAGAGAGAGAGAGAGAGAGAGAGAATGACAGCGATAGATAGAGAGAGAGAGAGAGAGAGAGAGAGACAGAATGACAGCGATAGATAGAGAGATAGAGAGAGAGAGAGACATAGATAGATAGATAGATAGATAGATAGAATACCATAGATACTGCTGGGGGTGCTGCGGTTGGGAGTTATGTAAACTGACAGAGGGTCAGGGTAGCACACAGACACAGCACTGAGCACTGCAACTGAACTCCCTGCAAACTGTGTCACTATATACAGTATCTCACAAAAGTGAGTACGCCCCTCACATGTTTGTAAATATTTTATTATATCTTTTCATGTGACAACACTGAAGAAATGACACTCTGCTACAATGTGAAGTAGTAAGTGTACAGCCTGTATAACAGTGTAAATCGAAATAACTTGACACACAGCCATTAATGTCTAAACCGTTGGCAACAAAAGTGGAAATGTTCAAATTGGGCCCAATTAGCCATTTTCCCTCCCTGGTGTCATGTGACTCGTTAGTGTTCCAAGGTCTCAGGTGTGAATGGGGAGCAGGTGTGTTAAATTTGGTGTCGTCACTCTCACACTCTCTCATACTGGTCACTGGAAGTTCAACATGGCACCTCAAGGCTAAGAACTCTCAGAGGATCTAAAAAAAATTGTTGCTATACATAAAGATGGCCAAGGCTGTAAGAAGATTGCCAAGACCCTGAAACCGAGCTGCAGCGCGGTGGGCAAGACCATACAGCGGTTTCACAGGACAGGTTCCACTCAATGCAGGCCTTGCCATGGTCGACCGAAGTTGAGTGCACGTGCTCAGCGTCATATCCAGCGGTTGTCTTTGGGAAATAGACGTATGAGTGCTGCCAGCATTGCTGCAGAGGTTGAAGGGGTTGGGGGTCAGCCTGTCAGTGCTCAGACCATACGCCGCACACTGCATCAAATTGGTCTGCACGGCTGACATCCGTCCTAGAAGGAAGTTTATCTTGGGATAGTAGCCAGGTGACAGGGTGGGATAGTAGCCTGGTGACAGGGTGGCTGGGATAGTAGCTAGGTGACAGGGTGGGACAGTAGCCGGAGTATTTTTCACCTATTTATTCCATGTACTTGTTGCGCCCTGTCATTTTTATTTTTTATTTTTTGTCATCTTTTTATGAGGTTGAGACAGCGTTTACATCACTATCATTGTGGCAGCTTTTTCTAACCTCGGTGAGCAATTGCCAAGAAGGAAAGGAATATCAGTGGACAAATTTATCAAGTTAAGACAGAAAAAAACTGATTGTAGGTATGAAGATATACGTATGAAGATGTAGGTATAACGAATTAGGTATAACGATGTAGGTATGAAGATATAAGTATGACATTGTAGGTATGAAGATTTGAGTATGAAGATGTAGATATAACGATTTAGGTATAACGATGTAGGTATAAAGATATAAGTATGACGATGTAGGTATGAAGATATAAGTATGACATTGTAGGTATGAAGATATAAGTATGACATTGTAGGTATGAAGATGTAGGTATGAAGATTTGTGAAGATATGAGTAATGATTTTATAGATAGAGATGTTCGGCAGCTGAATTGGAAAAAATCATGGTCAGCTATTATTCATTCTGGGTATTTCTGCCTCAAGGTCAATTTGAACTTAAGTAGAATTCCTTACTATTCCCACAGATGTATATTCACTAAACTCCAAAATTTGATGCAAATTGAATCTGAATTGCAAAACCGAGGCTACAATTGCCAAACTATGCTTGCAGCCCAACGAGAGTAGTTCTTCTAGATCAGCTATGTTGTATACCTTAAATTTTCTACAATTTTGAATTTGGTCAATAACCCCGTAGGGTGAATGCTTATATACCGGAATCTTTTAATAGGCTTTACAATGACATCGTCAGTAATGCCCATTCAATGTGCTCTATCTCAGCGCTTTGTCCCACCTGTTAAAGAAAGGGATCTTAACATCTTCCACCAAGATCAAGTTGTTTCGTATTGGAATTCCAACTGTACATTTGTGAAATTATATAATCATTCAAAATAAACTTTTTTTGTTTGTTCTGGAATGTATTTGTTTCTCTTTTCAGTTTTAATCTAGACAGTTGATTCCGGTACAGGTGACTAATACATTCAAAAAGATCTGCTTGTTTGACCTGCTGAAACAAAATGAAATAAAATGTATGAAAAAGAAGTTTGAACAAAATACCTCCCATCAATAACCAATGCAGTAGCCAATATTTGTCCAGGCTAATGAAACAAGTCCAGCTTACAATGTGTTGTGTGCTTTCCAGTATCATGAACTAGGTCTATTTACAGAACATGTAAAAAAAAAAATCCTTTTTTTTCTCTGTTTACTCTTCTGAAAATAAAACAGAAGTGGATAAATATTATTAATCTTTTAACCCTCTCTCCTTACAACAGATTAGATTTCCACTTGGCTTGTAAAGAACCTTCTTGGTGTTTTGGAAGGTAAAGTGTATCTAGGGTGCAAAACAATATTCATTTTATCTTTATTAAAATTACATATCTGACAATCCGTCGGTTCTTGATGTGATATGGTAGCTGTCGGAGTTTGGCTCACTTCCGATAGGATCCCTTGACACTGGGTGAGGTTCAGAACAGGTCTGTTATTAGGGCACACTTTTAGGTCATGGAACCCCCCTAGAAAGGACACGGAGCTTGGCCTCTGGTATCTGGTATCTGGTATGGGACCACCCCAGTACCCCTTTTAGAATGTTTATGCTAACGAGGTGTGAAAACTAAAAACCACAAGGAAAGCCTAAGCATGTGCCGATTCTGGGAGAGCATTGGAAGATTGCTTCCCACCTCGTTTGGCTCCCGAACGAGGACATCCCCATTTGGAGTGTTCACACCAAACTTGCAATATAAGTGTGAAAACGCAAAGGAAGTAATTAATAAGTGCTTCCCTGGGTGGCCGCCGTTCGTATAGATGAGCGCCGGCCAAGGGGAGCATTCGTGCCCCGAAAGGAGACGCTTCCCTTGCTTGGTTACACTTAGGGACCCCGAGAACGGAGGCTGTTCATGCTGGTTACTGATCTGGGGGTCCCTGAGGTTGGTGGGGACACTCTGTGGGGACAATGGAAGTTTGGCGGCTTTCTGTGCCTGGGAGTCCAGGAGGAGGTAATCCTTCCCGCGCTGGGATTCCCAGGTACATTGAATCCTGGGTAGGAGACCCTCCTGCCACGGGAAGTGGAAATCCCTGTATTTGGGTGGTGGCAACCGGGGACAAAGGGACTGGAGTTCCTGTCACACGCATAGGCCCCTGGGAGGGGGAGGACCCGGAGAGGGGACATGAAATGGCGTGAACAAGGGACAAATTGACTAGGGTCCCGGCTCCGATATACGCACCCTGGGAGGGGGAGGACCCTGGGAGGGGACATTGTCTTTTACCTGTGTTCCACCCCCTTGCATGGGAAGAGTATAAAGCTGAGTGTGGCCAATAAAGCTGGTTGTTGTACCCCTGGAACTATGTGTCGTCCAGTTACTGGGGGAAAATGGGTCTGGTCAATTATTAATAGCAGACGTAACCAGCCGGGTTACCCATGGTCCGCTACAGGTAACGTGGAAATCTCCATCTGGTCATTGAGAAAATACCAGAAGAATAGGATGAGGAAACCCATTAAAATGGGGAGCCCCATCGTTCAGCTCGAATCGCCCGTGAAAAAGTAAAATTGAGTAAACGAAACTGGGAGCATCTATATATTATATTCTTCCTACTTCCAGACCTCGCACACAGCAAACTTACACTAAAATAACTCCTCTAGACTATTGTTCACAAACAATGTCTCAATTCATTCCATTTTGCTTTACTCTGGAACATGCCAGCTCCCGAGAGAGCTGAAATCATATCCCCAGGACATTATGCCAGCGATTCCTAGATGACTGACTCTGCCAAGCTATTCTGCCATTACAATGTGATGTCTAACATAACTCCACCTCGGGGAAAGCGTATGTGTCATGCCTGGAAGTTATAGACAATGAAGGGCTGCTTCAGAGTAGGGCTTTAGCAGTAAATTGTTAAAAAAAAAAAAAATGTGCCCCCTGCACAAATCGCCCACCCAGGCTTCATACTTCCTATAGGATGTGGAATGGGGCTAAATAGTAAAATTGTGTGTTTAGAGAATACACAGTGCCTATAGGAGCTACGCCCCAGGCTCTCCCCTACCTTTGATAAATATGCAGATATGGAATGGTTAATAACTGCAGGTGTGCAGCAGGAACGGGATGGGAGTAAAGTATGTCCATATGAAAGCCTTTCTAATTTATGCTGGCATTTTTCGAAAGTTGCGTTCCCAAAAATGCCATCAGATTCTTCTACAACTGCAAGCAGGGTATTCGAACATTCTTATATATCCGTGTTTGTCACTTCTGCGTTATGTGATAACATTGGGATTTCTGCATTTATGGTAATATTTATGGTAATATTTAAAGGCCATGTCTGAAATATACTGCAAATCAAGGGATACTAATGAATACAGTGTCTATATCTTTTTGTGTGTTTGTGTTTATTGGAAAGTCTGGTACAACAGCAAGACACAGCGCAAGAAGAAAATTATATAAATAGTGTTATCAAATATGTGGTATCTCTAGACTGTAAGATCGTTCGAGCAGGGTCCTCCTCTACCTATTGTTCTGGAATAATTTTGTGATTGTCCCTCTTATTGTTAAATTTCCCCCTTCCAAATTATTGCAAAGTGCTGTGGAATAAGTTGGAGCTAAATAAATGGCAATAATAATAATAATAATAATAATATACAGAGCAGGTAGCAATGTGCAGAATAATGGAATCTTTTAACCACAAATATTTCTATAAACAGTAAACAAATTAATGAAGAATTCAGTTTACTGTCTAGTGACTAAATCCTCTCAGATTGCACGTGACATTAATTGCTTTGTACTTGCTCAATAGACACTATTTGTTTTTTAATCCATGCTTATATTATTTTACGAGAAATGTAAGGTTTCTGGCACCAAACAGCATTGCACTGTGCAGCCCACTGACACTTAAAAGGTTAAAAGTAAATGTCTAATAATATTGTAAAATAATTGGTGTGCTGATACGGTTATTATGATGCAATAACTGTAAGACTAATGTATATAAATGTTTGCTTAGAAAAGAAATATTTTATAGCGATGTTCTAAAATACCGACATAAAAAAAAAACTTTTCTTTTTTTTATACATTGAAATTTCTTATTATAGTGTGTATTGGGAATGGTGCAGTCAGACTATAACCTGAATAAACTGTGTGTAATGTGAGTGCCCCCTGCTGGTACACTTTAAACTTGCAGTAGCCATTTACTGGCATATGTTAGAGATTTTCTGAGGTTTGCTGCCAATACTGCATTGCCGTGGGCTCTAGTACTGAGCACAGGCTGCTCCCAGGTGAGCAAAGCTTACATACTGTACATAGCAAACCTACAAGACAGAGACAGACATGGGAGCGACCATGGAGGTTATATCAGGACATCAGAGAGCACTGCGTGCAAACTGTGGGGTATTAGCTTCTGTAATAGGAAATACAGTGCCAGGACCGCGCCAGGCTGCCAGTGTATTATAACAAATACAGTGCCAGGACCGTGCCAGGCTGCCAGTGTATTATAACAAATACAGTGCCAGGACCGCGCCAGGCTGCCAGTGTATTATAACAAATACAGTGCCAGGACCGTGCCTGGCTGCCAGTGTATTATAACAAATACAGTGCCAGGACCGTGCCAGGCTGCCAGTGTATTATAACAAATACAGTGCCAGGACCGTGCCAGGCTGCCAGTGTATTATAACAAATACAGTGCCAGGACCGTGCCAGGCTGCCAGTGTATTATAACAAATACAGTGCCAGGACCGCGCCAGGCTGCCGGTGTATTATAACAAATACAGTGCCAGGACCGCGCCAGGCTGCCGGTGTATTATAACAAATACAGTGCCAGGACCGTGCCAGGCTGCCAGTGTATTATAACAAATACAGTGCCAGTACCGCGCCAGGCTGCCAGTGTATTATAACAAATACAGTGCCAGGACCGCGCCAGGCTGCCAGTGCATTATAACAGATACAGTGCCAGGACAGTGCCAGGCTGGCAGTGTATTATAACAAATACAGTGCCAGGACCGTGCCAGGCTGCCAGTGTATTATAACAAATACAGTGCCAGGACCGCGCCAGGCTGCCGGTGTATTATAACAAATACAGTGCCAGGACCGCGCCCGGCTGCTAGTGTATAATAACAAATACAGTGCCAGGACCGTGCCAGGCTGCCAGTGTATTATAACAAATACAGTGCCAGGACCGCGCCAGGCTGCCAGTGTATTATAACAAATACAGTGCCAGGACCGCGCCAGGCTGCCGGTGTATTATAACAAATACAAAGCCAGGACCGTGCCAGGCTGCCGGTGTATTATAACAAATACAGTTCCAGGACCGCACCCGGCTGCCGGTGTATTATAACAAATACAGTGCCAGGACCGCGCCAGGCTGCCGGTGTATTATAACAAATACAGTGCCAGGACCGCGCCAGGCTGCCGGGGTATTATAACAAATACAGTGCCAGGACCGCGCCAGGCTGCCGGTGTATTATAACAAATACAGTGCCAGGACCGTGCCAGGCTGCCGGTGTATTATAACAAATACAGTGCCAGGACCGCGCCAGGCTGCCGGTGTATTATAACAAATACAGTGCCAGGACCGTGCCAGGCTGCCGGTGTATTATAACAAATACAGTGCCAGGACCGCGCCAGGCTGCCGGTGTATTATAACAAATACAGTGCCAGGACCGCGCCAGGCTGCCGGTGTATTATAACAAATACAGTGCCAGGACCGCACCTGGCTGCTAGTGTATTATAACAAATACAGTGCCAGGACCGCGCCCGGCTGCCAGTGTATTATAACAAATACAGTGCCAGGACCGTGCCAGGCTGCCAGTGTATTATAACAAATACAGTGCCAGGACCGCGCCAGGCTGCCAGTGTATTATAACAAATACAGTTCCAGGACCGCGCCCGGCTGCCAGTGTATTATAACAAATACAGTGCCCGGACCGCGCCAGGCTGCCGGTGTATTATAACAAATACAGTGCTAGGCTGCCAGTGTATTATAACAAATACAGTGCCAGGACCGCGCCCGGCTGCCAGTGTATTATAACAAATACAGTGCCAGGACCGCGCCAGGCTGCCGGTGTATTATAACAAATACAGTGCCAGGCTGCCAGTGTATTATAACAAATACAGTGCCAGGACCGTGCCACGCTGCCGGTGTATTATAACAAATACAGTGCCAGGACCGCGCCAGGCTGCCAGTGTGTGGCGAAACCAACTTCGCCACTGTGAACTGGAGAAGCCTGGTTGTTAGCCTCCTGCCCTGTGACTATGGCCCTCCAGGTTAAACCTTTTATGTTCCCTGCAGAAAGGCATATTCGTGCCTTTCAGCCGGGGTGTTCGGTAGATTCCAGCTACCGAACAAACTACCGTATGAGGGACCACCTAGGAGCTGGAGTGTGCCGTCAATTAACCGCCCAGAAGATGCGGTTAACCGCAGCTTAATTGATGAACGCTGGGTGGCCTTTGTTCGTTTGCCGACCACGAGGCGGCGACCATTTTAATCGTGCGAAAGACCAGCGGTGTTCGGCGAGGATTCTATGGAACTATAAATGGACACTTATTTGCACGAACACCGCTGAGCCGTCCGTCTCCTGGTTCCTATTCGTGGGGATGTAGCCGAACAGCCGTTCACTCTGTATTTTATGTTTCATGTGAATTGTAGTAACCCAGATAGCTATGCCATGGAGCCTATTTGTGTGATTAAAGACTTTGGCTCCATGGCGATTAAACTGTATTCATGTAGTCTGGGTGCCATTCACCTAATAATGTGCACCCAGACCTGAGCTATCTGGGGATATGTTACATGTCTGTGTTGGGTGTAATAAAAGTGACTTTATATATTTTAAAACATAATACTGTATTTAGGTTCCCACATGTGTAATGGAGTTTGGTCTCTGGCTTGGGAGATAATTGGATTACTTCTCCAATTATCTCCAGGGCAGAAGGGAGGAAACCAGGATGCATTGTGGGAATGTTTACTGCTGTGTGTCTGTAATTGGTTTATGTCTGTCCTTTGTTACAGTCTTCCATTTGGTCCCCTAGGGGAGTGTCCACCAGGTGGGAGACCTGCATAAATACTGGGCAGGTAGCCCTGAATAAATGAGTTCCTGCTTAACCCTGAAGCTCAAAACCCGAAACCCGAAAATAATAGATTCAAATTAAAAACGAGAAATGAAAATCAAACCCAACCAATCCCTAGAACAGAATTTAGTCATTCCTCTATAGAGAGACCCACTACCTCCTCACAGATTCAGGATAATCATGTAAATAGGGATTTTTTAGAGAAGGGGCGAGACCGAAAGAAAACGATAACGGAGTTCTTTCCCCCCAGATCCCAAGAATTACCTTTAACAAATCGATTTATACCCCTAAGAGAAAGAAATACTCCAGGGAAAAGGAGGAGGACGAGCGGAGAAATAATGGGTGTTTAATTCTTACCAGATCACAAGAAGAAAGTTTAGGCGTGTTCAATATTTCAGACTTTCCCATAACATCTCAAGAAATACATCTTCTGAGTAAAGGGCTAAAATTTGTCCCAGAGGAACCTCCCAACCTTTTTCAACTCTTTATTGATACCCAGAAATTTGTGAGGAAAATGTCAATAAAGAGATTTTTTATCAAAAAAAGTAGTGAAGATCCAACGAATGAATCAGTAAATACAACAAGATCAATACAGAGATTTAAACCAAGATCGAAATTCTGTCCAAACGAAAAGGGTAGGCCAGATCGAGGCTTTTAATAAAATGATTCTGAGAGATTTTGAAAAAATGGGGAATAATTTACGTAAGGACATGAAACGTAAGAATCTAACCGATTCAGAAAATAACATCTTGACTAGATTGAAGGATAGAAAAGAGCTAACTATCAAAAGTGCAGACAAGGGAGGTGGCGTGGTCGTCATGTCTACAAAGTACTATATAACAGAGGCATATAGATTACTCAACGACCACCTCACTTATAAAAAATTGTCTTATAACCCCAATCTGAAGTTTAACCAGGAATTAAAAGTTTTTTTAAACAATGCCAAAACACTTGGTACTTTGGATGAAGCTGCTTTTTCTTTTGTTTATTCAGAGTTTCCAAGAGTTCCCACTTTTTATTTCCTCCCTAAGATTCATAAGTGTAAAGAAAGACCCCCAGGAAGACCAATAATCAGCGGCATTGACTCCCTGACATCTAGGCTCTCAGAGTTTATAGATTTCCATCTGCAGAAATATGCTCAGGGAGCCTTGTCATATATTAAAGATACGAAACATCTCATCCAAGAATTAGAATCGATCGAATGGGATGAGAGTTACGTATGGGCCACTTTGGACGTGACCTCCTTGTATACCGTGATCGATCATGATCTAGGTATAGAAGCGGTCAGAAGAAATTTAGAGAGGGACTCTGATCTTGAACCCCCTTTTTGTTCTTTTTTGGAAGAAGCTATACGATTTATTCTCACTCATAATTTTTTTGGCTTTAATGAAGAATTTTTCTTACAGATAAAGGGCACGGCAATGGGCACCAAGTTTGCACCGAGCTACGCCAACGTGTTTATGGACCAGTGGGAACAAACATCTATCTGGTCCAATAACCCGTTCGGTGCAAACTTGGTGCTCTGGAGACGTTATATAGATGACGTTCTCGTCATCTGGCGCGGTCCTTTAGAAGAACTCAGGGATTTTTTCTCCTATGTCAACAACAACTCCTTGTCCTTGACCTTCACTCCAAAGATAGGTATCTCAGATATAGATTTCCTAGATCTGTCTATCTATATTGAAAACGGAGCCATTAAAACTAAAACTTTTTTTAAGAACACTGATATCAATAGTTTTATCGATATCAGCAGTGGACACCATCCTAACTGGCTAAAGGGGGTCCCCAAAAGCCAGTTCATTAGGATGCGGAGAAACTGCAGTGATCTGGACTCATTTTTTACTCAAGCTAAGGTCCTAAAAGGTCGTTTTTTGGAGAAAGGTTATAATTCAGAGCTTCTTGACGCAGAAATTAATAGGGTGGGAAGGATCGATCGTAAGGACCTCCTTATAGACAAAAGGAAAGATGTCCTTAGGAATTCTGCATTCGATTTCTCCTTTAACACGCAATATAGCTCTAAGGCTTTTGATATTCAAAGGATCATTAAAAAACATTGGGGGCTTTTGATGGAAGATGAATACCTTAACAAACAGATTCCCCATCTACCTAAAGTAATTTTTAGGAGAGGGGTTAATCTTAAACAAATTCTAGCGCCAAGTACTTTTAGATCTGGTAAGAACAAAACTAAATGCAGGGAAGGTTACCACACATGTGGAAGCTGTGTTAGCTGTAATCATAAATTTAGTAGTACCACGAGTTTTGTAAGCACAGTCAACAAGAAGAGGTTTAAAATCAAAGGCAATCTATCCTGTTTTTCGACACATGTTGTGTACCTACTCACATGTGGGTGTGGGATACAATATGTGGGAAGAACGGGTAGAAAAGCCAAAGTCAGGTTCCAGGAACATAGACATAATATCAGAAACCACCTGTTGACCCATTCAGTGCCAGTGCACTGTAATAAATGTCCAAATTTCAGTCTCAATACCCTCCAATGTACCATCATTGAACAAGCAGTTTTAGATGATAGAGGAGGTGACCTGATGTCATTATTTAGAAAAAGAGAGGGATATTGGATACACACCTTACAAACCATGCAACCTAGGGGACTCAACGTTGATTTTGATTTGGTCTGTTTTCTTTAATAAATACCCTCTTGTTTGTATGTTACTGTAACGGACCGTTTCAGCATAAAAGGGGAAAAATGCGTTTAGGCGATAATCCCCTTTTCCATAGACCAGCAGCTACCATAAGCACCAACTTCCCGAACTCCCAAACTGCACGAATTCACCAACTCTCGAACAGCAGACACACGAACCCTGGAAGCAGCCGAACAGGAAAAGCAATATGGACAGCTTACACTCCTGGCAGTCGGCATACAGTCCCCTTCCCCCCAAGAAAGAGACACACTCCAGCTTCAGGGTTAAACAGCAACAACAACTTTACTCAGGGCTACCTGCCCAGTATTTATGCAGGTCTCCCACCTGGTGGACACTCCCCTAGGGGACCAAATGGAAGACTGTAACAAAGGACAGACATAAACCAATTACAGACACACAGCAGTAAACATTCCCACAATGCATCCTGGTTTCCTCTCTTCTGCCCTGGAGATAATTGTAGAGGTAATCCAATTACCTCTCAGGACAAAGACAAGACTCCATTACACATGTGGGGATCTAAATACAGTATTATGCTTTAAAATATATAAAGTCACTTTTATTCCA
This sequence comes from Pelobates fuscus, assembly GCF_036172605.1. Classification (NCBI taxonomy): domain Eukaryota; kingdom Metazoa; phylum Chordata; class Amphibia; order Anura; family Pelobatidae; genus Pelobates; species Pelobates fuscus. The sequence goes on along the minus strand of NC_086323.1, from coordinate 13,601,592 downwards.
CCCAACACAGACATGTTACATATCCCCAGATAGCTCAGGTCTGGGTGCACATTATTAAGTGACTGGCACCCAGACTACACGAATACAGTTTAATCGCCATGGAGCCAAAGTCTTTAATCACACAAATAGGCTCCATGGTATAGCTATCTGGGTTACTACAATTCCCATAGAAATACCGAATTCCAGTGTTCGGTTAACCTTGTACGATAGGACCCAGGCGACAGACGGCTCAGCGGTGTTCGTGCAATTAAGTGTCCGTTTATAGTTCCATAGAATCCTCGCCGAACACCGCTGGTCTTTCGCACGATTAAAATGGCCGCTACCTCGTGGTCGGCAAACGAACAAAGGCCACCCAGCGTTCATCAATTAAGCTGCGGTTAACCGCAGCTTCTAGGCGGTTAATTGACGGCACACTCCATCTCCTAGGTGGTCCCTCATACGGTAGTTTGTTCGGTAGCTGGAATCTACTGAACACCCCGGCTGAAAGGCACGAATATGCCTTTCTGCAGGTAAAATAAAGCTTTTTAAAGTCTGGTCCATAGTCCAAAGGAAGCAGGCGAGCAACCAGGCTTCTCCAGCCCATAGTGGCGAGGTTGGTTTCGCCACACTTCTCCCCTTTACCAACTAGACTAACAGGGTACCAGAAAAAAGTATAGAAGTGGCGCTAAAGGATCAAATCGATGGGTGGTGCAGCCGAAACCAAGTATATCACCACTATATATACTTATAAAAACATGTACAACCAAAAAAGTTTAAGCGCACACACACACCAAACAGGAGTGATTACCTGGGGTATAGCAAAATAGGTATCTCCTCCTTAGTACACAATGATAGGGTTTGACAAATGGAAAATCCCTATATAAAAAATATAAATACAGAGAAGAACATAGTGCAACCTGTATAATATATATACTTTAAAGTAAAGATTTGAGATGGAATCACTCACACTTTTTTGAGCCGTTTCAAAGTAGGCTCAGGACTTATACAGCTTTCATGTCACTTAAATGGGACATGCACATTTGTTTGAATCCTCAGGCCAGTTCCCCTTAGGTCTCTATGATCATCAAGTTTGGAGTCAGGAGTCAGGAGCCAGGAGCCAGGAGCCAGGAGTATCAGGATAGTAGTTTATTTTAACAAATAGTTAAAAGATAAGTAATAAAAAGCAATATTGCACACACAACGCGTTTCAACCAACTGAATGTGGTCTTCCTCAGGTGCTCTTCTAAATTACAATGGATATACCACAGTTTATATAGGGGAATCATTACCTACTTAATTGATCAATTCACAACACTTGTATATGTAATTAGCCTAATATGGTCCGGACCGGATGTGGTCTGCCACCTCCAATATGGCTACACATCCGGTTCGGAAGGGCATATAAATAAATCAATATACAATATACAGAAAATAAGCAGTATAAACAATCAATATATCCTATCCCCATCACAGTCAGCCACCATGATACAACAAAATCATGTGTGACTGTGAAAATAGGTATATCCAAGGTCCTCTCGGTGTTCCGTTTCGTCACTTCCGGTGACGTGTCCGAAAATGGAGTCCGCCCGTCGCGTCACTTCCGGTGACGCGTATATCAGCCGAGACCATCGATATTACTTCGGGTTACATAATGAGGAGGCAGAACCACTCTCTTCATTCTCCTGAGAGTATAGGAGTGTCCGTTTAAAATTGAGGGCAAGGTGGCCATCTTAAGAGTGGGCAATCAGTCCTCTTATGAATGTTTCCATACGTAAGGCACATATTGCATATAAGTAAAGAAAACACAAAATATACATATATTAATAACAACAACCACTATGCAAATATAAATGCAACCCATTCTATGACTCATAGATACAGATAATAAATGTACTGCATTCTTAAGGGTGCATTAGTCTGACAATATTAAATAAACCTTATATAAAAAATCCTATACAAGGAAAACTAAAATATAGAAAATAGCTGTCCATGAATAGCCTGATCTCAACCGACTAGACCAGAAAAGATATAGGATAAAATAATTATAAATAGTAAAATTAAATAAAACATCCTAAAAAGGACCATTATAAAAATAGAAAAAATATATACTAAAAAATCCTCGTAAGTGAGTCCTCGGATACCATCAATTATAACAATTTATTGATCTCAAAATCAATGTTGAGACCTTTTGGGGCCAGAGAGCGTAATTCGAAAATCCACTTGGATTCTTTTAAACTCAGGGCTTTCGATATATCTCCACCTCTCCAGTGTCCCACTACTTTTTCAATAGCAAAAAAGCTAAGGAACTTAGGGTCCGAGCCATGATGTTGTAAAAAGTGTCTCGATACACTATGGTTCGGAAACCCTTTTTGAATATTTCTCAGATGTTCACTAAGCCTAATTTTGAGTTGGCGAGACGTTTTCCCCACATATTGATATCCACAACTACATTGTAAAAGATAGATGACATAAGTAGAGTGACAAGTAATTAAAGTTTTAATGTGATATTCTTTTTTAGTCACTGTAGAATGGAATTTCTCTACCTTCTTATTATTCAGTTTTAGGGTGTTGCAGCAGGCTCTGCACGACCCACAGTAGAAAAAACCTTTCTGTTCTTGTGTCCAGTCACTCAAAAAGTTTCTTGGTACTTCGGTTTTAATGAAACTGGAAGTTACCATTTGTTTAAGGTTTCTTGCACCCCTGAATATAAATTTGGGCTTTTTGCCTACAAATTGTTTAATGTCCTCCTCGTGTTGTAAAATGTGCCAGTTTTTATTGATAATTCTCTTAATGGCACCTATATTGCTAGAAAAATTAAAAATAAAGGGGATCTGTTTTTGTTCACCTAAATCTTTTTTACTTTTATATTGTAACAGGGGAGATCTATCCATGTCCCCGACTTGATCTATTTTTTCCTGTAAGTCGTCACTCTCATACCCTTTTTGTATAAGCTGATTTTTAAGGGACATAGCCTGACTAATATAGTCCTCTTTTTTGGTACAGTTCCTTCGTATCCGAAGGAACTGTCCTTTGGGTATGTTGTTTAGCCAAGGACGATGGTGGCAGCTATCCAATTCGATGAAGCTGTTAACATCTACCTTTTTAAAAAAAGTTTTAGTCATTAAAACTTGGTCCTGAATAAAAACATTCAGATCCAAAAAATCAACATTATTATTGCTCACATTTTGTGTGAGGGAGATTCCCCACTCATTATCGTTAAGGTGAGTAAAAAATTCTAAGAGAGTCTTCTCCGGCCCCTTCCAAATAATAAAAATATCATCAATATATCTCTTATAGAGGACCAAGTTTGCGCCAAAGCCATGTCCCCCAAAGACGAAAGTACGTTCCCAAAAGGACATGAATAAATTCGCATAACTTGGCGCAAACTTGGTCCCCATAGCCGTACCTTTAATTTGCATAAAGAACTCCTCCTCAAACCAAAAATAGTTGTTCTGTAGGATCATGCGAATTCCCTCCAAAATAAACGATTTTTGGGGGTCTCCATATGCCTCAGTGGCCTCGAGATAAAATTCGACGGCTTTACACCCTATATCATGTTGGATGATTGTATAGAGGCTAGATACATCGCATGTTGCAAGTAGATAATCCTCTTGCCAACTAAAATTTTTTAAGATATTCAATAGACTCATAGAGTCTTGTAAAAATGCTGGAGTCTTTTTAACCAAAGGTTGTAGGTGATGATCGATATATTGAGAGAGTGCAGATAAAACCGAGTCTATCCCAGAGACAATGGGGCGCCCTGGGGGGTTGGTTATGTCCTTGTGAATTTTGGGCAATATATATATGACAGGAACTCTCGGATGTTCAGGGAGTAGGAAGGAAAATTCTTTCTTATCTAAAATATTATCCTCCAAACCTTTCTCCAAGAATATTTTTAAATTCTTTCTAATTCCTTCTAGGGGATTATTCTTAAGTTTTACATATGTAGTTATGTCATTCAGTTGTCTGTATATTTCCCGTATATACCAACTTTTATCAAGGACAACTATTCCTCCCCCCTTGTCTGCTGGTTTAACAACTATAGATATATCCTTTTTAATTGAGTCTATAGCTTTTCTCTCTTGAAAAGAGATGTTATGTTCAAACTTAGTAAGGGGCTTTATGTTATGTATGTCAGTCAAACAAGAATTTTCAAAGACCTTAATATTATCTGTTTTAAGAAAAGTGGGAAAAAAATCTGATTTTTTCTTTAAATCAGTGTGGATAACTCCCAAGTTACCACTCACTGGAGCTAAATTAACCAATGTATCTGGTATGATAGGATCTTGTTTATTAAAAAATTTCTTTAAACATAACTTCCTGGTATAGCGGTTGAGATCAAGAAAAACTTCAAATTTATTTACAATTTGTAGGCAAAAAGCCCAAATTTATATTCAGGGGTGCAAGAAACCTTAAACAAATGGTAACTTCCAGTTTCATTAAAACCGAAGTACCAAGAAACTTTTTGAGTGACTGGACAGTCTGTGGGTCGTGCAGAGCCTGCTGCAACACCCTAAAACTGAATAATAAGAAGGTAGAGAAATTCCATTCTACAGTGACTAAAAAAGAATATCACATTAAAACTTTAATTACTTGTCACTCTACTTATGTCATCTATCTTTTACAATGTAGTTGTGGATATCAATATGTGGGGAAAACGTCTCGCCAACTCAAAATTAGGCTTAGTGAACATCTGAGAAATATTCAAAAAGGGTTTCCGAACCATAGTGTATCGAGACACTTTTTACAACATCATGGCTCGGACCCTAAGTTCCTTAGCTTTTTTGCTATTGAAAAAGTAGTGGGACACTGGAGAGGTGGAGATATATCGAAAGCCCTGAGTTTAAAAGAATCCAAGTGGATTTTCGAATTACGCTCTCTGGCCCCAAAAGGTCTCAACATTGATTTTGAGATCAATAAATTGTTATAATTGATGGTATCCGAGGACTCACTTACGAGGATTTTTTAGTATATATTTTTTCTATTTTTATAATGGTCCTTTTTAGGATGTTTTATTTAATTTTACTATTTATAATTATTTTATCCTATATCTTTTCTGGTCTAGTCGGTTGAGATCAGGCTATTCATGGACAGCTATTTTCTATATTTTAGTTTTCCTTGTATAGGATTTTTTATATAAGGTTTATTTAATATTGTCAGACTAATGCACCCTTAAGAATGCAGTACATTTATTATCTGTATCTATGAGTCATAGAATGGGTTGCATTTATATTTGCATAGTGGTTGTTGTTATTAATATATGTATATTTTGTGTTTTCTTTACTTATATGCAATATGTGCCTTACGTATGGAAACATTCATAAGAGGACTGATTGCCCACTCTTAAGATGGCCACCTTGCCCTCAATTTTAAACGGACACTCCTATACTCTCAGGAGAATGAAGAGAGTGGTTCTGCCTCCTCATTATGTAACCCGAAGTAATATCGATGGTCTCGGCTGATATACGCGTCACCGGAAGTGACGCGACGGGCGGACTCCATTTTCGGACACGTCACCGGAAGTGACGAAACGGAACACCGAGAGGACCTTGGATATACCTATTTTCACAGTCACACATGATTTTGTTGTATCATGGTGGCTGACTGTGATGGGGATAGGATATATTGATTGTTTATACTGCTTATTTTCTGTATATTGTATATTGATTTATTTATATGCCCTTCCGAACCGGATGTGTAGCCATATTGGAGGTGGCAGACCACATCCGGTCCGGACCATATTAGGCTAATTACATATACAAGTGTTGTGAATTGATCAATTAAGTAGGTAATGATTCCCCTATATAAACTGTGGTATATCCATTGTAATTTAGAAGAGCACCTGAGGAAGACCACATTCAGTTGGTTGAAACGCGTTGTGTGTGCAATATTGCTTTTTATTACTTATCTTTTAACTATTTGTTAAAATAAACTACTATCCTGATACTCCTGGCTCCTGGCTCCTGGCTCCTGACTCCTGACTCCAAACTTGATGATCATAGAGACCTAAGGGGAACTGGCCTGAGGATTCAAACAAATGTGCATGTCCCATTTAAGTGACATGAAAGCTGTATAAGTCCTGAGCCTACTTTGAAACGGCTCAAAAAAGTGTGAGTGATTCCATCTCAAATCTTTACTTTAAAGTATATATATTATACAGGTTGCACTATGTTCTTCTCTGTATTTATATTTTTTATATAGGGATTTTCCATTTGTCAAACCCTATCATTGTGTACTAAGGAGGAGATACCTATTTTGCTATACCCCAGGTAATCACTCCTGTTTGGTGTGTGTGTGCGCTTAAACTTTTTTGGTTAGACTAACAGGGTACCTGACCTCCTGCCGGTCAGTGCCCTGGTTAGTCCAGCAACCCACCCACAAAACACAACTATTAGTACAGCCCCCCCACAATAACTGGGTACTACACCTGAAAAAATTACAAACTTGTCCAGGTCCAGGTGTCTCACCATGACTGTGTGGGGAACAGTTAGGCTGCCTTGGTGGGTTGCTGAGGGGGCAGAGACCAGCGGTATTCTGTCCTGGTGCCAGCACTACCACGGAAGTAGTCTGGTTGGAGCCTGGTTGCTGGAGACCGACTGTCTCCCCTTTGGATACATCGCTCTGTGGCTGGGGGACAGGACCGACCGTCCCTACCCCTTGGGCTGTAAGTACAGAGACTACGGTCCCATCTGCACAGTCGTGGGGCTTAACATCTCCCCTTGGTGGGTTAGGCTGCCGCTGGAGAGAGGGTGTAACAAGCTCCTCTCTCTGGACGGTAAACTGCCGCTGGGGAGAGGGGGTAGCAGGCTCCTCTCCCTGCCACTCTCTCTGCTGGTGGAAAGGGGGACCAGCTGTCTCCCCTTTCATTCTCTTGTCCGGCTGCTGGGGTGCGAGACTGACTGTCTCTGCTCCCGGCAGGACACACTGCCGCTGGGGAGGATGGACGACACCATCAGCTCCCTGGGGTACACACTGCCGCTGGGGAGGAAGGGCGACACCTTCTGCTCCCTGGGACACACACTGCCGCTGGGGGGGAAGGACTGCACCTTCTGCTCCCTGGGACAGACACTGCCGCTGGGGAGGATGGACGACACCATCAGCTCCCTGGGGCACACACTGCCGCTGGGGAGGGAGGACGCTGCTCTCCCCTCCCTTCGCTTCACACTGCCTTCTTGGCATATCACTTTGCTGCTGGGGGGCAGGAACAACAACCTCTGCCCCCTGTAACTCAGCCTGCCGCTGGGGAGGAAGGACTGCACCTTCGGCTCCCTGGGACACACACGGCTGCTGGGGAGGATGGACGACACCATCAGCTCCCTGGGGCACACACGGCCGCTGGGGAGGGAGGACGCTGCTCTCCTCTCCCTTCACTTCACACTGCCTTCTTGTCATCTCACTTTGCTGCTGGGGGGCAGGAACAACAACCTCTGCCCCCTGTAACTCAGCCTGCTGCTGGGGAGGAAGGACTGCACCTTCGGCTCCCTGGGACACACACGGCTGCTGGGGAGGATGGACGACACCATCAGCTCCCTGGGGCACACACTGCCGCTGGGGAGGGAGGACGCTGCTCTCCTCTCCCTTCGCTTCACACTGCCTTCTTGGCATATCACTTTGCTGCTGGGGGGCAGGAACAACAACCTCTGCCCCCTGTAACTCAGCCTGCCGCTGGGGAGGAAGGACTGCACCTTCGGCTCCCTGGGACACACACGGCTGCTGGGGAGGATGGACGACACCATCAGCTCCCTGGGGCACACACTGCCACTGGGGAGGGAGGACGCTGCTCTCCTCTCCCTTCGCTTCACACTGCCTTCTTGGCATATCACTTTGCTGCTGGGGGGCAGGAACAACAACCTCTGCCCCCTGTAACTCAGCCTGCCGCTGGGGAGGAAGGACTGCACCTTCGGCTCCCTGGGACACACACGGCTGCTGGGGAGGATGGACGACACCATCATCTCCCTGGGGTACACCTTTGAGTCCCCGAAACGCACTCTGCCGCCGGATAGGGCGACCGATACCCTTGGCTGGATCTGCCATGAACCGCAGGTACTCATCTACATGTCCACTCACAAGCCGCACGCATTTCTCCGGGGGGTTGGGTCCGAAGAAAATCAGTCGTGATCTCAGCTCTTTGTCAAACTCCTCCTGCGTGTAGCTGGGTGCCATGCTTGCTCTGCTGCAGTTGGTTCCTTGTAGATAGGGGCGCTGTACGGGTACTGGCGTTGCCCTCACTTTGTAATCCAGGAATGGTGTTGTCTGTAGCTGTCCCTCTGGTTGTAGGAACGATCCCGCCGCTTGCCACCAATTGTAACGGACCGTTTCAGCATAAAAGGGGAAAAATGCGTTTAGGCGATAATCCCCTTTTCCATAGACCAGCAGCTACCATAAGCACCAACTTCCCGAACTCCCAAACTGCACGAATTCACCAACTCTCGAACAGCAGACACACGAACCCTGGAAGCAGCCGAACAGGAAAAGCAATATGGACAGCTTACACTCCTGGCAGTCGGCATACAGTCCCCTTCCCCCCAAGAAAGAGACACACTCCAGCTTCAGGGTTAAACAGCAACAACAACTTTACTCAGGGCTACCTGCCCAGTATTTATGCAGGTCTCCCACCTGGTGGACACTCCCCTAGGGGACCAAATGGAAGACTGTAACAAAGGACAGACATAAACCAATTACAGACACACAGCAGTAAACATTCCCACAATGCATCCTGGTTTCCTCTCTTCTGCCCTGGAGATAATTGTAGAGGTAATCCAATTACCTCTCAGGACAAAGACAAGACTCCATTACACATGTGGGGATCTAAATACAGTATTATGCTTTAAAATATATAAAGTCACTTTTATTCCACCCAACACAGACATGTTACATATCCCCAGATAGCTCAGGTCTGGGTGCACATTATTAAGTGACTGGCACCCAGACTACACGAATACAGTTTAATCGCCATGGAGCCAAAGTCTTTAATCACACAAATAGGCTCCATGGTATAGCTATCTGGGTTACTACAATTCCCATAGAAATACCGAATTCCAGTGTTCGGTTAACCTTGTACGATAGGACCCAGGCGACAGACGGCTCAGCGGTGTTCGTGCAATTAAGTGTCCGTTTATAGTTCCATAGAATCCTCGCCGAACACCGCTGGTCTTTCGCACGATTAAAATGGCCGCTACCTCGTGGTCGGCAAACGAACAAAGGCCACCCAGCGTTCATCAATTAAGCTGCGGTTAACCGCAGCTTCTAGGCGGTTAATTGACGGCACACTCCATCTCCTAGGTGGTCCCTCATACGGTAGTTTGTTCGGTAGCTGGAATCTACTGAACACCCCGGCTGAAAGGCACGAATATGCCTTTCTGCAGGTAAAATAAAGCTTTTTAAAGTCTGGTCCATAGTCCAAAGGAAGCAGGCGAGCAACCAGGCTTCTCCAGCCCATAGTGGCGAGGTTGGTTTCGCCACAGTTACTTTTTTCTTTTTTATCTCTCACCTCAATAATGACAATAACATGTTGTGATAATGTGGTTAAACTAAACATATGGCTTCTGTATAATATAATATACTTTCATTTAAATTTCTATCTCTATACTATATTTTGTATAGTTATTAAGGGTTTTGTAAATAGTTGTAAATAGTTTTCTAAGTTGAGTTCTTAGAAAATACCATAATGCTTAAGAGTCTATTACTGTTGCATATCGTTTCATTTATTTTTTATTTGCGGCTATTCTCCGCTCTATGAATGAGCGGTGGAACGCACATCAGGTGGAACGCATCAAATCCGGAAGAGAGACGTGAGACGCATATCCGGTTACGTCATCGGCTCGCACCCGGAAGTACTATGGACGGACGAACCCGGAAGCGAGCGGACGATTGGAGGACACTCCGGGCGCGCCAAACCGGACGGATTTAAAAGAGCCACCAGCATCATAAGGAATTTTATACCTACACACAGAAGGACGTTTTTGCCCCTGAGGAAGTCCAAGGACGTTTGGACGAAACGCGTAGGGCTGATTGATAGTGTTAGAGTTTTTATTGTTTAGATTAGGCTGTTTTATTATTTTTTACTTCTGACCGGGTGAATTTGATCTTTGAAATTATCATCTGATCCTGAGACCGGTAGATTTTATATGCCTGTTTGCCACTACAACACTGTAAGTGTGCCTTATTATTAAAGTGTAATTTTTTACCAAGATACTCTGCACTATTTTGCTTTCTTATTCCCTTCTATGTATCCTATGATGGTCCACCAACTTTGAGATTTACATCGTTTGATAAGATATGCCTACAATCAAATTTGGTTTGTGAGTGTGAACTACTATTTATACTTCCACTCTTTCTTATATATCAACAGTATTATGCTATGTCTGTTATTATTGTATTGTAGATTCAATTTTGTCCATATCTATTGAGGACCCGGAGGAGTCCTTATCTACTATACATTTAGTACAAGGGTAATTGTTTTCTTGTTGTTCACCATTACCCACTAAGAGCGTGTCTTATTCACTAGGAGGTGAATCTACATTTTCTATTTTTGGGTTAACCCTGAAGCTGAAGTGTTGTCTCGTTCTTGGGGGGGAATTTGACTGTATGCCGACTGCCAGGAGTGTAAGCTGTTCGTATTGCTTTTCCTGTTCGGCTGCTTCCAGGGTTCGTGTGTCTGCTGTTCGAGAGTTGGTGAATCCGTGCAGTTTGGGAGTTCGGGAAATTGGTGCTTACAGTAGCTGCTGGTCTTTCTAAAGGGGATTATCGCCTAAACGTTTTTTATCCCCTTGTCTGCTGAAACGGTCCGTTACACAGTGTATTATAACAAATACAGTGCCAGGACCGCGCCAGGCTGCCAGTGTATTATAACAAATACAGTGCCAGGACTGTGCCTGGCTGCCAGTGTATTATAACAAATACAGTGCCAGGACCGCGCCAGGCTGCCAGTGTATTATAACAAATACAGTGCCAGGACCGTGCCAGGCTGCCAGTGTATTATAACAAATACAATGCCAGGACCGAGCCAGGCTGCCAGTGTATTATAACAAATACAGTGCCAGGACTGTGCCAGGCTGCCGGTGTATTATAACAAATACAGTGCCAGGACCATGCCAGGCTGCCAGTGTATTATAACAAATACAGTGCCAGGACCGCGCCAGGCTGCCAGTGTATTATAACAAATACAGTGCCAGGACCGTGCCAGGCTGCCAGTGTATTATAACAAATACAGTGCCAGGACCGTGCCAGGCTGCCGGTGTATTATAACAAATACAGTGCCAGGACCGTGCCAGGCTGCCAGTGTATTATAACAAATACAGTGCCAGGACTGTGCCTGGCTGCCAGTGTATTATAACAAATACAGTTCCAGGACCGCGCCAGGCTGCCAGTGTATTATAACAAATACAGTGCCAGGACCGCGCCAGGCTGCCAGTGTATTATAACAAATACAGTGCCAGGACCGTGCCAGGCTGCCAGTGTATTATAACAAATACAGTGCCAGGACCGCGCCAGGCTGCCGGTGTATTATAACAAATACAGTGCCAGGACCGCGCCAGGCTGCCAGTGTATTATAACAAATACAGTGCCAGGACCGTGCCAGGCTGCCGGTGTATTATAACAAATACAGTGCCAGGACCGCACCAGGCTGCCAGTGTATTATAACAAATACAGTTCCAGGACCGCGCCCGGCTGCCAGTGTATTATAACAAATACAGTGCCAGGACCGCGCCAGGCTGCCAGTGTATTATAACAAATACAGTGCCAGGACCGTGCCAGGCTGCCAGTGTATTATAACAAATACAGTGCCAGGATTATAAAGAATCTGTCACTGGGGAGATATTTTTTGTATGTAAAACCAAATAGAACTCTAAACGTTAGCTATAAATTGTGGTAATCTCAACTTTGATTTATTTTAATAAACATGCTGGGATTTTTATTGTTCAGAATTGCTATGCAACAGCACAAGTCTCGGTCTCGAAACTCTATGGCATCTCTTGTTCCTGTTTTGTTAGAATTCTAAAAAGTACAACCTAACCAGATGGGGGTCATTGGAAGTGTAGTTCAGAAACATCTGGAGTGCAAAGGATAACCTTGAGTATTTTGGGCCATTTATGCCTGCCACTATCTCCTAACAATTGAGGCCCCATACTAACCCAAGGACTGAGCCTGCACCCACCCACGCACTCATAGTCACACACATGCAACCCGATAAACTCTCCAGACACACTCACAGATACACACACATACCTAGATACAAACTGCCAGTCAGACATGAACACAAGGATATCCAATGTTTAACAGTGACATACATAGACACCAATAGACAGACACACACTGATACCAATACACGCTGCCAGACAAACAGACACACGCTGATACCAATACATACTGCCAGACAGACACACATAGACACATACACACACACACATTGATACCAATACAAACTGCCAGACACACACACACAGATATCAATACACACTGCCAGACAGACACACACACTGATACCAATACACGCTGTCAGACAGACAGACATACACACACTGATACCAATACACACTGCCAGACAGACACACATAGACACTGATACCAAAACACACTGCCAGACAGAAACACACATTGATACCAATATAAACTGCCAGATAGACACACACACACACTGATATCAGTACACACTTCCAGACAGACACACACACTGATACCAATTTACACTGACAGACAGACACACACACTGATACGAATACACACTGCCACACATACACACTGATACCACTACACACTGCCAGACACACACACACACTGATACCAATGCACACTACCAGACAGACACACATAGGCACTGATACCAATACACACTGCCAGATAGACACACACACACTGATACCAATACACACTGCAAGACATACTGTAGTTGAGCACTAGTCCGAGAAGGGACTCTCCTCCGCTAGGTACTCCAAGGTACACTCAGGAACAAGCAACACAATCCAATGGAACAGCCAACACAGTAAAATAATCCAGGAATCTCCCACCTCATCCCCAACAACTGGACGACACTCAGCTCTTGGGCTATAACTGATTTCTATTGTCACATACACGGCTTTTATGCCATCTCCTATGCAAAGGGTTTCACAGGCAGAAAATGCAAGGGTTTCAATCTCAGGATCCTTTGAGCCTGAGAGATAATTATCTGTGTAAACTCCTCCAATTTAATTATCTCACAAGCACAAAAAGTCACAAAAATATCCTGTACCCCAAAAGTCCCTCAACCATACATAGTAACTCCACAAAAAGTACATTCCCTGATAGCCCCGATCTGAGTGACCAACATATTCAAGAATCACTCAGATCGGTTCGGTAGAATGAGAACAGCATTGTGTGGAAGATTTGACCGGCCAGACACGAGGTGGTATCTGAAAATAATTGCAGGAGAATAGTTGCTCTGGCTGGTCTCTGTTCATTAGGTTCCCATGCAAAAACCATACAAGGGTATCTCTTGCTTTCACAATATGAATGCTCTCCATGTTCGGTACTTTATATCTCACAAACGCCGTTCGTGTAGGTGTTCAGGAACCACAGCGTTGACAGTTTACCGGTGCTCGCGTGAGTGCCAAGCCAAAAATAGTTCTAGGCACCCGATGACCAAGTACTGCTGCCCTTGTTAGGGAGCCACGTGTTCAGTTATACGAAATGGCAGCCACCCAGGCGAGCATTCATTAATTGTTTCCCTTGCGGTTTCGCACTTAAGTCTTTGGTGCTAACGTTCTAATGGGGTACAGGGGTGGTCCTTGTTCGGGAGACAAATGGATTATGTTCGTATGAAGTCGCCCGAATGGCCAAAGAAAAAACACACAAAATAACCGGCAAAATACACGAAATAACAGGGGGGACAGATACGGACAGCCAATTTAGTGCAATAAAAGTAACTTGCACATACCCATTCCGCTACACACAAACACAAACACTGATACCAATAGACACTACCAGACAGATATACACACACACACTGATACCAATACACACTGCCAGAGAGACACACACACCGCTACCAATACACACTGCCAGACATACACACACACTGATACCAATACACACTGCCAGATAGACAAACATACACACACACTGATACCAATACACACTGCCAGACAGACACACACACATTGATACCAATATACACTGCCAGATAGACACACACACACACTGATACCAATACACACTGCCAGACACACACACACACACCGCTATCAATACACACTGCCAGACATACACACACACTGATACCAGTACACACTGCCAGATAGACAAACATACACACACACTGATACCAATACATACTGCCGGACAGACACACACATTGATACCATGCCAGATAGACACACACACACACACACTGATACCAATACACACTGCCAGACATACACACACTGATACCAATACACACTTCCAGAGACATACACACACACCGATACCAATACACACTGCCAGACAGACACACACGCACTTATACCAATACGCACTGCCAGACAGACACACACGAACTTATACCAATACACACTGCCAGACAGACACACAACGATACCAATACACAGTGCAAGAGACACACATACTGATAACAATACACACTGCCAGACACACACACACATTGACAAGCTCACATACACTCTGACAGAAACACACAAATTTAAGATGTTTTAGCCATTTAAAGCCATTTGTCAGGGGAATGGTTTTCCTGTGGTCCAGCAGGGATCCAGCTCCGAGCTGTTCTGGGCTGTTCCTCTCCTCCTGCGGAGTTTCCTTTAAATGTTTGGAAGAAAGTAAAAGGACATTACTTCCTCCCAGGGTGGCTGTGCGTAAGATGAATGGAGAGAGTCTTAACTTGTAAGGGGCCAGTGCCGTCACAAATCCACAATATGGCCTGATTGTATTACAGGGACCTTGAATGACCCAGAGCACAGCCAGGCCCTTTACAAGTTTAAGGGTTGTACCTCCACAATGGCGGCCCTGAACCCAAGAACCCAAGTACATAGGGGGTTATTGCTATTTATGGTTTAGATAAGTTGATGTTTTCAGTAAATACGTATCACACTGGGAGGATAGAGAGGACTATATAACTGAATAATAATTGATTTTATTATCATTTAGTTATTTATTAACATTCTAGCAGATCCTGCATGGACAAACCTTCGTGGTAAATCCATCCTAGGTTCAGTCTGGAAGAGAAATGTAGTTTTTATTGTCGGAAAAGGTTGAGTTTGGGTGACGGGAAGAAATATCCATGTCTAAAGGGTAATTAATCCAGATGTAGACCTGGGGGGTGTCAGCTCATCTGGTGATAGAAAGGAATCCCAAACAATAGTCAATGGTTTTGTACCTCTCGTGCAGGGGGACATGAAGCCATTTTGACTCTGGATGCCTTGGTGGGTCGGATCCAAGACGCTTACTGCACCCTTACAGTTCTCCTCTTCTGTTAAGACTATCTTGTATCTTTCTTACTGCACTGACTGGTTAATCTTTATCAAACTAGATAAGGACAAAATGTTCTAGAATTAAACTGTTTGTCACAACAAACGTGTCAATTATAACGTGTTGTGAAACGGGTTCCTAAAACACAAAAATCTGTAAATCTCTAAAAATGTGTAGATTTTAATATGTGTCAGTAAAAGTCTGAAAGTTTTAGATTGTGATATGTCTCTAGTAGTTTATAGATTGTAAGATAAGGATAATTTATACCTGGCTTCAGGGTTATTATACCATAGTGAGATTTTGCAAACAAAATTGTGAAACACAGTTTACTAAGAAAATATTCTTTTTTTTTTTTTTTTGTCAATCTTTCTTTTATTAAGGCATGTAGAATGGGGTACAGAAGAGAAATTGGGGGAAACATTCAAGAGGTTTACAGCATAGGGTTGATACAACAATCAAAGATATCAGAGTATGTTGCCAGAATTGCGATGCCTCATTTTTTAATTTTTGATGTAAATCTGTAGTTTGTAAATACAGGCTATGGACCGTAAGATCCGGTTAGTAACTAGCTAAATCATTATAATAATCAGACCTCAGGTGACTCAAGGTTAGACAGTATACTCACAATTGAAAGAAACCCAAGAGTCAGAACAGATACAGGCACAAGACAGGTAGCGATATTGATATTGTATTACTGCTGGACCCAATGGTGAGGTGCACGAGTGTCTGAAGGTAATGTCTGTGTAGCATGAACAGAGTATAACCATAAACAGTGCCCATCTAGTTAAACTATCAAAATAGGGAGTCAGTAGGCTATGTAACATCGTAGACCCTCATTAGATGATTAAATTGTCAGGCTAAAACATTCAAGAGTACTGTAAGTTAGACAACAATCTGGATTCTCATCAGTAGGAAGAACAATTTGCAAGGAGACAACTATGTTAAACGAGCATACAGTGGAGGCTGTTGTGGCAAAACTAGCCACTTCTGGACTGTAGTTATTAAAGGTTGTCCGTAGGCTGAATATGTATTGTGTATTTTAACCTGTGTATGTACCGTATTGTGGCCGTTCGCATGCTGGCAGCCGTATGCTGCCAGCACACCAAGCATTCATACGACGAAACACGGCTATCCTGGCCGTTCGCCGTACGAATACGGGCTCCCCAGGTCGACCACACATTCCCAAGTCGTGTGGTACCAATTCACCGATTGCAACATTGTTGCAATCGGTAAGTAAGGGCTCTCCGAGGTGGCCGTCGATCCACTACCGACCATGCGGCGGTCGGCCATCTTGGATCCTTTGTCCCTGCAGCGGTGTTCGGTCGTCGAGAGCCTGGAACTGAAAACGGCTACTCGATGATTTGAACGCCGCTGGACTTCCAGAGCGTTCGGGAGTCCCGCGTTCGGTACATTGTATGTCCCGTACTTATTCGGTACTTTTAAACTCACTTTAATGTTTTATTGTATTATGTGCGGCGTTCGGTCAATTCAGCTGGGATCGGAGCGGTATTCTCACAAAGTGTGCGCTCCGACCTCAGCTATCTACCGAACGTTCAACTATTGCAAAGTACCGAATATTGTGTAATTTCTGTATTTTAATGTCAATTGTCGGTTTTGCTGCACGAGGAGATAATCCACTTAGTCGTCCATTTTAGTGGGAGTATCTTTCTCGTGCAGCAAGGCCTGTTGGGAAAGTCACAGTGCATGGTGGGAGAAATCCCCTGGAATTACTGTCTGGAAACCCCTTGCATGGGGAACTGTATAAATATGCTGCCTGTGAATAAACCGAGTTAGTTGACTCCCAAACTGTGTTTCGTCCGGTTATTGGGAGGATTGGGAATATTGCCGTGCTTTCTATTCTGACTGTGGATTTCCTGGATATACCAACGGATATCGTATGCTATTACACTGCATTCCGTTACAATTGGTGGCAAGCGACGGGATCCGAACCTTACAGCCGAAAAAGCAGCGTTCGTGGAAACTGGAACGACCGAACAAGGAAAGCAAGGGCAATTCGTATGGAGATTGATTATACCATACTAAAACGACAAACTTTAAAAGAGCTACTGGAAGCCAGGGGTAAGATAGCCAGCAACAAGTCTAAGGCTGTGCTGATCGCTGAACTGATGGAGGGAGACCGAGCCCGCAGCGCTACACCCCCACCAGCCAAGGAAGAGACCCCATTCCAAAAAGAGCTGCGAACCAGGTTGGAGTTTTTACCGCAACCAGTACCGCTGGAAATACTGACCGTGATGGTATCAGATGTACAGGATTATCTGATGGCGACCAGCACACCAGCAACCCCGCCTAGGGCAGAGTCTGTTACTGCCTCCACCTACGGACAGGTCAAGCCCAAAGTCCCACATCACGCCTTTAAAGCGTTTTGTGAAGAAAAGGACGAAATCGATGGGTATTTGAAGGACTTTGAGCGGCTGTGCGATCTGCACGATTTGGAGCCCGCAGTATGGGTGCCGCTGCTGGCAGGCAAATTATCGGGTAGGGCAGCTGAAGCCTACCGTGCTGTACCCCGAGAGGACAGTAAGGATTACCCTAAAGTAAAGAGGGCAATCTTGGAGAGGTATGCTATTACCCCAGAGGCATACCGGCGGAAATTCCGGGGCTTGCGCAAGCCTGAGAAAGATTCTCATGCAGAATGGGCGCACAAGCTGGACCAAGCATCGCTAGGCTGGATACAGGCCAGCAACGCCACTAACATGGAGGAGTTGAGGCAGTTAATGCTGCTGGAACAATTTTTTAATGGTTTGTCCCCAGAAGCACAAGAATGGGTGAGAGACCGAAAACCACTCACCCTACCTGAAGCCGCTAAATTGGCGGATCAACATTTTGATGCCAGGAGACATCACGGGGCCCAAAATAAGACTCTCCCTCGGATTACAGGGCCACCCAATAATTTTACCCCTACCGGCCCCACCGCACCCCTGCACAGGCCGGCACTGAATACTCCACCAGCCCCCTCCCGATACAACGGCAGGGCTAACATTCAGTGTCACACCTGCAAGCAGTGGGGGCACATTTCTCGAGAGTGCACCCAAAACCGGAGCCGGCAAGCTTGGAATCAGGTGCGACAAAATTTGGCACCCAGGGCTGCTGCGCACCATTATCAGGTAGCACCCGCCACCCAAGACGTGCTGAGCGCTCAAATTGAGGAGCCTCTAGGGGTCCTGCACGAAGTAATGTCAGTCCGAGCCACCGACAACCGACAGCACCATCGGCAGCTAGTGACCCTGGAGGGAAAGGAGGTGCAAGGGCTCCGGGATTCGGGAGCCACTTTAACTTTGGTTGCACCCCATTTGGTAACAGGCGCAACCCACACTGGCGGCTCCGTGGCAGTACGGGTGGCCGGGGGAGCAGTATACCGGCTACCTACTGCCAAAGTTCATTTGGATTGGGGTGTGGGAGAGGGGACCGTAGAAGTAGGGCTGATGCAGAATTTACCTGCCGATGTTGTACTGGGGAATGACTTGGGCCAAATGACTTCCGCTTTTATTCCCCAGACTCCGTACCAGGAGGCCCTTCCCGTAACCACCCGGCAACAGGCTCGCACCATGGCTACACCAACGCACTCTGAGGCTCAGGTAAGAGACCATGTTCCCCAACTGACCCCCATGTCCTGGGATACCCCGACTACCTTTGCGACCGAAGTCCAGACCGATCCCACTCTCCAAGTATATAGGGACCGGGCACAAACCGACCAA
This sequence comes from Pelobates fuscus, assembly GCF_036172605.1. Lineage (NCBI taxonomy): Eukaryota > Metazoa > Chordata > Amphibia > Anura > Pelobatidae > Pelobates > Pelobates fuscus. The sequence continues at coordinate 13,582,459 of NC_086323.1, read as the reverse complement.
GCAGGGTTAGAGGGGGAGCGGTTCATCTGGGAGAGAGAGCTGCTATACCGTGTCACGGCCAAAGATGTGGGGGGGTCTGTCACCTTAACTAATAAACAACAAGTGGTACCCCAGAAGTATAGACTGGAGCTGCTGCGAATTTCTCATGACATCCCCTTGTCAGGACACTTAGGGATGACCCGTACCCGATACCGTTTGACCCATGCCTTCTTCTGGCCCGGGATCTCTCAGGACGTGCGCCAATATTGCACCTCCTGCGACGTCTGCCAGCGGGTAGGTAAACGAGGGGATCGCCACAAAGCCAGACTATGCCCCCTGCCCATCATAGCCGAACCCTTCAGCCGAGTAGCAGTGGATATCGTAGGTCCCCTGCCAAAACCCAGCCCCTCTGGCAAAAGGTATATCCTAACTGTAGTGGACTACGCCACCAGATACCCCGAAGCCGTGGCCCTCTCTAATATTCACGCTGAGACCGTAGCCGAAGCATTAATGAAGGTATTTTCCCGAGTAGGTTTTCCCCAAGAGATAATCTCGGACCGAGGTACCCAATTTACGGACGAAGTTACTCAACATATGTGGAAGGTGTGTGGCATTAAGCCAATAGTTAATTCCGCCTACCACCCCCAGTCCAATGGACTATGTGAGCGGTTCAACGGGACGCTGAAGCAGATGCTTCGGACGTTCGGGGAAACCCACAAGGACTGGGAGAGGTTTCTGCCTCACCTACTCTTTGCCTATAGAGAGGTCCCCCAGGAGTCGACAGGCTTCTCCCCGTTTGAGCTACTGTTTGGGAGGAGGGTGCGAGGACCCTTGAACTTGATTAGGGAACACTGGGAGGGAGAGAGTACCCCTAACGAAACCCCTATCGTATCATACGTCCTGGAGTTCCGGGACCGTCTGGAGGCGCTGACTCAGGCTGTACACACCAACCTCCAGGCGGCCCAGCAACGCCAGCGACGCTGGTACGATAGGGGAGCCAGGGACCGCAGCTTTCAGGTGGGACAGAAGGTTTTGATCTTAAAACCCGTCCGCACAGATAAGCTGCAGGCCATCTGGCAAGGCCCATACCAGGTAGTGGAGCAGCGATGCGACACTACCTATGTGATCGGCCCCTGCTCAGGGGTAGGGAAGAGACGCATGCTTCACGTGAACATGCTCAAGCCCTACCATGAGAGGATAGAGGATGTGACGGCAATCTGTGCCTCCTCCTTAGAGGATCAGGAAAATTTACCCTTACCCGACCTACTAGAACCCGAGGAGCAGATAGAGCCCTCCCGGGGAGTTCAGCTGGGGGAGCGGCTAAGCCCCCAGGAGCGTGCCCAGGTACAGGCGCTGATTGTCGCAAAGGGGACTACCTTCTCCAATTTACCTGGGTACACTCCGCTAGCCACCCACCGAGTGGAGACCCCAGGGCAGCTTCCTATGCGCCAGGCTCCATATCGGGTTCCAGAATCCGTCCGTACCCATATGAAAGCCGAGCTAGACGAAATGTTGCAGCTAGGGGTTATCGAACCCTCCGATAGCCCCTGGGCATCGCCGGTAGTCCTGGTACCTAAAAAGGATGGCACCACCCGATTCTGTGTTGACTACCGGAGGCTAAATGACAAGACGGTGTCTGACGCCTACCCGATGCCCCGGATAGACGAGCTGTTAGACAAGATGGCACGGGGCCAGTATCTCACTACCATTGACTTGTGTAAGGGATACTGGCAAATTCCCCTAGCCGATGATGCCATCCCCAAGTCGGCGTTTGTCACTCCGTTTGGCCTGTACCAGTTCAAGGTCATGCCTTTCGGAATGAAAAACGCTCCGGCTACCTTTCAGCGGATGGTAGATCGGCTACTGGATGGTTTTCAGGAGTATGCCTGTGCCTATCTAGATGATATAGCCATTTTTAGTCAGACCTGGGAAGACCACATACACCACATAGGGGCGATCCTAGATCGCATTGGGGAGGCTGGGTTAACCCTAAAACCTAGCAAGTGCCACATAGGTATGGCCGAGGTACAGTATCTGGGCCACCGTGTAGGGTGTGGGCAGCAGAGACCCGAGCCAGCCAAGATTGAGGCCGTAGCCAAGTGGCCTACCCCCAGGACTAAGACCCAGGTGCTGGCGTTCTTAGGGACAGCCGGCTATTACAGAAAATTTGTCCCTGACTATAGCACCCTCGCCAAACCCCTAACCGACCTGACGAAAAAGAACCTTCCGTTGTCTGGGCCCCAGAGTGTGAGCAGGCATTTCAACAACTCAAGACTGCTCTCACCAATGCTCCTGTGTTAACTGCTCCTGATCCAACTAAAAGATTTCTTGTTCACACAGACGCTTCAATGTTTGGATTGGGGGCAGTACTGAGCCAAGTGGGAGCCGATGGCGGAGAACACCCCGTAGCCTATTTAAGCCGCAAATTGCTGCCTCGTGAAGTGAGCTACGCCGCCATCGAGAAAGAATGCCTGGCCGTGGTGTGGGCCCTTAAAAAGTTACAGCCCTATTTGTACGGACAACCTTTTTCCTTACTCACAGATCACAACCCGTTAGTGTGGCTAAACCGTGTGTCTGGAGACAATGCCAGGCTGCTGCGCTGGAGCTTGGCGCTGCAGCCCTTTGACTTTACTATCCATTACCGGCCAGGAAAACAAAACGGTAACGCTGACGGGTTATCCAGACAGACTGAACTCGAGAAGTGATCTGTGAGTACTCTCCCGGACATCCCCAAGCCGATCCGTTGGGATCAGACTGTGTATGCCGGCTTGGTTCTGGGGGAGCATTGTGGCAAAACTAGCCACTTCTGGACTGTAGTTATTAAAGGTTGTCCGTAGGCTGAATATGTATTGTGTATTTTAACCTGTGTATGTACCGTATTGTGGCCGTTCGCATGCTGGCAGCCGTATGCTGCCAGCACACCAAGCATTCATACGACGAAACACGGCTATCCTGGCCGTTCGCCGTACGAATACGGGCTCCCCAGGTCGACCACACATTCCCAAGTTGTGTGGTACCAATTCACCGATTGCAACATTGTTGCAATCGGTAAGTAAGGGCTCTCCGAGGTGGCCGTCGATCCACTACCGACCATGCGGCGGTCGGCCATCTTGGATCCTTTGTCCCTGCAGCGGTGTTCGGTCGTCGAGAGCCTGGAACTGAAAACGGCTACTCGATGATTTGAACGCCGCTGGACTTCCAGAGCGTTCGGGAGTCCCGCGTTCGGTACATTGTATGTCCCGTACTTATTCGGTACTTTTAAACTCACTTTAATGTTTTATTGTATTATGTGCGGCGTTCGGTCAATTCAGCTGGGATCGGAGCGGTATTCTCACAAAGTGTGCGCTCCGACCTCAGCTATCTACCGAACGTTCAACTATTGCAAAGTACCGAATATTGTGTAATTTCTGTATTTTAATGTCAATTGTCGGTTTTGCTGCACGAGGAGATAATCCACTTAGTCGTCCATTTTAGTGGGAGTATCTTTCTCGTGCAGCAAGGCCTGTTGGGAAAGTCACAGTGCATGGTGGGAGAAATCCCCTGGAATTACTGTCTGGAAACCCCTTGCATGGGGAACTGTATAAATATGCTGCCTGTGAATAAACCGAGTTAGTTGACTCCCAAACTGTGTTTCGTCCGGTTATTGGGAGGATTGGGAATATTGCCGTGCTTTCTATTCTGACTGTGGATTTCCTGGATATACCAACGGATATCGTATGCTATTACACTGCATTCCGTTACAGCTGTACTCAAGGCTAACCATATATGGCTGTGTGAATGCACTAGGAGCCTACATGTACAATTCACTGGGCATATGAGAGGTGCATATAAGAAAATATTCTAATATATAGTTGTGCTCAAAAGTTTCCATACCCTTGGAGAATTGGTAAGATATGTACCATTTGTAAAGAAAACATGAGTAAGCAGGCAAAACACATTTATTTTATTTCTTATGGGATTCATATTCAACTGCAGGTTATAACAGAATGGCACAACCATAAAACATGTATGTACGTAGTGGGGAATCGCGATGCAGCCTAGAACAAAATCTAACTCCATTCAACTGCCCAATAACGACAGACCACTTAGTATGGATGAAACAGGCCACAGCATTTATTATCACAAACTAAATTACTGCATAACACATCCATAACTTTATTTATTAAATCTCTTCTTTTTCTGTAACCAAAACGTTAGACATAAATAAGCATAAATTAACATATATACATATATAACTCCACACATAGTGTTATACAGTGACCCAACCGTCCTTGCCAATAAACATAGAGTGGTTCCTAATCACCACTTCCTCTCACCTCCCCCCTCGTCATAAAAATCATATCTTCCAATGCCCGCCATCAGCCGACCTTATCCACGCTCGATGGGCACGAGACCAAAGGCAACCTAATCTTTAACCTTTGAAGCAGGGGAGGTTGAGACCTTAAAAAACTTGTTCATCTCATTCCATATACTTAAACGTAACCCCTCAAACTCAATTGGCAAAGACATACCCCTGCCACAACCCCGCTGTTTTACACCTAAAATCAGCGGGGGACCCCACCACAACCAGCCATGGCCTGTTCCCGCACTTCTTGCAGCGCTAGATTAACAGAGGCCAAGTCCGACCTCCAGCAAGCGCACCCATCCCCTCGAGATAACTAGGCCACATCTGGCCAAACCCTAAAGGCGAACTGGAATCCCCCAAACCCCCACGACAAACCTAGAAACCCATCTAGTCCGATGTCCGACGGCAGCGCATTAGGGCACTCACATTGCAGAGCGCACTGCCAACAGGAAAAGGCGATAGCCTCAGCCTAGCCCCTGAGAACCTCGGGGAAGAAACAGAATGCGTAACATGTCCAGATTGAAGAGCACCCAAGTCCTAAACCGTTTTTTTTATTATTTATTTTTAATTTTTTGTATGGCCAGAGATGACAAACCTTCTGGTACCCCCATGAGGCGAGACAGCTGACCCCGTATCAGGAGGAGCCACACCCCCTTCATGTATCTGGTGCCAGACCACCAAACCTCCGCTCTCGAAGGTGTAAGATCCAACCACTCGCCCCTGCCTCCTGGCCCAAATTACATACGAAAATCCCACCATCCCCAGTGCGGGGGGGTGGGGGGGGACCGTGACCATGGAGATAAATCCAGTCGGAGACCAGCAGGGTGAACCTAAGGAACCCACCACCCTGACTCCCACCATTCGAGCCCTCTGAACCATTGGCGCAGGCACGCCAAGCCTGGCGGCGTCCGTAACCGCCCCCAACCAGAATTAATGCCCCTTGAACTCCCCACCATCCTTATCCAGGAATTTGAGCCCCCCAAGTGGAACACCCCAACTAAATGGACGCAGGGGCGAAAACCCATCTCCGAGAACCAAACAGGGGCGAGGAGGCCGAATAATCCAGGGGACCGAACAGCACTCCCAATGAAAACAGGCAAATGACGGAACCCTGCACCGCCCCCGATCGGAACGGTATATTTCAGACTATCCTGGGAACCCACTACCTCATGGTAGGAGCCCAACCATTACCCTGTGCATTCCATCTACCTCAGGAGGATGCAGAAAGTCAACCCCGCAACATCCAAGAATTGCACAGATTCTATCGACGAATCAGCCAACCGCAATCGACTTACCCTTCCCAACGACAACAGCCGTCGAGCGTCGAAACCTGAAGGAAGTCCGCCCCAACGCTTACTCAACTCCACCAAAACACCCACTTGCCGACGACCGTAACATGAACGGGAAGCCGAGCCCTGCTAATCACAGAAATCGCCCCCAATGCCCGTAATAGATGGAACTAAACATGTAGATGAGCAGTCCAATCCCAGAACCCACAAGGAAACGTTCCCACCCGTCCCAATCGCTCACACCTTACCAGAGCGGGCCACACGCCGCTTCAGAGATCGACCCACGGACCAGCCTCATAGAAACATAGAAACATAGAAACATAGAATGTGACGGCAGTGTCAGGATCGGGACAGGGATCCAACACGCAGAGTACAAACAGGTAATAGGTACGTATACCGGACCTTAGAATGGCCGGACTAACGTAGGTGAAAGTAAAGAATGGTCTAGAGACAAGCCGAGGTCAAAGGAACGAGAGAGCAGGTAAGCGAGAGACAAGCCGAGTCAAGGGTAATAGAGGTAAGCGAGGTATAACAAACAAGCCGGGTCAAAACCAAAGAGACAGAATATAACAAGAGCACTGAGTGACTAGACAAGCTAGAACCACGACAGGGCAATGAACAAATGTAGAAAGCCCTACTTTATACCCTGGTTCCAGATAGGTAATCACGCCCCCGACGAGTCCTCATTCGTGCTCAGGACTTGATTGACAGGTCGGGACGGGTTGTCGTCATGACGTCGGCTACTGAGCGCCGCGTCATAAAAGGAAGTGGATACCTCGCGGCCGGCGTGTAAACGACCGGGAGAACCGCGAGGAATGAGTGATTCAACCCTTTTGGGAGGAAGAACGTCCAAGTGTCTCACCTCCTCAGAGGTAGAGACGACAGGTACCCTGACAGTACCCCCCCTCTCATAAACGCCCACCGGGCGGAAGGAACCGGGACGAGATGGAAAACGGGAGTGAAAAGCCCTGCGGAGGCGAGGCGCATGCACATCCTCCTGAGGTACCCAAGACCTCTCCTCAGGTCCATATCCTTTCCAATCAACCAGATATTGTAACTTCCCCCTAGAGATTCGAGAATCGATGATGGAGTTAATTTCATATTCCTCCTGTCCCTCAACCTGAACAGGGCGAGGGGAGGATACAGTGGAGGAAAACTTGTTACATACTAAAGGTTTCAACAAGGAAACATGAAAGGAGTTAGGAATGCGTAAGGCAGATGGAAGAGCCAGACGATACGCAACTGGGTTAATTCGAGTCAGAACCTTGTAAGGACCAATGTAACGAGGAGCGAACTTCATAGAAGGAACCTTTAAGCGAATGTTTTTGGTACTCAACCATACTCTATCACCTGGAACAAAGACTGGAGCCGCCCTTCTATGCTTATCAGCGTGTTTCTTGAACAACATAGAGTTATGCAGAAGAATTTGTCGAGTCTGATCCCACAACTTCCTCAAATTGGCAACATGAACATCAACCGACGGTACCCCTTGGGAAGGAGAAACCGAGGGAAGAATGGAAGGATGAAAGCCATAATTCATGAAAAAGGGGCTAGAACGAGTAGAATCACAAACGAGATTGTTGTGTGCAAACTCTGCCCAAGGAATCAGACCAACCCAATCGTCCTGGTGTTCGGAAACAAAACAACGCAAATATTGTTCAATCTTTTGGTTGGTGCGTTCAGCAGCTCCGTTAGACTGAGGATGATAGGCAGAAGAGAAATTCAATTTGATACCCATTTGAGAACAGAATGATTTCCAAAAACGGGAAATAAATTGGGAACCTCTATCGGAAACAATTTCGGAAGGTATCCCATGTAACCGAAAAATCTCTCTTGCGAATATCTCAGCCAATTCAGGGGAAGATGGAAGTTTAGGTAAGGGCACGAAATGAGCCATCTTAGTAAACCTGATCATCACAGTCTGTTTTTTAGAAACAGGTAAATCTGCAATGAAGTCCATGGCCAAACAGGTCCATGGTTTCTTGGGGATTTCCAAGGGATGCAAAAACCCACATGGAAGTGTCTGAGGTCGTTTAGTCTTCATACAGACCTCACATGCTTCAACAAAATCCCTAATATCTTTACGTAATGAAGGCCACCAGAAATCTTTAGATATTAGGGAACACGTCTTGCGAATGCCAGGATGCCCAGCCACCTTACTGTTGTGAAAGCATTCTAATAGCTCCCGTTGTAGTTCAGGAGGAACAAAATACCGTGCCCCGGGACCCTGTCTAGGAGCCAGATGTTGTAACTTCATGATCTCGGCATGAATCCTGAGGCTCGTGTTGGCGATAATATTACACTTGGGAACTATAGAAGACAAAACCGTCTCAGATATAGTAGAAGGCTCATGTTGGCGAGACAAAGCATCGGCCTTAGAGTTCTTAGAACCAGGTCTATAAGTGAGCACGCAATTGAAATGAGTGAGGAACAAGGACCAACGAGCTTGCCTGGCGGACAAGCGTTTAGCCTCCCCAATATAGGACAAGTTCTTGTGATCCGTCAAAATAGTAACAGGATGTAAAGTCCCTTCCAATAAATGTCTCCACTCCTTCAAAGCCATGATAACAGCTAGTAGTTCCCTGTCACCGATGTCATATCTGCTTTCAGGCCCAGATAATTTCTTGGAAAAAAATCCACATGGATGTAACGGTTTATCCACACCTAACCTTTGAGACAAGATAGCACCTATACCTGTCTCTGAGGCGTCTACTTCGAGTAGAAAAGGCAAAGTCGTATCGGGGTGAACTAAAATTGGTGCAGAAGCAAAAAGTTCCTTGAGTGTTTTGAAAGCAACGAGAGCTTCAGTAGACCAATTCTTAGTGTCAACCCCCTGTTTGGTCATATTAGTAATAGGAGCAATAATAGAAGAGTATCCTTTAATGAAGCGCCTATAATAATTGGAGAATCCAATAAACCTCTGAATGGCCTTGAGACCCCTGGGTAATGGCCAATCTAAAATAGATTGGAGTTTATCCGGATCCATCTTAAAGCCTTCCCCAGAAATCACGTAACCAAGAAAGTTTATCTGAGATTGGTCAAAACTACATTTCTCCAATTTGCAGTACAACCCATGTTGTAGGAGTTTGCACAATACCCTTCTGACTTGTCTGTGGTGGGTCTCAATTTCTCTAGAGTGTATTAGTATATCATCCAAATATACAATAACACAATCATGTTGAAATTCCCTAAGAACTTCATTGATCAGATCCTGAAATACAGCCGGTGCATTACAAAGCCCAAAAGGCATTACCGTGTACTCATAATGCCCATAACGGGTATTGAACGCTGTTTTCCACTCGTCTCCCTGCTGAATTCTCACCAAGTTATACGCCCCTCTGAGATCTAACTTGGTGAAAATCTTGGAACCCTTTAAACGATCAAAGAGCTCAGTAATCAGAGGAATCGGGTATGCATTTCTAATAGTTATTTTATTCAAACCTCGATAATCAATGCAAGGTCTTAACGTGCCATCCTTCTTATTCACAAAAAAAAACCTGCCCCGGCAGGGGAGGAGGATCTCCTAATGAATCCTTTGTCTAGGTTCTCACGGATATACTCCTCTAAGACTAAGTTCTCTTTAGTGGATAAAGGATATACATTGCCCCTCGGAGCCATAGTACCAGGTAGAAGGTTAATCTTACAATCAAAGGACCTGTGTGGAGGTAAAGTATCAGCATTCTTCTTGTCAAAAACTGCCCTTAAATGTAGACTGGGTAGAATTAACCGGTGTATTAACTAAGCAAAGTGGTGAGACTTTCTGTAAGCAACTGCTCTGGCAACCCTGACCCCATGAGGTTATCTCCCCTAGTTCCCAATCAATAATAGGGTTATGTTTCTTTAACCATGGATACCCCAGGACTATAGGAACAGAAGGAGACGAGATAAGCATAAGAGATATAACCTCCTCGTGTAAGATACCAACAGTCAAGTTAACAGGTATGGTCTCACGAGAAATAACAGGTTCAGACAATGGTCTACCATCAATAGCCTCAACGGCCAAAGGAGTGTCCCTTAGCTGGGATGGGATAGAGTGTTTAGTAACAAAAACTTGGTCGATAAAGCTCTCAGCAGCTCCGGAATCTATCAATGCCATAGTTTTTAGTACTCCCTTCTCCCAAGCTAAAGAAACAGGTAGCAAAAGTCTGTGCTCTTTATAATTGTGTATAGAGGACAAAATAGAAACACCCAAGGCCTGTCCTCTAGAGAAACTTAGGTGCGAGCGTTTCCCGGGTGATTAGGACAATTTAGGCGTAGATGCCCTCTTACTCCACAATACATACACAACCCCTCCCTTCTCCTGTACTGTCTCTCCTCTTCTGAGAGGCGAGTATTGCCTATCTGCATAGGTTCTGAAAAAACTGGAATTGTGGATTGAGAATTTTGAAATAAGGGAGCAAGTTTAAAGGAAGATCTACGAGTACTATCTCGAGTGTTCTGTCTCTCTCTTAAACGTTCATCAATACGAGAAATGAAAGAAATTAAATCCTCTAAATTTTCAGGGAGCTCTCTAGTAGCAACCTCGTCTAGAATTACATCTGATAATCCGTTTAAAAATACGTCTATATAAGCCTGTTCATTCCACTTAACTTCTGCCGCCAATGACCTGAACTCTAGTGCATAATCCACAAGGGTTCGGTTATCTTGTCTAAGGCGCAACAGTAATCTAGCTGCATTGACCCTTCTACCTGGAGGGTCAAACGTTCTTCTAAAAGCAGCGACAAAAGCATTATAATTATAGACTAACGGGTTATCATTCTCCCACAGAGGATTGGCCCATCTCAGAGCTTTATCAATGAGTAGAGTGATAATAAATCCAACCTTCGCCCTATCTGTAGGGTAGGAGCGGGGTTGTAATTCAAAATGAATACCAATTTGGTTTAAGAAACCACGACACTTCTCCGGGGAACCCCCATAACGTACAGGAGGGGTAATACGGGAAGAAGCACCTACAGTGGCTACTTCTAGACCTGAACTTACAGGAGAGATGGACGTAGCTCGCATCTCCTCTGGTGGATTACTAGAACGAGATAATAAGGCCTGCAGCGCTAGAGCCATCTGGTCCATTCTGTGATCCATGGCGTCAAACCTAGAGTCGGAAGAACCAACCTGAGTGTTTGTACCTGCAGGATCCATGGCCCTGTCGTAATGTCAGGATCGGGACAGGGATCCAACACGCAGAGTACAAACAGGTAATAGGTACGTATACCGGACCTTAGAATGGCCGGACTAACGTAGGTGAAAGTAAAGAATGGTCTAGAGACAAGCCGAGGTCGAAGGAACGAGAGAGCAGGTAAGCGAGAGACAAGCCGAGTCAAGGGTAATAGAGGTAAGCGAGGTATAACAAACAAGCCGGGTCAAAACCAAAGAGACAGAATATAACAAGAGCACTGAGTGACTAGACAAGCTAGAACCACAAAAGGGCAATGAACAAATGTAGAAAGCCCTACTTTATACCCTGGTTCCAGATAGGTAATCACGCCCCCGACGAGTCCTCATTCGTGCTCAGGACTTGATTGACAGGTCGGGACGGGTTGTCATCATGACGTCGGCTACTGAGCGCCGCGTCATAAAAGGAAGTGGATACCTCGCGGCCGGCGTGTAAACGACCGGGAGAACCGCGAGGAATGAGTGATTCAACCCTTTTGGGAGGAAGAACGTCCAAGTGTCTCACCTCCTCAGAGGTAGAGACGACAGGTACCCTGACAGGCAGATAAGAACCATTCGGCCCATCTAGTCTGCCCAGTTTTCTAAATACTTTCATTAGTCCCTGGCATTATCTTATAGTTAGGATAGCCTTATGCCTATCCCACGCATGCTTAAACTCCTTTACTGTGTTAACCTCTACCACTTCAGCTGGAAGGCTATTCCATGCATCCACTACCCTCTCAGTAAAGTAATACTTCCTGATATTATTTTTAAACCTTTGTCCTTCTAATTTTAGACTATGTCCTCTGGTTGTGGTAGTTTTTCTTCTTTTAAATATAGTCTCCTCCTTTACTGTGTTGATTCCCTTTATGTATTTAAATGTTTCTATCATATCCCCCCTGTCTCGTCTTTCCACCAAGCTATACATGTTAAGATCCTTTAACCTTTCCTGGTAAGTTTTATCCTGCAATCCATGAACCAGTTTAGTAGCCCTTCTTTGAACTCTCTCTAAGGTATCAATATCCTTCTGAAGATATGGTCTCCAGTACTGTGTACAGTACTCCAAGTGAGGTCTCACCAGTGTTCTGTACAATGGCATGAGCACTTCCCTCTTTCTACTGCTAATACCTCTCCCTATACAACCAAGCATTCTGCTAGCATTTCCTGCTGCTCTATTACATTGTCTGCCTACCTTTAAGTCCTCAGAAATAATCACCCCTAAATCCCTTTCCTCAGATGTTGAGGTTAGGACTCTATCAAATATTCTGTACTCTGCCCTTGGGTTTTTACGTCCAAGATGCATTATCTTGCACTTATCCACATTAAATGTCAGTTGCCACAACTCTGACCATTTTTCTAGTTTACCTAAATCATTTGCCATTTGGCTTATCCCTCCTGGAACATCAACCCTGTTACATATCTTAGTATCATCCGCAAAAAGACACACCTTACCATCAAGACCTTCTGCAATATCACTAATAAAAATATTAAAGAGAATGGGTCCAAGTACAGATCCCTGAGGTACCCCACTGGTGACAAGCCCAAGCTTCGAATATACTCCATTGACTACAACCCTCTGTTGCCTGTCACTCAGCCACTGCCTTACCCATTCAACAATATTGGAATCCAAACTCAAAGATTGCAGTTTATTGATAAGCCTTCTATGTGCAACAGTGTCAAAAGCCTTACTGAAATCTAGGTAAGCAATGTCTACTGCACCACCCTGATCTATAATTTTAGTTACCCAATCAAAAAAATCAATAAGATTAGTTTGGCATGATCTCCCTGAAGTAAACCCATGCTGTCTCTGATCTTGAAATCCATGTGTTTTTAGATGTTCAACAATCCTATCCTTTAACATGGTTTCCATCACTTTCCCCACTACTGAAGTAAGGCTTACTGGCCTATAGTTGCCCGACTCCTCCCTATTACCTTTCTTGTGAATGGGCACAACATTCGCTAACTTCCAATCTTCTGGGACTACTCCTGTTAAAAATGATTGGTTAAATAAATCTGTTAATGGTTTTGCTAGTACACCACTAAGCTCTTTTAATAGTTTTGGGTGTATTCCATCAGGTCCCATTGACTTATGTGTCTTTACTTTTGACAGTTGAAATAGAACCTCTTCCTCTGTAAACTCATGTGTAATAAATGACTCATTTATCCTTTTTTTTAACAGAGGTCCCTTTCCTTCATTTTCAGCTGTAAATACCGAACAAAAATATTAATTGAGGCAGTCAGCTAGACCTTTATCCTCATCTACATACCTTCCTTCTTTTGTTTTTAATCTAACTAATCCTTGTTTTACTTTTCTTTTCTCATTTATGTATCTAAAAAAGTTTTGCCCCCCTTTTTTACTGACTGTGCTATTTTCTCTTCTGTGTGTGATTTGGAAGCTCTTATAACTTGCTTAGCCTCTTTCTGCCTAATCTTATAGGTCATTCTGTCTTCCTCACTCTGGGTTTTTTTATAATTACTAAATGCTAACTTTTTGTTTTTTACTATTTTGGCCACATCTGCGGAGTACCACAGTGGTTTCTTGAATTTTTTGCTTTTACTGACAAGCCTAATGCAATTTTCTGTTGCCTTCAGTAGTGCAGCTTTTAAATAATCCCATTTATTTTGGACTCCATTTAAATTGCTCCAGTCTGATAATGACTCCTTTACACATATTCTAATTTTAGAAAAGTCTGTTTTTCTAAAGTCTAAAACTTTTGTTTTTGTGTGGTGTGACTCAGTCACTGTTCTTATATTAAACCACACTGACTGATGATCACTGGATCCTAAACTTTCACCTACAGTAATATCTGATACCAAATCTCCATTTGTTAACACTAAATCTAGTATGGCCTCTTTACGAGTTGGCTCCTCAACGACTTGTTTTAGAGACAATCCCAGTAGGGAGTTTAGAATATGTGTGCTTCTGGCACAAGTAGCTATTTTTGTTTTCCAATTCACATCAGGAAGATTAAAGTCACCCATGGTGATAACTTCCCCCTTCATTGTCATTTTAGCTATTTCTTCAACTAGTAGATTATCCCACCCGTCCCAATCGCTCCCACCTTACCAGAGCGGGCCACACGCCGCTTAAGAGATCGACCCACGGACCAGCCTCATGAGACCGGTGGACCAAGCGACCACACCAACACTGCCTTATAAATCGACCCCGCGACACCTCCGACCCAAGTACTCCCTATAATAAACATCGGCCATCACAATGGGAATAACCGGACAAAAAAAACCCTGACCAGCCGCCCCTAGACTCAAACCACGCCGAGCCAAGTGACGCAGCCAGAGTACCAGAGTACCACCGGGGTAGAGGTTACCGTCACATGATAAAGACAGCCAGCACCACCCCCCGATGGTCCCCAAGGAAAAACGACCCACTTGTTCGGGAGCTGGGTATCCCATGCCTACCATGCCACCAGAAAGGGGAAGCTCCAAGAACACCAAAGTCCGCCAGAGCCAGCGTAATGGGCAAGAGTCAGCACACCACCGAGAGCCCAAATTGCCCAAAACCTCCAAACCTGCTGCAGCGGCAAACAGATGGAAGTCAGCGGAAAGGACTTAGGGGGCCAGATTGCACAAGCCAACGTTAAAGGAGGCCCAGAAGGAACCCCATACAGTCCCAAGGGGAACCCCAACAGGCAAAGCCCAGCGTACCCAGGAGAGCCCACGGGTAGCGTAGCCGAAACCCACAACACCCCTCAAAACCATCGACGCCTCCTGCCTGACGTCCCAAACCGCAGTCAGGGGCAACAGACGTCCCCCTTGCAGGAATCGATCCACTATCCAAGAGACTACAGCACGTATCCCGACCCACGGATAAGGCCTGGGCCACGGAACTACGAAACTCCAAAACACTACCCCAAGAGACACTGCAGCAGCAGAATGCGGACACGCAACACTGACGGCCCCACACATAAGCGACATCGGAAGCAACTCACGTGGAGGCACATAGCCACTTAATCCTGAACAGAAACACAGCCCGGAAACAATAACCCGACGGGCGTACCGGCAGCAGCCGGAAAACCGATCCCACAGCCGCCTTCGTCAGCAAGGCCCCAGGGCCCCGCAGCCCCACCCACGCAGACTGCTGCACCGAGCCACCATCTCAAACCCAGCCCCTGGAAGGAAACGACAACTGAGTAAAGAAGGAATCTGGCGATATTGACCCCGCTCCCCCATGGGCACCATATCCCAAAAGGGGGATCCGCAGAGCGGACTTCAGGGGCATACTAAATGGTCGGGAAGTAAGCTTATCAAGCGTTCTTGGTAAACTGGACGACAGATTGCAGAGAGATCGAAAACGCACCGTGCTGAGGCGCCAGGCGAGCCCCAAGTAAAACCAGAGGCCGAAGCCCATCCGGTCCCAGGCCAAGAAGGGTCGTACTGCCAACCGTGGACGAAAGTGCAAAACGTACTTCCACCAGCCCAGCTCCTCCCAGGGACGATATGCGTCCCGATCGCAGAACCACCCCGCGCATCCTCGGGGAGCCCTCTCACCGACCATGCTATCCAGAACACGGGGCGCAACCGAATATGCGCCATGGGGTGTAACCGACCACAGCATGCTCCCCACGACCCACCCGGAGCCCCCAATTTCCTTCCTAGTGAAGGGACCCCCATGGCAGGAGGGAACATACCCGCAATAAAAGCCTCTTCCCCCATCTGCTCCCTAGTATTGCGCGCAAGTCAAGCGGGCCATATTAGCTCAGCAACACCCAGAGTCACGTGAACCTGGGAGGCATCGCCGGCGCTATCAGCTGCGCCGGACGCTGCAGGAAAGCGTACTTAAACATATGATACATACTGAAAATGAAGGGGGGGGGAAGCGGCGTCCATGTACCCAATTTAGTTTAATTTTTTGGGGGGGGGATTCTATTTCAGTTTAGTTCTGTTTTCTTTCTTTTTTCTTTATTTTTTTTTTTGCTTTGTTTATTCTTCTCCTTGTACTTGACATTGTATTCACGCTTTAACATTTATTTATTTATTTTTATATATATATATATATTTTTTTTTTTATGTAATCCATTCCATTTGGTAATTTACAAAATGTATCTGTTCTGTAAGTTACTTTTTTTTTTTCATTTATTTATTTTTTTTGTGCTAAGAGGACTAGACCGAATAAAAGAAGGAACAAAGTACACACACAAAGCGCTAAAAAAGAGGGGGGAAGTGTACTCACCAGCCTGGCGATCCAAGCCCGGCACTGCGCTCACAGAAGGCTGAGGCAAAGAAACAGCAGTACCAGCATCCACAGAAGACATCAACTGTGGTCCAGGCACCACCTGCTGGACGGGTCCATGAACTGCAGCAGATGCCTGAGAAGAGAGCAGTGGAGAAGAGGAGAGCCCACACCCAAAAGGAGATGGCCGAGGTAAGTGACCTGCAGGGGGGGGGGGGGGGGAGGTCCATGCTAGGTAGAGGGGGGTGGGGAGAACATAGGGGGGGCAGACAGGAAGGGATGGAGACCCGGGGGGGGGGGGAGAAAAGACAGGAGGTGGAGAAAAGGATGGGAGAGGAGGGGGAGGCCCACCAGAGAGGGGGAAGGGGGGGGAAACAGAAACCGGGCAGGAGGATGGGTACCAGGGGGCCCAGGACAGGGTAAGCTTGGAAGAAGAAAACAAACGAGCATGGGGAAAGAGGGGAGAAAGAGCCCTGGGTAGCTTCCTCACTGGCAGAGGAGGCTCCCGACGGGCAAGGGGACCCCCCTCCCAGACCCCCAATGGCGGTACCATGGTACCCCGCGCGGCCCACGAGGGCCTACTCACCGCCCTACATCCCCTCCGGCCACGGGGGGACCTGGACCATTGCCGGATGGCCACCCGCCGCCCGGAGAGCTGCGTCCGCTGCCCACCGCCCGGCCCGAGATCCAGCGCCGGCGGCCGGGGTGGATGGTGAAACATGGGTAGGCCACGCGCAGCCGCACTAGGAGGCCGTGCGGCGGTACCAGGCCGCATCCCCGGCCTTGTAGTATTAGGCCGCGCGGCTGTGGAAGGCAAAGGAGGCTGCAGGCCGCGCAGCAGTGGCAGGCCTCATGGCAGAAGGCCGTGCCATGCGCGCGGCCACAGAAGGCCGCAAATCATGGCCACTAGTGGTAGGCCGCGTGTCTGGGGCTCCAAGTCCTCAACCGGGCCTGAGGAGTATGACCTGGGGAGAGCCTGGCAGGCCGGCGGGAACGCCAGCCAGTGCTGGAGCGGCCCCCAGGGGCAGGGACCTCAGGGGAAGCGCAGGGGAGACCACAGGGGGTGCTCCAGGGGAAGGTAGGCCGCGGGGGGGGCCCACAGCGGTAGCCATTAATGTGCCCAAATCTCCCCCACAGTTGCCGGCCACCATCCACGCTGCAGCAGCCCTGAGGGAAGCCAGAAAGCCTCAACCTCCATCCCTCAAGCTGTGTAAATCTGCAGGCCCAGGCAAACAGGAGCAGGAGG
This sequence comes from Pelobates fuscus, assembly GCF_036172605.1. Taxonomy (NCBI): domain Eukaryota; kingdom Metazoa; phylum Chordata; class Amphibia; order Anura; family Pelobatidae; genus Pelobates; species Pelobates fuscus. The sequence continues at coordinate 13,565,264 of NC_086323.1, read as the reverse complement.
ACAGGAAGCTGTTTGCTGGCCCGAATGCCAAGTGGCACTGAGGTAAGACCTCCCCCACACTAACTTACACAGAACATAATCCCACCCACACACTCTTTCCCAACTAATCCCATGCATCTATCCCCACACTCCTACATGTGCCCTTGTCCGCTTAGCTGCGCTATCTCCCCAGGGCCTAAACATGGCAACAAAGAAAAAAATGAAATTACCCCTTTTTAAAAGTCTGAATACCCTTGGTACTCAATACTGTGTATTGCCCCCTTTAGCATCAATGACAGCGTGCAGTCTTTTGTAATAGTTGTCTTTGAGGCCCCAAATTCTTGCAGGTGATATAGCTGCCTATTCGTCTTGGCAAAATGCCTCCAGGACATGCAAAGTCTTCGGTCGTCTTGCATGAACCACATGTTTGAGATCTCCCCAGACTGGCTCGATGATATTAAGGTCAGGAAAATGTGACGGTCACTCCAGAACCGTCTCCTTTTTTGCTGTAACCACTGGAGGGTCAACTTGGCCTTGTGCTTAGGGTCATTGTAATGCTGGAAAGTCGAAGAGCGACCCATGCGCAGCCTTCGTGCAGAAGAATGCAAATTGTCTGCCAGCATTTTCTGATAACATGCTGCATTCATTTTGGCATAAATTTTCACAAGATTCCTTGTGCCTTTAGAGCTCACACAACCCCAAATGCTTCACAGTGGGGATGGTATTCTTTTCACTATAGACCTTGTTGACCCCTCTCCAAACATAGCGCTTATTGTTGTGACCATAAATCTCTATTTTGGTCTCTTCACTCCAAATTACAGAGTGCTCGAAGCTGTGAGGCATATCAAGGTATTGTCGGGCATATTGTAACCAGGCTTTTTTGTGGCATTGCCATAGTAAAGGCTTCTTTCTGGCAGCTCAACCATGCAGCTAATTTTTTTCAAGTATCAGCATATCGTGCTCCTTGAAACAACCACACCGTCTTTTTCCAGAGCAGTCTGTATTTCTCCTGAGGTTACCTGTGAGTTTTTCTTTGTATCCCGAACAATTCTTCTGGCAGTTGTGGCTGAAATCTTTCTTGGTCTACCTAAGTTTGGTTTGGTATCAAGAGATCCCTGAATTTTCCACTTCTTAATAAGGGATTGAACAGTACTGGCAGGCATTTTCAAGGCTTTAGATATCTTTTTATATCCTTTTACATCTGTATAAAGTTCCATTACCTTGTTATGCAGGTCTTTTGACAGTTGCTCCCCATGGCTCAGTATCTAGCCTGCTCAGTGCATCCACGCGAGAGCTAACAAAATTATTGACAGTTTATACACAGACACTAATAGCAATTTAAAAAGCCACAGGTGTAGAAATTAACCTCTTATTGACATTTTAACCTTGTGTGTCTGTAACAAGGCCAAACATTCAAGGATATGTAAACTTTTGAACAGGGCAATTTGAGTGATTTCTGTTATCATTATGATTTAAAAAGGAGCCATACAACTATGTGATAATAAATGGCGTCATATGATCACTATCCTTCAGTGAAAGACATTTTTTCATGATCAGTCATATTTTCAAAAGCAATGCCAAAATGTCACAGTTCTGCCAGGGTGTTCAAACTTTTGAGCACATCTGTATGTCTATATATGTATCTATGTCTGTCTGACTGAGTCTCTGTCTGGGTACCTATCTATCTATCCAGCTATCTATCTACCATATATACTCGAGTATAAGTCGACCCAAATATAAGTCGAGATTTTACCCCCAAAAAGTGGGAAAACTTATTGACTCGAGTATAAGACTAGGGTGGGAAATGCAGCAGCTACTGATAATTTTTTTTTAATTATTATTATTATAATTTTTTATATTATTAATATTTTTATTTTATTTTGTATTATTTAAATTTTTATTTATTTATTTTCGTCCCCCCTCCCTGCTTGTTAGCTGGCCAGGGAGGGGGCTTTCATTCCCTGGTGGTCCAGTGGATGGGCTGTGTAGGAGGGGGGCTGGCAGCAAGCTGTAACTTACCTTTCCTGCAGCTCCTGTCAGCTCCCTTCTTCTCCGTTCCGGTCAGCTCCCTTCTCCTCCACTGTAAGTCTCGCAGTGTGACTGCAGCGCAGAGCGTTGCCACGGTAACCCGTGGCAACGCTCTGACCCCGCAGCTCTCGCGAGACTTACAGTGGGAGCTGACAGGGGAGCTGACCGGAACGCAGGAGAAGGGAGCTGACAGGAGCTGCAGGAAAGGTAAGTTACAGCTCTCTGCCAGCCCCCAACAGGACCGCCGGGCTTGTAATGAGCCCGGCAGTCCTGGTCTGTATTATGGCAATGTAAGTTTCCATAATACAGACATTGACTTGAGTATAAGTCGAGTGGGGCTTTTTCAGCACAAAAAATGTGCCGAAAAACTTGTCTTATACTCGAGTATATACGGTATCTAACTATCTCAGTACCTCTTGTGGACTTTCATCAGACTAATACAGACTTAAAAATAACATTGCATTTATAAGAAACAATCAATTGCAATAAAGTGTAAATGAACTCACCCCAGGTGTTGTGTGTATAGATCGGCGTCCTGCCAGATACTGTGCGCATGTGCAAAGTAAGCTCCTCCCACTTACGTGATGTCGTTGCGCTTGTGTCCCACCATAACCATGGTAACCCGTTTTGAAGTTGAATTCGCAATTTAGCCGTGTGGGGAGATAAACTATCTCCATACCTTGTAGTAAGGTTATTGCCACATTCAAACTGTGGGCAGCAGCCTATATCGGCATGACTTATATATTTATATATTTACTACAGGCAGCTTGCCAAAGTATGGGCACCTGTGTGAAGATAGCTCCTCCCATTATCATGACGAGGCAACATGAAAACAACGTCGTTACCATGGCGACGCTATACACAAACATAAATATATGTGAATGCTTACATATAATAGCATACACCATACACTACTTATATAGTATTGCGAAAAAATAAGGAAATCTGTGACATGGCATAATAGCTGTGAATGCTATATATGTACTTAAAGTGTATGTGATGATGTACAACAAGGAAAAGAAAGGATGCGCCAAAAATAAAAATAAAAAATAAATAAAATATAAAAAATATATTATAGGAAGAATAAAAATGAATCAATTAAAAATAAGTATAAAAATAGGTAAGTTCCAATAAATATCAGAAGGTAAAATGGATATAGTCACTGATTCCGCTGGTAGAGTATCTTCTCTTGTTTATAGTAGTTCAAACCGTCTCGTGATATGGAAGACACAAGAAGAGAGGACCAATCGTGCGGAGTGTATAAAGTAAATATAACATAAATTAAAATATATGTATTACACTCACATTTAGATGAGCTATGGCCAGCTCAGGTATAATAGGCATACAGCGTAATAATCCCCGCCTAAAGGATATGTCGATGCTTGTCCTCAGGGGGTTTGTCCAATTCTCAGGAGAAGAGGGAGATAAAAACAGCAAATAGTGCTCTCTGATGATATAATGTGATAGTGAATAAAATAGAATAAAATATACTCACGAATAGAGTGCAGACCACACTGCACTCTGGAAGTAGCGTTGGTGGTATAATCCCCACCTCAGGATAAATTGAGTAAAATGGACAGGAGAAGTAATGAGGAGAGCTCCTCGTATTACCGGGGTGCTCCACCTCACCACTACTACCCCTTGATAGATATCCAATAGTACAAGCTTAAAAACTGACAACCTTTATTGAAACAAAAAAAAAAAAATAATAATTATGATAATAATAATATAAATCTCCACCACACTCACAAAAATTGGTGAACAACACACACCCTCATATACCATAAGTGGTGAAAAATAAAACAAAGACTAGAGACTAAACATCTAACTGGTAAAGTATTCAAGCATTTTCCTTGTGTAAGCAGATAAGTCACAATATATCAGAGCAGTGCAGCTCAATACAAATATGTCACAGTATATCAGAGTAGTACCACTCTTGTATAATTAAGTGAGACAATTGAGCACACTGACAAAAAATTGTGTATCAAGGAAAACCAGCCTGTTAGTGGTTAATTATAATATATAGCAGGAGATCTCCCCTTTGCATGGATCAAGTAGGGAAAAAAGGAAATAAAAAATAATAATAATTAAATAAATGACATAAGCACAGAAAAACTCTTCCAACAGATCCCTAATTGAACATTGACTTCCAGTAGTAAGGAGAAAAACCTCCTGATATTAAGTCTAGTAGAAGTTAAATCGAAAGGATAGGGAGATGAGAGATAGAGGAAACAAATCGGTTAAAGAAAGTGCTGTCTAAACCGAGTCCATTGTACAGAAAACAGACTCAGTCACTACACTTGACATATGTCATAAATCCCTTTAGTATAGTTTAAAGTTAAAGATCTCTTGTGGGGGTATCCTGCTAGCTGTAGTCTCAGTCAGTAGAAGCCATGACCAAAAACATTAAGTCATAGCCAAATAATAATGGTGATGTGAATACAGGTCGTCCTGCTCAGGTCGCCCAACGCGCGTTTCGGCGGTAAAACCGCCTTTCTCAAGGGCAGGTAGCTGGCAGTGTGACAGCCTCCCTTAGCTCCTTAAATACCCACACCACTAAGGACCCTCCTACCTGTCCACGGGAGGAGGGATTCGAACGTGTTCCGCCAAACAGCTGATCCCGGCTGAGCGAGGAGTGTAATCACTGTCCATGAATGAAGTGCGCATGACCGTAGCAAATTGCTTGCGCATGCGCACACACTTAGGATTTGTGCTTAGTAGAATTCAGGACGTGATTCCTCTTCGTAGAAGGGTAGTTTAGCTTTGGAATTGACTCTACAATGAGTCTTAGGTATAGATTATAGCCCCAATTGAATTTTTGTGGGCAGTGGTGTATGTATATATACATACACGAAACCCCCTTTCCATTAGAAAAATATGTATACCAAAATATATATACACATGCCTCCATCCAACAGTATATTACTGGAGGGAATTACCCTTCATCCATTTTAATATGAGGAGCCACTGTATATATGTAAAAAGAATTCTCATTTTGTACTGTCCACAGATATTTTTATTTTTATTTTTATTGATGGCATATCCACAGCAAATTAATATAAGGGGCCACTGTATATATGTAGTGTAATGGTACTCCCATCCACACTACCCATAAGTGGCACTAGTTTGTGGAGGGGGGGGGAAGTCTCATTTTTTTACAATTCCACAAGTTTTTCTGTTAATGGCATATCAACACATGTGGGAGGATATGAAGCCCATGGAGCAGCGCAGCTAAGGGGAATGGGCCTTGACATTGCCAGGAGGCAGGCAGCTAGTTGTCAGTAGTTGGGGGCCGGTCTAAGGACATGGAGTGGGGAGGAGTTACTAAGGGGGTATAAGTAGCGGCCATTTTAGGTTTAACGGCACTGTTAATCCAAAGTTACACTTACCTGTTCGTTGTAGCAGGATTTGTGTGGCTTTGTTTTCTTTTGTCTCCTCTGCAGGTTGTCAGGACGATGGAAGATTGGCTGGAAGGAGTCAGGGCTGCTGTGCAGGAGAGGGGTCTCGAGTGGCTGAGGGACCGTCTTGGTGATGCTCTGCCGTCCGGATCTGGTAGCTCCCAGGGTCAGAGGCCGGTGAGGAGAACGAGGCCTCCGCAGAGGCTGAGCCCCAGCGTGGTTCCAGCTTCCCGGCGTCCGAGGAGCCCATCCAGAGGCCGTCGGGGCGGCAGTGAGGCGATTGGAGGGCAGGCCGCAGGTGGAACCGGCCGCGGACGTCGTCGCGGTACGGCAGCTCGAAACGGCCGTCAGGCGAGGCCGGAGTCGCAGGCCGCGGGTTCAGGTACCGAGTCGGAAACTGCCGAACGTTCAGGGAGCGAACGTGGAGGTGGGCGGATCGCTGTTCGGACGGAAACTGCCGAACGTTCGGGAGATGAACGTGGAGGTAGGAGATCTGGCGAATGGGCCGAAACTGCCGAACGTTCGGGAGACGAAGGTGGAGGTGCTGATACTGCCGAACAGTCGTTTCCCGAACGGGGAGGCGAGTCCACTGCCGAACGTTCGGGGGTTGAGCGTGGAGGTAGCTCTACTGCCGGCCGTTCGGCTGCCGAACGTGGGGGCAGCAAACCTGCCGAACGTTCGGTTTTTGTGTCCTCTTTTACAGGAAGGGGCGGAGAAGTGTTGGATGTTGCCAGGAGTTCGAGGAAGCGGCCATTGCAGGCGCAGGCCAGCGGGCGGAAGAGGAGCGGTACGGCAGGCTTGGCAGCTGGTTCCGGGAGTGCTGGAAGTGCTGCTGGAGGAGCAGGAGCCACGGTTGCACATCGCCCGGGTGAGTCGCCCTCCAACGCTACTGCCCCCTCAGTTCCTAGCCCACGGGCTACCCCGGGGGTGGGTCCCGGTACTGGCATGGTTGGTGACGGTAGGGTGGCAGGTGGTAAGCAGGGGACTGCTAGGGCCCGGAGGGAACAGGACAGATCCACCGCTGCGAGACGCCATGGGGGGTCCCCAGTCAGAGGGCAGGAGCGCAGCGCTTCGCCAGGGTCTCCCGTGCGACTAGGCCGGGGGCGTAGTCAGGCTGGTCGGGAAAGCGGAGACTTGACGGACGGTAGCGCCAGCGAGGGACAGCGCTGGAGATCGGCGCCCGCTAAAGGGCAGGCCCGCAGGGCCAGAGCGCAAGCAGCTAGGAGACACAGGTCGCGGAGCGACCACCGGAGGGGATCAGAGTCGGACGGCAGGGGCCCCTGCGGGGAGGTCCACACCCGAGGGCGGCGTGGGTTGCCCCCGCCAGGCGTAGGGGGCGGACGCTGCAGGACGATAGTTCCAAGAGTGGGAGTTCCTCGGAGGGAGTGCGGACTGCGGCGCAGGCTCTTAACCCTCGAAGGCGGACGAATAGAAGGGAGTCGGGTGACTGGTCCCAGGAGGAGGGAGGACGGGGCAGGGTTCCTACGACCAGCCTACCCAAAATGTCGTCTTCTCCTTGCAGGTCTCGCAGACGGTCACCCGCCAAGGGGGCGCGACCCTACGCAGCGAGGACTTCCAGACGGTCGCCGGCGGGCGAGGCGGACCGGGCAGCAGGACAGGAGTCGTCAAGGTCGCCCGTGGACCGGGTGAGACCCAGCGCCACAGGCCTACGGCCCGGAGCAGCTGAACGCTTGGGGCAGGTCGCACAGAGCCGGATGACAACTCCACGGCCCTCGGCGGCAAGGGGTTCGGAAGGTGAGACACTGTCATTTCAGCAGTCGGGGGAGCTTTTAGAAGGCATTAGACAGTTGATTGATTCCTGGGGTGAGGGGAATAGGAAGGAAGGGGATTTTAGTCAGGTTTGGGCTCCACAAGGGAAGGTCCTCGGGGCTAGTCCAGCCGGGATTTCCGGGGTCGGGGGCGGTGTAGACGGGGGCGGGGGCGTGACCCCCGCGGCGGAGGCTTCCAGTGTAGGGACCGAGGGTGAGAATCTGTTTGGGGGGGTCCCTGAGGCGGCGAGACAGAACGTCCACGTTTCGTTTGCGGGTCCTTTAGGCTGTCACCTCAAGCCCGAGGTGAAGGAGAGGATCTGGAAAGGTGAATTTGTGGAGCTCTTTTCGCTTCTCCCCCTTGAGGAATACATTGACCTCAAGGAGGAGGATAAAAAAGACGCAAAAAAGGAGGAGGAAGAAAAGAAACGGAGGTACAGGAAGATTCCCAAAACGTTTGGGAACTGGCTCAGAGCCTTTTGCATCTTGGCCAGCGTGATGGGCGAGAAGGCGGCGGAGCGCTGTTCGCAGCTCTTCTGTTACCTGGACGGGGTTTGGGAAGCGTATAGGACGTACGGGGGCCTAGCATGGTGGCGGTACGACGAGCAATTTCGTCAGCGCTTGGCCGCTAATCCGGGGATGCGGTGGGACCAGATGGACCTACCGCTCTGGATTAAATTGATGATGGCGCAAAAAGCGTCCCCCTTTCAGTCCGGGGCCGGCACGGGCGCTTCTACCGCCGTGTCGGCCAACCAAAAACGGGGCTACTGTTGGTCATTCAACGAGGGGCAGTGTAAGTGGGGGGCCACCTGTCGCTTTAAGCACGAGTGCTCAGGGTGCGGAGGGACTCACGGCCTCCACAGATGCTTTAAGAAGGGGAAGCCCGCTCCCGCAGCGGGCGGAGGTTCGGCCGCGTCCCCTGCCACTGGGAGCAACGCCAGTGAAAGTCGGCGCGATGCTGCCCTGGCTAAAGCAATACGCTAACAGGGCGGATGCTGGGTTGTTGGAAGAGGGGTTCTCTAAGGGGTTTGTAATCCCGTTCCGGGATCGGGACGGGGTGCCACGGCTTCGCAATCTGAAGTCGGCCGGGGAATTTCCCGGGGGGGTTAGGGAAAAGTTGCTTAAGGAGGTGCAGTTGGGAAGGGTAGCGGGGCCGTTCAGCGAGCCCCCCTTACCTAATTTGCGGGTTTCACCGTTGGGGGTGGTTCCTAAGAAGGAGCCCGGCAAGTACCGCTTGATACATCACCTGTCCTACCCCAAGGGGTCGTCGGTCAACGACGACATCGACAAGGCCCTCTGTTCGGTTTCGTACGCTTCGTTCGATCAGGCGGTGAGTCTGGTGCAGCGAGCGGGACGGGGGGCGTTGTTGGCTAAGGCGGACATTGAGGCGGCTTTCCGCCTTTTACCAATCCATCCGCAGTGCCATCACCTGCTGGGTTGTCATTTTGAGGGGGCTTACTATGTGGACTTGTGTTTACCCATGGGGTGCTCGATATCGTGCGCATACTTTGAGAAGTTTAGCACGTTCCTTGAATGGGTGGTGAAATTGGAAGCGGGCACTAGGATGGTGGTCCATTACCTGGATGACTTCCTGTGCGTCGGGCCTCCCGGTTCGGAGGAGTGCAGGAGGGGATTGAGGACTCTGGAATGGGTGGCGCATGTTATTGGAGTCCCCCTGGCGGGTGACAAAACGGTGGGTCCCACGACGTGCTTGAGCTTCTTGGGCTTGGAGATCGACTCGATCAAAGGGGAGTGTAGGCTGCCGCAGGATAAGTTGGTGGCGCTGCGGCAGGCAGTGGCGGAGGTGCGAGGAGCAAAGAAGGTCACGCTCCGGGCGCTTCAGTCGCTGCTGGGCCGGCTTAACTTCGCCTGTCGGGTGATCCCAGTCGGCAGGGTATTTAACAGGTTCCTGGCCCGGGCGACAGCGGGGGTGGCGTTCCCGCACCACCTTATCCGGGTCTCGGCGGCCATGAAGGCCGACCTGGAGGTCTGGGGTGAATTCTTGCGGGAGTTTAATGGGAAGGTGTTTTTTCGGGAGCCGGTGGCTTCCTCTCAGGAACTGGAGCTGTTCACGGACGCTTCAGGTAGCGTTGGGTTTGGGGCCTACTTCTCCGGGCAATGGTGCGCGGGGACTTGGCCAATGGAGTGGAGGGTCAGCCCGCTGATCCGCAACTTGGCGTTCCTCGAGTTATTCCCGCTGGTCGTAGCACTGTCACTATGGGGTCCGCAGTTGAGGGACAAGAAGGTCGTTTTCTTTTCGGACAATATGGCAGTGGTGGACGCAGTGAATGGGCTGTCAGCGTCCTCTATCCCGGTGGTTCGGCTTCTCCGCCGTTTCGTATTATTGTGTATGCATTTCAATATTGTTTTTAGGGCCCGGCATGTGCCCGGTCTGTTGAATGTGATTGCCGATGCGTTATCTCGTTCGCAGAGGTTTCGGCAGGCGGCGCCGGGCACACAGGAGGAGGGGATGTCTTGCCCGGAAGAGATGTGGCGGCTCGGGACATCATGCTTGGTGGACTGATACGGGACTCCCTGGCCCCCGCTACATGGACGGCTTACAGTAATGTGTGGGGGGAATGGGAGGACTTGGTGCAACAGTCGGGGGGCCAGCCCTCGCGGGAGGGCCGGTTGGACACGCTGTTGTGGCTTGTGTGTAGATCGGTTGCAAAAGGATCTTCAGCAGCGGTGATAGGGCGCAAGCTGGCTGCGTTAGCTTTCTTGTTTAAATTCAATGGTTGGGAGGACGCCACGAAACACTTTCTGGTGAGGCAGGCACTGAAAGGGCTCAGGAGGGGGAAAGTGTCGGTGGACTCCAGGAGGCCGGTGTCGTTTGCGCTGCTGCAACGGATTGTGGGGGCCTTGCCCGGTGTATGTTTTTCGAGTTACGAAGTTCTGTTGTTCTCAGTGGTTTTTAGTTTCGCCTTTTTCGGGGCGTTTCGGATCAGCGAGCTGGTCAGCAGCAACCGCCAAGGGGCGGGGGGGCTTCAGGCAGCGGATGTGGAGGTGTGGAGTGACAAGGTGGTGATCAATCTGAGGCGGTCCAAAACGGACATGATGGGTAAGGGGACCTTGGTTACGCTGCGGGAGCTCCCGGGTGGGGGCACGTGCCCAGTCAAGTGCGCCACGGCCTTCCACGGAGTCCGGGCAACGGCCGGAGGTTCGTATTTTCGACACGAGGATGGTTCTTCGCTGTCGAAGTTCCAGTTCCTCAAAGTGATGCGGAAGGTTTTGGACAAGTTGGGAGTGGACCCAAGGCAGTTTGGGACCCATTCCTTCAGGATTGGTGCGGCTACGGAAGCGGCGAGGCTGGGGTTGGGTGATGATAGGGTGAAAAGGATCGGCAGGTGGGAGTCCCTGCGGTTCAGGTCGTATGTTAGGCCAGACAAGTTAGTGTGAGGCCTATGGGTGGTTCAGAGGGCTTGTTATGTAAATGTTGTGTCACGGTTGGAATTGTGTTTTATGTTTTACAGGTTGGACGGCATGGGTGGTTGGCCACTCATATATTTACTGGGCACATCGGAGAGCTGCAGTTCGACATCGGGGTCTACAGCTGGGCTTTCCAAGATCTGTGGTGCAACTCCGGTGGTTTGGATACCGGGGTTGGGGTTGGAATGCTATTTGTGGGGAGGTATTTCAAAAAATTTTGTTGGGCCAGGTCCCGGACATTGTGGTACTGCATGCAGGAGGCAATGATGTGGGGGCATTGCCGCAGAAAGTTTTGTTAGAAAGTATGAAGAGGGATGTAGACAAGTTGCAGGAGTTAGTGCCAGGGGTTATAGTGGTGTGGTCGGAAATGGTTCCGAGGTTTTATTGGCGGCACGCGCGGAACCCCTCCGCGGTGGCGAAAATTAAGGGTAAGGTCAACAAAATCATGGCGGCATATGTGAGGCGAGTGGGGGGGGTCGTAGTTAGGCACAGACAGTTGGAGGATATGCTGCCAGGCTATTTCAGGCGGGATGGGGTTCACCTCTCAGACGTGGGCTTAGATTTTCTCCTGCTAGGTTTCCAGGAGGGCCTCCAGCCGGCAATCATTTCCATGGGGGGGGGGGGGTGTCGCTCAGGAACTCGAGGAGTCGAGCTCTGAGCTGTGGCGGGGGATGGAGAGTAAAGTTGGGGGGAGAAAAGAGTGAGAGGGGGGACAGTTTGGAGTTCAGGGCTAATAGGTAGGCCTTTGGACTGGTTTGGTAGGTTCGAGCTCGTAGGTAGCTCCGAACCAGGGTGTGTAGGGGTGTCTCGGTATGCCCCTACACTGGTGGTGCCCTTTGGTGGCAATGGATGGTGCCCTTGGTGGCAATGGTTGATGCCCTTCGGTGGCAATGGTCATGTTTCAGGTTAAGCTAATGTGTTACAATGTTGGTGTATTATGTTATGATGTTACGTTGGGGTGGGTCATTGTCAAGGGGTTAAATTGTAAAATAATGTGGTAAACTGTGCAGGCCAACGTGGGCCTGTTGTGTGACAATGACCTTTATAATTCTATGTTAATTAATAAATAAAAGCTGTGATATAATTTTGCCAAAACCCAGGTGTCAGTGTCATTATTATAACTAAGCATGTGGTGGGGGGTTTTGTGCATATGCCGACAAGGACGACTGTGCACATGTCAAGGGAGGGTTAATAGGAGTGGAGAGAATTAACCTCAGAAGAAAGGAAACAAAGTGAAAAATAAATAAATAAATGTTTCATAAGTCAGAAGGAATAGCAGATCGATGGATTGAAAAACAGAGTGGTGTAGTATATATAGTAGAACATAGGCCTGGTAAGTAAGACCCTCATGTAAACAAGGGAATAATTATAATAAGGCAAAAAAGAAATAAGAAATAAGTACATAAATAGATAAAGTAAATAAGTGGGATGAAGTAAAATAAAATAAAATAAAATAGAGTAAAGTAAATAGAGCTAGATAACCCAAGGTAGGACACTTAAAAGGATATAATAGTAATGAGGTCAAATAAATGGGGCAAAAGAGAAGCCTTCATTCAGACCCCGAGGTTGGAGTGTTTTTAGTCTATATATCCATTTTGACTCTCTCTGTCTCAGGACTCTGTCGAAGTCTCCCCGTCTTAGGTTCCTCTTAACTAGTTCCAAGCCACAGAACCTCAGATTATTGGAGTCACCATGATGGTGTTCTTTCAGGTGTCTCGAGACAGGTGTTTCAAGGCGATTTCTTGGAGACCGTACATGCTCCATGATTCTAACCTTAAATGCCCTAAAGTCTTGCCCACGTATTTAACTCCACAGGAGCATGACAGTAGGTACACAAGGCCCTTGGTGTTACAGTTAAAGAAATTCTTTATCTCAATTGAACCTTGTCCTGCACTGTCACTCACAGTTTTGGACCCTCTAGATATGTATCTACAGGCTACACACCTTCCGCAGCCATATGAGCCACAAGGCGGGGTACCCAACCAAGTAGCTCGGGAAGGTGGCCTGATAGAGAAGTGACTGGGTACCAACATGTCCCGGATATTACGTCCTCTTCTGGCCGTGATATCAATATGTGAGCCTAAGACATTCTTGAGATGTGTATCGTTCAATAAGATGGGCCAAAACCTATCCAGGGACCTTTTGACTTCGGACCAACCAGCGTCATACGTCGCAATCATGCGAATTGTTCCAGCCCCTCTAGTCCCCTCAGTTTCAGGACGATCCCTCAAAAGTGCATCTCTCTGAGTCTCAAGTGCCCTTTTGTATGCTTTCTTGAGGCAACGATTCGGGTAGCCTTTTGCTTTAAAGTAGGCTCTGAGTTGCTGTGCTTTTATTTTAAAATCAGAGAGGTCACTACAATTCCTGCGGAGAGTAAAATGCCAGGAAAACATAAAAATAGTGTGTAAAAGGATAGTGGTACAAATATTTACATTTATTATATAAATTACACAATATTTTAAAACCATTAACGCGTTTCACCACTGGGGCTTTATCAAAATGGAATAATATAAAACCTGGCACATAAAGAGTATATATAGGTACATTAGTACTTTAAAAATGGCGCCAAAATGACATCATTAGTCAGTGGCCAATCAGAATCATGCATTATACACATACAAAATCGAATTTACAATTGCAAATAAAACAATAAATAAAAGTATGTATAATTTAAAAACTATAATATATTTTTTTTGGCGCAGCCTTTCTTTTCCTTGTTGTACATTAGCTTGGCTAATAGAGCTTGGTTGCTTCATCTAAGTGTTGCTTCTAAGTGTCTGTGGTTGGAGATATTCTGGAGAGTTTTACAGAAGCTTCAACTGTCTAAGAGTTGTGCTAAGAGTTTTCTTTTTTACTGTTACAGGTAAGATTCATCTGTAGGAAAAGGTTACTGATTGCACAAGGTTTGATTTCCTGTTGGTAATTATAAGGCATTTGATTGGATTAGGTAGCTACTTGCTATTGATTGCTGTGTAAATTAGCTATTGTTTGCTAATAAGCAGAGGCCTACCCAGGTGTTAAACATTCCTAGTGGGAGGTGATTTTAGGAGTATATAAGGGCTGTTGTCATTAGCTTGGCTAATAGAGCTTGGTTGCTTCATCTAAGTGTTGCTTCTAAGTGTCTGTGGTTGGAGATATTCTGGAGGTAATCTGAGGTATTCAGGAGGATAAATAAAAAGTTAAGATTCGTTTGATTTAAATAATTGATCTCATTGGAATGGCAGACTTAGTTCAGTGTAATAGTTGCTATGCATTTGTTTCGCGTTCCACTTTTTGGAGGTTTAGTTGTTGTCTAATCTGTAGACAGTTCTCTATCTTGCGGCAGGAGATTGTATTTTTGAAGTCTGAGATTTGTAAATTATCTGGTAAACAAACTCAGGCTGGAACTGCTGCAAAGCCACTGCCACAGAGACATACTAGGAATGGCAGATGGATTACTGTAGGATCTGGTAGACTTAGAGTTGTGGATAAAAGGCATATTGCACAGTCTGTTGCTCTACATAATTCGTTTTCTGCACTTTCAGAGTGTAATGGTGTGGCGGAACCCACCTCGCCACTGGACATTGGAGGGGCCTGGCTGCCTGCCACTTACCCGCTGACTATGGCCCCTGGAAAACTGGTACATTTAAAGATTTAAATGTTATACTGTATATTGCTGCTACTGGCCCTTTTAACAGCATCTATGGACACATTGGGACTTTTGGGACTACTGTCCCTTTAAGACTGTGAAGCATATTCGAGTGTACTGCCTGTAATATTATATATGTATTTATATATGTGTTAAGTTTATCCTGGGTGATTTGTATGCAGCATTCATCTGATTGTTCGGTAGAATCACTCCATTCAGTATATTGAGTGAAACTATCGAACAACCAGACCACCCAGGAATGAGTGTGCCTCCAATTACCGTTTGCAACAATGTTGCAAACGGGTAATTGGCAATCAGTGCAGTGTGGTCTGTGTCCTCTGGGTGGCCGCCATTCGGGAGCCGAACACGTGGCGGCGGCCATCTTAAACTACCGAACAGCGGTGTTTTGCCGTCGAGCGTCTGGAACTAAAATCGGACACTCGACTAGGCAAACACCGCTGAGACCTCCAGACTTCCAGGATTTCGTGGGGAAACTACCGAACGGCCCGCCGTTCGGTAGAAAGAAACTCACGAACTAGGGGATTCATGCGAATCCCCCTTAGTCTCTATAACACCAGTAATTCGTCTGTTTCATTCCCTTTTCTGTGACCGACCGCAGGGCCAAAATGCATGGAACTGTTTTCGGATACTTTACCCATGCGGTCGGTCAAATCTTTGGACCCCCATATCTCCCGAACTGTTCATCCGAATGACTTGAATTTTGGATATGTTTCCCCCCTGAATAAGGGCTATCCAGCGATGCTGGATTTAAAGGTGTACCCCCTGTTTTTGGGGTACATCCAGGAATTGGGGAAAAGTGTGTACTGTATAATTGGGTTAAGTATTATCTAAGGGGAGGAGATGTGTGGGCTGAACCATGTATGTGATTGGGTATGTTATGCCTCCCCCTGGGTGGGGACTGTGTGTGTATTATTGTAATAAAAGCCAGGCTGGATGAGCCAGTCCAGAGTTCCTGTTTTACCCTCAAAGTGATGTGTCGTCTCATTATTGGGGGAAGGATTTATTGCATGCTGTTCCAGTTGACTGCTAGGAGTACAAGCCTATTCGTATGGTTCCTATTCAATGGTCTACAGCATTCATATGCTTGGGAGAATTTAAAAGTTTCTCGGATTCGGTGATTGTGGTGTCTGCCAGAGTGCTTGGAGTCCTCAGGAAGCACTAGGAGCATCCATTAACGGAGGTACCAAGTCGGGGTGCCAGGTGATCCGTTACAAATGGTGTCATGGAGACAGGCACTGAGGCTAGTGGTGTTGTGCAGAGAGGCACTGAGGCTAGTGGTGTTGTGCAGAGAGGCACTGAGGCTAGTGGTGTTGTGTAGAGAGGCACTGAGGCTAGTGGTGTTGTGCAGAGAGGCACTGAGGCTAGTGGTGTTGTGCAGAGAGGCACTGAGGCTAGTGGTGTTGTGCAGAGAGGCACTGAGGCTAGTGGTGTTGTGCAGAGAGGCACTGAGGCTAGTGGTGTTGTGCAGAGAGGCACTGAGGCTAGTGGTGTTGTGCAGAGAGGCACTGAGGCTAGTGATGTTGTGCAGAGAGGCACTGAGGCTAGAGGTGTTGTGCAGAGAGGCACTGAGGCTAGAGGTGTTGTGGAGAGAGGCACTGAGGCTAGAGGTGTTGTGCAGAGAGGCACTGAGGCTAGAGGTGTTGTGGAGAGAGGCACTGAGGCTAGAGGTGTTGTGGAGAGAGGCACTGAGGCTAGTGCTGTTGTGGAGAGAGGCATTGAGGCCAGTGGTGTTGTGCAGAGAGGCACTGAGGCTAGTGGTGGTGTGCAGAGAGGCTTGAAGACTATGGTGAGGCCTAATAGAAAGCAGTTGTTGTTGGGGGATTCCATCATAAGAGGTGTGGAGATGGACAATGGTGGTCTTGTGAGGTGTCTTCCCGGAGCTACTGCTCACAGAGACAGGAGACGTATCTGTAATATTGTTAAGCAAGCAAAGCAGGAAGGGGAATTGGATGTACTTGTCCATTTAGGGACAAATGACTTGGCTTGCAATGAGGTTTCAGAGGTTAAGGAAGTTTTTAGTGTTTTTGCCAATGATATACGGCAGGTTGCTTCCACACTGTCATTCTCTGAAGTTCTGCCTGTGCATAACACTCAGAATGACAGGCGGATGCGTATTAGGGACTTTAACTTGTGGCTTGGTGAATGGTGTCGGGAGCAAGGATTTGGCTTTATTGCTCATGGTAGCTCTGTTTGGAATGGAAATAAACTGTACAAAAAAGATGGTTTACATCTTTCTCAAAAGGGAACAAATGTTCTCAGTGAGCAGTTCAGAGGTTTTGCTAGGATGTATTTAAACTAGGAGGGGGGGGCAAAAGGGTGATAAAACATCAATCCAATTGTCCCCCAAAACAAGGACAGAAGGTACCTGTAGCAAGTGTGTTAAAAAATGATAAGCTTAGAGTCATGTCTACAAATGCTCGCAGTTTAGGGAATAAGATCCATGAACTTGTGGCAATAATGGCAACTGATAGTGTAGATTTAGTCGCTGTTACTGAGACATCGTATAATGAAAAAAATTACTGGGACATAGCAATACCAGGGTACTCTTTATATAGAAAAGACAGGGAAGGCAAGAAAGGAGGAGGGGTGGCCCTGTATGTGAAGGATAGCATAAAATCTAGCCTAATAAAGGTTAGTGAGACGAACATAGAGTCCATTTGGGTTACGTTAGAATTTGGTAATCACACAGTAATTCGTGTAGGTGTGATTTATAGGCCCCCAGGACAAATTGAAGAGTTAGATAATCTACTAGTTGAAGAAATAGCTAAAATGACAATGAAGGGGGAAGTTATCACCATGGGTGACTTTAATCTTCCTGATGTGAATTGGAAAACAAAAATAGCTACTTGTGCCAGAAGCACACATATTCTAAACTCCCTACTGGGATTGTCTCTAAAACAAGTCGTTGAGGAGCCAACTCGTAAAGAGGCCATACTAGATTTAGTGTTAACAAATGGAGATTTGGTATCAGATATTACTGTAGGTGAAAGTTTAGGATCCAGTGATCATCAGTCAGTGTGGTTTAATATAAGAACAGTGACTGAGTCACACCACACAAAAACAAAAGTTTTAGACTTTAGAAAAACAGACTTTTCTAAAATTAGAATATGTGTAAAGGAGTCAGACTGGAGCAACTTAAATGGAGTCCAAAAGAAATGGGATTATTTAAAAGCTGCACTACTGAAGGCAACAGAAAATTGCATTAGGCTTGTCAGTAAAAGCAAAAAATTCAAGAAACCACTGTGGTACTCCGCAGATGTGGCCAAAATAGTAAAAAACAAAAAGTTAGCATTTAGTAATTATAAAAAAACCCAGAGTGAGGAAGACAGAATGACCTATAAGATTAGGCAGAAAGAGGCTAAGCAAGTTATAAGAGCTTCCAAATCACACACAGAAGAGAAAATAGCACAGTCAGTAAAAATGGGGGACAAAACTTTTTTTAGATACATAAATGAGAAAAGAAAAGTAAAACAAGAATTAGTTAGATTAAAAACAAAAGAAGGAAGGTATGTAGATGAGGATAAAGGTCTAGCTGACTGCCTCAATGAATATTTTTGTTCGGTATTTACAGCTGAAAATGAAGGAAAGGGACCTCTGTTAAAAAAAAGGATAAATGAGTCATTTATTACACGTGAGTTTACAGAGAAAGAGGTTCTATTTCAACTGTCAAAAGTAAAGACACATAAGTCAATGGGACCTGATGGAATACACCCAAAGCTATTAAAAGAGCTTAGTGGTGTACTAGCAAAACCATTAACAGATTTATTTAACCAATCATTGTTAACAGGAGTAGTCCCAGAAGATTGGAAGTTAGCAAATGTTGTGCCCATTCACAAGAAAGGTAATAGGGAGGAGTCGGGCAACTATAAGTAAGCCTTACTTCAGTAGTGTGAAAGTGATGGAAACCATGTTAAAGGATAGGATTGTTGAACATCTAAAAACACATGGATTTCAAGATCAGAGACAACATGGGTTTACTTCACGGAGATCATGCCAAACTAATCTTATTGATTTTTTTGATTGGGTAACTAAAATTATAGATCAGGGTGGTGCAGTAGACATTGCTTACCTAGATTTCAGTAAGGCTTTTGACACTGTTGCACATAGAAGGCTTATCAATAAACTGCAATCTTTGAGTTTGGATTCCAATATTGTTGAATGGGTAAGGCAGTGGCTGAGTGACAGGCAACAGAGGGTTGTAGTCAATGGAGTATATTCGAAGCCTGGGCTTGTCACCAGTGGGTTACCTCAGGGATCTGTACTTGGACCCATTCTCTTTAATATTTTTATTAGTGATATTGCAGAAGGTCTTGATGGTAAGGTCTGTCTTTTTGCGGATGATACTAAGATATGTAACAGGGTTGATGTTCCAGGAGGGATAAGCCAAATGGCAAATGATTTAGGTAAACTAGAAAAATGGTCAAAGTTGTGGCAACTGACATTTAATGTGGATAAGTGCAAGATAATGCATCTTGGACGTAAAAACCCAAGGGCAGAGTACAGAATATTTGATAGAGTCCTAACCTCAACATCTGAGGAAAGGGATTTAGGGGTGATTATTTCTGAGGACTTAAAGGTAGGCAGACAATGTAATAGAGCAGCAAGAAATGCTAGCAGAATGCTTGGTTGTATAGGGAGAGGTATTAGCAGTAGAAAGAGGGAAGTGCTCATGCCATTGTACAGAACACTGGTGAGACCTCACTTGGAGTACTGTACACAGTACTGGAGACCATATCTTCAGAAGGATATTGATACCTTAGAGAAAGTTCAAAGAAGGGCTACTAAACTGGTTCATGGATTGCAGGATAAAACTTACCAGGAAAGGTTAAAGGATCTTAACATGTATAGCTTGGTGGAAAGACGAGACAGGGGGGATATGATAGAAACATTTAAATACATAAAGGGAATCAACACAGTAAAGGAGGAGACTATATTTAAAAGAAGAAAAACTACCACAACCAGAGGACATAGTCTAAAATTAGAGGGACAAAGGTTTAAAAATAATATCAGGAAGTATTACTTTACTGAGAGGGTAGTGGATGCATGGAATAGCCTTCCAGCTGAAGTGGTAGAGGTTAACACAGTAAAGGAGTTTAAGCATGCGTGGGATAGGCATAAGGCTATCCTAACTATAAAATAATGCCAGGGACTAATGAAAGTATTTAGAAAACTGGGTACTAGAGGTGCCGAATGGTTCTTATCTGCCGTCACATTCTGTTTCTATGTTTCTATATAGAGGGTTAGAGGGTTACCCTCTGTAAGGTCGCTGCCTATCCACTATATTATTAGCGCTAACCTACCCTTTCTACTTGGACTGTATGTGATGATGTACCTGGTAAAAATAAATAAGGTGAAAAAAATAATCATAAGACTCATCTATCATATGCTGAAAGCAATATATATAGGGAGATAAAGTGCCAATATTATAAAGTGCCAATAAAGTGCCAGACATGCAATTAATAATAATGTGCAACCGTAGAAAAACTAAAGATATTGGCAATATTTACAATTATATCTACTACATTGAACACAACAAAGGTGACCAAGGGGTTAATACTGGTAGTGAACTAGGGATAACCACACACGAGAAGGATTTGGGAATTGTTATAGACGATAAATTAGGTAGCAATATGCAATGTCAATCTGCCGTTGCTAAGGCCAGTAAGGTTTTGTCATGTATAAATAGGGGCATAAATTCTCGAGATGAAAATATAATTTTGCCTCTTTATAAATCGCTGGTAAGACCACACCTTGAATATGCTGTGCAATTTTGGGCACCTGTTCTAAAGAAGGATATCATGGCACTAGAAAAAGTGCAGAGACGAGCTACAAAATTGATAAAAGGAATGGAGCATTTTAGTTATGAAGAAAGGTTAAAACATTTAAATCTCTTCAGTTTGGAAAAACGGCGCCTTAGAGGGGATATGATAACATTATACAAATATATTCGGGGCCAGTACAAACCATTATCTGGAAATCTATTCATAAACAGGGCTATACATAGGACACGAGGTCACACATTTAGGCTTGAAGAAAGGAGATTTCATCTAAGGCAAAGAAAAGGTTTTTTTACAGTAAGAGCAAGGATATGGAATTCATTGCCGGAAGAGGTGGTTTTGTCAGAGTCTATACAGATGTTTAAATTGCAATTGGATAAATACTTGCAAAAACATAACATACAGGGATACAATTTCTAATTAGTGGGATAATAGCTGCTTGATCCAAGGAGACATCTGACTGCTATTTTGGGGTCAAGAAGGAATTTTTTCCTAGTTTGTTGCAAAATTGGAAGCGCTTCAGACTGGGTTTTTTGCCTTCTTTTGGATCAACAGCAAAAGCATATGTGAGGAAGGCTGAACTTGATGGACGCAAGTCTCTTTTCAGCTAGGTAACTATGTAACTATGTAACTATGTAACTATTATTTACCACATTGGGGGGGAGGGGGATGACTAGGGGTTTGGGGACCCCTAGTCACCCGGGGAGGGGGGGGGTATTTTTATTATTTAGGGCCCCCACCCACCACTCAGGGGTGGGGGCCAGGGGGGAGGACCATAGGTCCCCCCCCCAGTTTGTATTTAGGGCCCCACCTGCCGCTCAGGGGTGGGGGGCAGGGGGGAGGACATTAGGTCCCCCCCTTATTCTTGTTAAGGGCCCCCACCCACCGTTCAGGGGTGGGGGCCAGGGGGGAGGACATTAGGTTCCCCCCCCAATTTTTATTTAGGGCCCCCACCGCCACTCAGGGGTGGGGGCCGGTGGGGAGGACAATAGGTCCTCCCCCCTTTTTTTACTTTAGGGCCCCCACCCGCTCAGGGAGGGGGGACCCTTTTTTTTTTTTTAACAGTGAGCAGCCACAGGCTGCTCACTGTTTAATAGACATGCCCCTACTCGTGGTATAGCGAGTAGGGGCACAATTTACTAATACTAAGTAATTTTTGAGTACTGAAGAGATGTGGGCCCCACAGTGATTTCCAAGTCCAAATAGTGCACCTTTTCTGTGCTAATGTTTGCTGTGAGTGTGAGCGTGATAGGTGTCTGGAGTGAATTAAGATCCTGGACCATTCTCTGTGCTTCTTCAGCTGTATTATTCCATACAATAAACAGATCATCGATATATATCTCTATCTATCTATCTAAAGAAAAAGAGGAAAAATTCTTGCACTCACGCTATTATCCACCTTATGTGCCGGGTGCTAAGCCAGGGCTTGGTTATCCAAAATATCCAACGAGGTAGCAGCACTCACGGAATATAAAAACTCTAATCTTTATTATTTCATGTTAAAAAATGAGATCAACGTTTCAGTCCAACAAACTGGACTTTCTTCAGGATCAATACAACCAATCAATCAATCTATCTATCTATCTATCTATCTAACTATTTCTCTCTCTCTATATATATATATATATATATATATATATATCTGTCTGTCTGTCTGTCTATCTATCTGTAACGGATCGCCTGGCACCCCGACTGGGTACCTCCGTTAATGGATGCTCCTAGTGCTTCCAGAGGACTCCAAGCACTCTGGCAGACACCATAATCACCGAATCCAAGAAACCTTTAAATTCTCCCAAGCATATGAATGCTGTAGACCATTGAATAGGAACCATACGAATAGGCTTGTACCCCTAGCAGTCAACTGGAACAGCATACAATAAATCCTTCCCCCAATAATGAGACGACACATCACTTTGAGGTTAAAACAGGAACTCTGGACTGGCTCATCCAGCCTGGCTTTTATTACACTAATCCACATACAGGCCACACCCAGGGGGAGGCATAAAATAACCAATCACATACATGGTTCAGCCCACACATCCCCTCCCCTCAGATAACATTAAACTCAATTATCCGGTACACTTTTTCAGCCAAGTTCTGGATGTACCCCAAAACCCGGGGGTACACCTTTAAATCCAGCATCGCTGGATAGCCCTTATTCAGGGGGACAACATATCCAAAATTCAAGTAATTCGGATGAATGGTTCGTGAGATATGGGGTTCCAAAGATTTGACCGACCGCATGGGTAAAGTATCCGAAAACAGTTCCATGCATTTTGGCCCTGCGGTCGGTCACAAACAAGGGAATGAAAACAGGCGAATTGCCTGTGTTATAGAGCCTGGAGAGGGTTTGAATGAATTCCCTTGTTTATGGGGTTCTTTCTACCGAATGGCGGGTCATTCGGTAGTTTCCATACGAATTTCTGGAAGTATGGAGGTCTCAGCGGTGTTTGCCTAGTCAAGTGTCCGATTTTAGTTCCAGACACTCGACGGCAAAACACAGCTGTTCGGTAGTTTAAGATGGCCGCCGCCACGTGTTTGTTTCCCGAATGGCGGCCACCCAGAGGACAAAGAATACATTACATAGATTGCCAATTACCCGTTTGCAACATTGTTGCAAACTGTAATTGGAGGCACACTTATTCCTGGGTGGTCTGGTTGTTCGGTAGTTTCACTCAATATAATAAATGGAGTGATTCTACCGAACAATCAGTGAATGCTGCATACATATCCCAGGTTAAACTTAATACACATATAATATTACAGGCAGTACACTAGAATATGTATCACAGTCTTAAAGGGACAGTAGTCCCAAAAGTCCCAATATGTCCATAGATGCTGTTAAAAGGGCCAGTAGCAGCAATATACAGTACAATATGCCCCAAATAACCCAGGGGCCATAGTCAGCAGGTAGGAGGCTAGCAAACAGGCTTCTCCAGGGCCCAGTGGCGAGGTTGGTTTCGCCACACTATCTATCTATCCAGGGCTGTACTGGAAATACAAAGCAGCAAGGAAAAAAGATGAATGCCAGCCCCACAAGTCCTTGAGCCACATTGTGTGTGTGTATGTGTGTGTGTATCAATTGAAATATTGGATCAAGTAACAAAGAAAATATAATAATAAAATATATAAAATGGTTAGTGTAGCGGACCCCGGGTAACCCTCCGCTAATTCCTTCCTTCAGCCACTTTGGAAACATTAAACTAAGCAGACCTTCATTCCCCCCAGTAACTGGACGACACACAGCTCTGGGAGTACAACACAAAATGCTTTATTGGTACAAATTAATTTGAAAAGGAGCACCAATATAGCGATTATATCTACCCCATTACATATATACAGTAGACACAGGGCCGGATTAACATAGGGGCTGATGGAGCTGCAGCTCCAGGCCCAGGCCCATGGAATAGGCCCATTTTATAAAAACACACTACTCTTAGTTTTGCCACCTGACTGGTATTTTACTGGCACAGCTGTCAGTAACTGTGAGTCACTGTGTGTGGAAAGAGGCAGGGATAGGAAGTTACAGCATATCCCTACCTCTCTCTACTACTCACTGATCCGTGCGGGGGAGCAGCTACACAGCACAGAGAGTCCAGACAGCAGCTCTACAGCTCAGGTAAGTGAGGGATGGGGGGAAAGACAGCAGGGAGACATGGGGACACTGAGACACAAGGGGACAAATGGGGACACTGAGACACTAGGGGACACATGGGGACACAGACACTAGGGGACACTGGGAGACCTGGGGACACTGAGACACTTGGGGACACTGGAAAACATGGGGACACAGACACTGGGAACACTGTGAGACATGGGGACGCTGAGACACATGGGGACGCTGGGAGACACTGAGATATTAGGACACGGAGACACTAGGGAAAAAGTGTCCCCATGTCTCCCAGTATCCCCATGTCCCCCAGCCAGTGTCCCTAGTGTCCTCATGTCTCCCAGTGTCACCAAGTCTCCCAGTGTCTGTGTCCCCAGTGTGCCTAGTGTCCCCATATCTCCCAGTGTCCCCAAATGTCTCAGTGTCCTCATGTCTCCCAGTGTCCCCATGTCTATGTCCACAAGTGTCCCCATGTCTCCCAGTGTCTCCAAATGTCTGTCTCCCAGCCAGTGTGCCTAGTCTCCCAGTGTTCTCATGTCTCAGTGTCCCCATGTTTCCCAGTCTCCCCTAATCTCCCAGTGTCTGTGTTCCAATGTCTCTCAGTGTCCCTAGTGTCTCAGTGTCCTCATTTCTCCCAGTGTCCCCAAATGTCTGTATCCACAAGTGCCCCTTTGTCTCCCAGTGCCCCCATGTCTCTCAGTATCCCCAAGTGTCTCAGTGTCCCCTGGTCTCTCAGTGTCCCCATGTCTCACTGTGTCCCCTAGTATCCTAGTGACATGGGGACACACTGAGACATGGGGACACTGGAAGAAATGGGGACACTGAGACACTGGGAGACTAGGGGACTGGGCGACATGGGGACACTGACACTGTGATACATAGAGACACTGGGGGACTTGAAAGACTGAGATAGGGAGACACTGGTAGGAATCCATCTATACAGCATAATCAAACGGTGAGTAGTTTGTTGGTGATTTTACAGAATTTTCTCTTATGTCAGTCCTTGTGATTTACATCATGTGTTGTCACGCATAACTAATTAATTATACAATTGTGTGTGGAAAGATGCAGGGATAGGAAGTTACAGCATATCCCTACCTCTCTCTACTACTCACTGATCCGTGCGGGGGAGCAGCTACACAGCACAGAGAGTCCAGACAGCAGCTCTACAGCTCAGGTAAGTGAGGGATGGGGGGAAAGACAGCAGGGAGACATGGGGACACTGAGACACAAGGGGACACATGGGGACACTGAGACACTAGGGGACACATGGGGACACAGACACTAGGGGACACTGGGAGACCTGGGGACACTGGAAAACATGGGGACACTTAGGCACTGGGAACACTGTGAGACATGGGGACGCTGAGACACATGGGGACGCTGGGAGACACTGAGATATTGGGACACGGAGACACTAGGGAAAAAGTGTCCCCATGTCTCCCAGTATCCCCATGTCCCCCAGCCAGTGTCCCTAATGTCCACATGTCTCCCAGTGTCCCCAAGTCTCCCAGTGTCTGTGTCCCTAGTGTGCCTAGTGTCCCCATATCTCCCAGTGTCCCCAAATGTCTCAGTGTCCTCATGTCTCCCAGTGTCCCCATGTCTATGTCCACAAGTGTCCCCATGTCTCCCAGTGTCTCCAAATGTCTGTCTCCCAGCCAGTGTGCCTAGTCTCCCAGTGTTCCCATGTCTCAGTGTCCCCATGTTTCCCAGTCTCCCCTAATCTCCCAGTGTCTGTGTTCCAATGTCTCTCAGTGTCCCTAGTGTCTCAGTGTCCTCATTTCTCCCAGTGTCCCCAAATGTCTGTATCCACAAGTGCCCCTTTGTCTCCCAGTGCCCCCATGTCTCTCAGTATCCCCAAGTGTCTCAGTGTCCCCTGGTCTCTCAGTGTCCCCATGTCTCACTGTGTCCCCTAGTATCCTAGTGACATGGGGACACACTGAGACATGGGGACACTGGAAGAAATGGGGACACTGAGACACTGGGAGACTAGGGGACTGGGCGACATGGGGACACTGACACTGTGATACATAGAGACACTGGGGGACTTGAAAGACTGAGATAGGGAGACACTGGTAGGAATTCATCTATACAGCATAATCAAACGGTGAGTAGTTTGTTGGTGATTTTACAGAATTTTCTCTTATGTCAGTCCTTGTGATTTACATGTGATGTCACGCATAACTAATTAATTATACAAATGATTAAGGCCGGTATTTTTTCCAAGAAAGGTGGCAACCTTACCCCTAACTACTCTTCACATACTCTCGCTTAAAGGAACACTATAGGGTCAGGAACACAATCATGTATTTCTGACCCTTTTTTGTTAAAACCCCCATCTGGCCCCTCTTGGCTCCCTAAATATAGTAACATCTTATTTGTATTTAAGTCTGCAGCTGCTGGCTCTGCCTCTGAACTGACTTGGTCTGCTGACATCATCAGAAGTGGTGGTCTGAGCAAATTACAATGCTTCCCCATAGGATTGGCTGAGACTGTCAACTAGGCAGATCAGGGGCAGAGCCAGCACAAGTCAAACATAGCCCTGGCAAATCAGCATCTCCTCATAGAGATAAATTGAATCAATGCATCTCTATGAGGAAAGTTCAGTGTCTGCATGCAGAGGGTGGAGGCACTGAATGGCTGTACTGCCCCAGGAAGCACCTCTAGCAGCCATCTAAGGAGTGGCCAGTGGAGCTATTTTCTCTGAAAAGACAGTGTTTACTGCAAAAAGCCTGAAGGTAATGATTCTACTTACCAGAGAAAATACAAAAAGCTGTAGTTGTTTTGGTGACTATAGTGTCCCTTTAAATTTGGAAGCTTAAGAGGTATGTATGGGAACAAAACTGGTGTGGACTGGCTGACAATAAAATTAGTTAAAGGGACACTCCAGGCTGCCCTTTTTACTCACCTCGTTCTAGCGTCGGGAGCCTTGTGAAGCTGCGCCCCCTATTTCGTCAAAATGACGAAATAGGCGGGCGCGAGCAGGGAGCAATCAGATGCTTCCATTCGGAAGCATCATTGCTCCCTTGTGCGCATGCGCGGCTTCGCCACACATGCGCACATACTTCATAGGGCGGCATTCATGCCGCCCTATGAAGTCCTGAGTGCACTACCGACTGACAACTCAGCTCGCGGTCTTTGCCCACCCCCTCTCCTCTGCTGACAGGCAGGAGAGAGAAGGCGCGCAACATGGTGCCTTCTCTCTCCTGCACAGGTCAGACGTATTTAAATATGTCTGACGTGTACATGGCTTTTTTCTGAGTGACGGCCACTGGAGGTATTCCTATCAATCAATGTAAATACTGTATTTTCTCTGAAAATACAGTGTTTACATTAGATTGCCTGCAGGGAGCTATAGATCTCACCTGAACAACTACATTAAGCTGTAGTTGTTCAGGTGATTATAGTGTCCCTTTAAGGTAATGCAGACTTTGGTCTCTCTAACACTGTGGCATGCCCCCTTTCTTCTACACTCACTACATACACCTTTTCTCTGTCCCAGACTATATACCAGGACCTTCTGCCTGCTAGTAAGGAGGTAAGGAGACAAGTGGATATGTGAGTGCTAGGGGACAGTCCGTAGAAAGCGTGGAGTAGGCGCATCATTTGATGCATTTATGCCAAGCTCAGGGTGCTGCCTGCATAGTATGCCCTTAGTTGGACAGCATGCATGATTGGCAGGCAGCCTGACATGCATTCATGCCAGGCTGGTCTTCCAATTCTTTGGACAGACATGTCCCCTTTTTGGGCATGTTCAACCCTTTTGACAGGTCTGGTCACGTGATTCGCGCACTTTTACCCTGCCCATAGACTGCCTGCTTCACTGCACACTGCTGTTAGTGGGTATGGATTTACTTGAAAGATGAAAGCATAAATTAGAGAGAGATTAGCAAAGAGTATGTGTTTTCGTATAGTTGCATCCTTTGAGTTTCCCTCCAACACCATCTCCATCAGATACGTGACGCTTGGGAGGTATGACTGTTTTAGTGTTTTTGGTCGATAAGATTCTGTAATTAGGCCCATCATAACTGTCAGCACCAGGCCCATCGGGCTCTTAATCTGGCCCTGCCTATTTGAGGTAAATGGTGTTGTTTTTGACGATACAGTACAATCAGTACAAAAAAGGAGAATAGGTACCAGCGCTTGTATATGTGACAAATATTAACAAGGTGTATATACAATGGAGATATGAAGATCAGCTGCTAAACACTAGATAAAGTAACTTCCCATACGATACAGTAAGAATGATGCAAAAAAATATAGATAGTGTAGCGCTTATTATAAATATGCAGTAAAGAATGGTAATTACCTAAAAGGTGGATGGTAGTCTACACCCAAAATACAGACTTATGCGTGTGATAGGTCAAATAGGATCGGGTTCTGTAACAATGTAAAAGATATCCACATAGTGTAAAATCGTACTAATATAGACTTAATCTGAAAGTAAACATAGGAACACTCACAAACATAGAGCTATTAAACCTAGCTCTGGTGTGGATGGCTTCGGGTCCGTTTAGGCGACCCACCCCTATATAGGAATGTTGTATGTGGTCCTACATTCCTATATAGGGGTGGGTCGCCTAAATGGACCCGAAGCCATCCACACCAGAGCTAGGTTTAATAGCTCTATGTTTGTGAGTGTTCCTATGTTTACTTTCAGATTAAGTCTATATTAGTACGATTTTACACTATGTGGATATCTTTTACATTGTTACAGAACCCGATCCTATTTGACCTATCACACGCATAAGTCTGTATTTTGGGTGTAGACTACCATCCACCTTTTAGGTAATTACCATTCTTTACTGCATATTTATAATAAGCGCTACACTATCTATATTTTTTTGCATCACAGTACAATCAGTGGTTTTGCATACAATACATGTTTTATATTTGTAAAAACCTTTCACTTGGGGAAAAAAATGATGCTGAGTTTTTTTGGCGTGATTTCTTTGGTAAAATTTGATCTAAAATTTGGAGCTCTTATGAAAACTATATTAAGCTTTTCAGTTAAAATTTGGCTAAGTTTGTCATCATGTCTTAAAATGTGCCAATGTTTTTTTAATAATCTTTTTCATTGCACCACTTTTGTTATAGTTAAAAGCAATAGTGAGAGTTATAGATTTGTTATTTGTTTTTGGCTTGTATGTTAAAAGCTCATTCCTATTTCTGAGTTTGGTTTTGTTAATAGTGTCTGGTACATCCGTTTCTGGATAGTTTTTTCAATAAATGTATTTTTTAAGATTTCCGCTTGTTCGTTAAAATCTTCTAGTTCAGTGCAATTCTTGCGTAAGCGTAAAAGCTGGCTCTGTGGGGTACTGTCAAGCCAAGGTTTATAGTGGCAACTTGATCTGTCAATAGCCGTATTAACACAGACTTTTTTGAAGAACGTTTTTGTGTATATTTGCCCATTTTTAATAAATATGTTTAAATCTAAAAAGTTAGCTTGTTCCCTACTGAATTTGTGTGTTAAAATTATACCTCTGTCATTAGTATTCAGATTGTTAATAAAAGAGATAAGACTTTCTTCTGATCCGTTCCAAATAAAAAAAGAGATCATCAATGTATCTAAAATATAAGACTAGGTTTGCCTTCCAAGCGTGTGCATTAAAAATAGCTGTGGATTCCCAGTCAGCCATGAACAAATTGGCATAGCTATGGACAAACCTAGTGCCCATAGTAGTCCCTCTTTTTTGTAGGTAAAAGGAATTAAAAAACCCAAAATAATTGTTTTTTAGAAATAATATTTATACCCTCTATTCTAAAATCTATTTCTATGTCGGGGATTCTTTTTTCTTTCATTAAAATATCTTTAATAGCTTTATATCCTATATCGTGAGGTATAATAGTATAAAAGGATTGTACGTCACAGGTGACTAGTATAAAATTTGGATCCCAATTAAAATTATTAAAAAAAAAATTAAAAGTGACATTGAATCTTGTAAATATGACTTCATTTTTTTGACAGAGGATTGGAGGAGGGTATCTATATATTGCAAAAGATTGCAAAGAAGCGAGCCTATGCCTGACACTATTGGTCTACCAGGAGGTGTCTTTTTGTTTTTATGTATTTTCGGAAGAAAATAAATGACGGGAATTTTAGGAAATTATTTGTTCAGAAAATTAAACTCATGTTTGTTTAAAATTCTTAAGTCTAAGCCTTTTTAAAAAAAAAAAAAAAAAAAACAGGATAAAATTATGTGTATAGTAGTGGTAGGATCTGATAAAAGTCTTTCATAAACATTGGTGTTATTCAGTTGTCTGTGTGCTTCTTCTATATACATTGTGCTGGGTAAGATGACTACCCCTCCTCCTTTATCATCTGGTTTTATCACTACATCAGTATCGTCTTGTAATTCTTTAAGTGCCTTCCTTTCTGCATTTGTAAGATTGTGTGGGTAATATTTATTAGTCTGTAATTTGTCGAGGTCTTTTATGACAAATTTTTCGAACATTGTGAGTGGGGCTGATTTCATAAAAGCAAGATAAAACTTAGATTTTTCTTTAAAATGTGTGATGAGAATTTGTTTATCAGGAAGTGGGGAAGCGGGTTGAGTAGAGGTTTCTTCGTTTTTTCAATAAAAAAGAGTGGCTTTGCGGACAAACTTATTGACGTCAATAAAAGCTTCAAAGGGTGTAAAAGGGTTGGTTGAGGCAAATTTAAGACCTTTCTTTAAAACTGATATTTGTGCAATGGTTAAGGTTTTTTGTGAGAGATTAAAAGGCAACTGCATTGGTCATTTTGGGTAGATATTGCCTTTCTAATCTTTCTCTCTTGCTTACGTCTGCCACTTATTCTTCCTCTAAGCTTAAAATTAGTTTTTGTGATCGTGATGGGTGGGGGGTCTGGACTAGTGTGTTGGGATGGGTGCGGATTTCTAAAATATGGTCTTCATTTTCAAATTCAGAATCAATTGATAATAGTTGGTATCTGTTTTGGTGATGGGGAATGGTAGGTTATCTGGGGTATTCTTTATGGTCATTGATGTATCGTGAACTTTGGGGTTTGGGGGACAAGTGTCTATTATTGGAGCTGGTAGTTGCCTATTTTACTAAGCCAAATAGGTTTTATCTATTTGTATATGTTATATTGTGTTTTTTACTATTTGCTTTTTGATTGGCTGACCCAATTTTTGGCACCAATTTAAAACTCACACATCCCTATTAAAACTTTGTATGCCAGGTAGTGATGGTCTATACCATTTTGATAAAGCCTCTTAAAGGACCACTCTAGGCACCCAGACCACTTCAGCTTAATGAAGTGGTCTGGGTGCCAGGTCCTTCTAGGGTTAACCCATTTTTTCATAAACATAGCAGTTTCAGAGAAACTGCTATGTTTGTGAATGGGTTAAGCCTTCCCCTATTTCCTCTAGTGGCTGTCTCACTGACAGCCGCTAGAGGCGCTTGCGTGATTCTCACTGTGAAAATCACAGTGAGAGCACGCAAGCGTCCATAGGAAAGCATTATGAATGCTTTCCTATGTGACCGGCTGAATGCGCGCGCAGCTCTTGCCGCGCGTGCGCATTCAGCCGACGGGGAGGAGAAGAGGAGGATCGGAGGAGGAGAGCTCTCCGCCCACCGCTGGAAAAAGGTAAGTTTTTACCCCTTTCCCCTTTCCAGAGCCGGGCGGGAGGGGGACCCTGAGGGTGGGGGCACCCTCAGGGCACTCTAGTGCCAGGAAAACGAGTATGTTTTCCTGGCACTAGAGTGGTCCTTTAAGTTGAAACGCGTTAATGGTCTTAATTGTGTATTTTAAACAATAAAAGTTTTTTGGTTACTACTTTTTTGTACCAATTCTCTTTTTATTGTATTTTATATGCACTTGTTTTACTTTCCCTGGCAATTTTATTCTATTTTTACTGTATCCTGTACTCAAGCAATCCGAGGTGGGGATTATTCCACCAACGCTGTATACTTTATAGTATACTTTATAGTATGCTTTATACTTGTAAGTACATTTTACATATTTTACTACTCTTTCATTATATACGGAGAGCACTATCGCTGTTTTTTATATATATCCTGGAGCACTGCAAAATCAGACTGGATTGACGGACGCACCTTTCCACTATATCCTTTAGCGGGGATCATACCGCTACACGCCCTTGATCCCAGAGCTGGCTAGAGCTCTCTCAAATGTGAGTGTATTGCCTTCATTTTATTTATTTTTTACTGGATCCTGGCTATATTGGACTATCGGCTATTTTGTCGTTTTCCGTTTGTCTATCCACATATACGGATATTTTAACCATCCGGACGGATCAACTCCGGAGCATTGCACCCCCCTGATATATTAGTGAGACTTTTTATGTGACTTTTTATGAATATTTTATTATCCGGACGGACTAACTTTTGAGGATTACCCCCTTTTATTTTATTTTATTTTATTCTGTTGTTTTATTGGGACTTTTTATTCTCCACTGTTCTTTTATTATCAACATAGGTTTATTTGTTTGCTGTATTTTCATTTAGACCATTTGGTCTGGTTCTTATTCTTATAGACCAGTGATGGCAAACCTTTTTGAGCCCGAGTGCCCAAACCGCAATACATGCCAACATTTTTTTCCTTAAAGTGCCAACACGGCAATTGCGTGTGTGTGTGGGGGTGCTGTGTGTGGGGGGGGGGGGGGGTGTTGTGTGTGTGTGTGTGTATGAGGGGTGCTGTGTAAGTGTGTGGGGGGTGCAGTGTAAGTGTGTGGGGGGTGCTGTGTGTGTGGGGGGGGTGCTGTGTGTGTGTGGGGGGGTGCTGTGTGTGTGTGTGGGGGGGTGCTGTGTGTGTGAGAGGGGTGCTGTGTGTGTGTGTGTGTATGAGGGGTAATGTGTGTGTGAGAGGGGTGCTGTGTGGGGGGTAGGGGTGCTGGGCGGGGGTAAGGGTGCTGTGGGGGGGTAAAAGTGCTGTGGGGGTAGGGGTACTGCTGTGGGGGTAGGGGTACTGTGTGGGGGGATAGGGGTACTGTGTGGTGGGGTAGGGATGCTGTGTGTGGGGGGGTAGGTGTACTGTTGTGGGGGGTACTGCTGTGGGGGGTAGGGGTACTGCTGTGGGGGGTAGGGGTACTGCTGGGGGGGTAGGGGTACTGCGGGGGGTAGGGGTACTTTGTGTGGGGGTAGGTGTACTGCTGGGTGGTAGGGGTACTGCTGGGGGGATAGGGGTGCTGGGGGGTAGGGGTACTGCTGGGGGTGGTAGGGGTACTGCTGGGGGAATAGGGGTGCTGTGTGTCAGTATCCCCCCCCTCCCCCAGTTACCATGGCAACGCTTCACACCTTTAATGAAGTGGGGGGGGCGGCGGCACAGCCATCCCTGGTGGTCCGGTGGTGGTAAGCACTGCAGGGGGAGGGATCTGTGAATCAGCTCCCCTGTCGTTCCGCGCGATGCTGTGTGAAGCGTTGCCATGGTAACGCTCGGCAACACTCCACACAGCATCGCGCGGGAGGACAGGGAAGCTGATTTACAGATCCCTCCCCCTGCCTCCTGACCCGGAAGCAGAGTAGGCGCCTGCCGTTTCGGGCAGGCAGGTACCTACTCTGATTGATGGAGAACCTATGGCCGCATGCCCACAGAGGGGGCCCGGCGTGCCACCTGTGGCACGCGTGCCATAGGTTCGCCATCACTGTTATAGACTATTGTTATTAGCCTTGGGTTGCTGCCCTTCAGTTTGTTATCTAGCGCTGACTCTTCCCCCCTGTTCTAAACCGACCGCAAGCCCTGATTCTCTGGAACTGTTTTGGGCATGGTACCATGCGTGCGGTTGGTCAAATAAATAACTTCCATAGAATTCCTGAACCCCTGAACTGATCTGGGTGATTTTTGGATATGTTGCTCACCTAGATCAGGGCTATCAGGGGATGTAGGGGCATCCATACACACTGCATTCACTATACACACACTGCATCTACCACATTAACACTGCATCCACTATACACACACTACATCCACCACACCAACACTGCATCCACTATACACACACTGCATCCACCACATTAACACTGCATCCACTATACACACACTGCATCCACCACATTAACACTGCATACACTATACACACTGCATCCACCACACCAACACTGTATCCACAATGTGCACACACTGCATCCACCACACAAACACTGCATGAACTATACACACAGACACTGCATGCACTATATACAAACACTGCATCTATTGCACAAACAGCATTCCTTACACATACACTGGATACATTATATACAAACACTCCATACACTGCACACACTACATTCCCCACTATCCACATCCACTATACACACAGGTACTGCATACACTATATACTCACTGCACACTCTGTATTCCTTACACACACACTGCATACACTATACACACAGACACTGTACGCACTATATACAAACACTGCACACACTGCATTCCTTACACACACACTACACACACTACATACACTATACACAACATCCCCTACACACACAGGGTTCCCTAAACACACATATTACATCCCCTACAAACACACACATTACATCACCTACTGCAGCTCTTAGTGTCTGCATGATAATGGTGGAATGAGTGGCGGCCCTGTGGACAGGCTCAGGGGGGGCCCTAGGGGCCCATTGAGCTGTGTTAGGGATCCCAAAATGTCTGATGTATGCCTTGTCCACAGCACTGCACTGTTTTGCGTGATGTTATTGCACTGTTCGTGCTACTCTGGACGTGCTCATTCTGCGTAGAAGTGACGTATAAGTACACTTAATGGTTCATTCCACATTGCACGTACTGCACCACAAGGGTTTACTTCATTCACACGGAATGCTCAGACTATGCCAGAACAGCCAAAAATACAATCTAATTGAAAAAAACAAGAACAACTTCTCTTTCTGTTTGGCCACAGGGACAATCATATATTTTGGGTAATCAGTCATGTACAGAGATGCCCAGGGAATGCCCCTCTGTCTTTTGTTTAGCAAGATCAGAAGGCCACCAACCTCATAATATCAAATCAAACCTGTTTTTCTAACATGTTAAGAAACCGATAGAGGCTGGCAGAGACCCCACACATGCTTGTGGCATAGCTAAGTAGTGAGGTGGCACCACTCTGTGCCCTAAGGGTACTGAGTCACTAACATACTGTAATATGAATCAGTGATTACAGGGTTTTACATTCTTGCTACATTTCTAAGATCAAACAAAATTAAAACAAACTGATGTGTCAGATTGCCACATACGTAAATATTCGTATTTCTTTCAATCAGTTATCCCAGAGAACACAACGTACGCACTGAAACTAAGAATAGCAGTTATAGGTTGCCATGTTGACTTTGCAAATGCACATTTATTCTTACACAACTAACTTTAATGAAGTCATCACACCTTTTATATGTTGTGTCCAAATGGAATCATAGATTCAATGCATACAGTTACAATCAAATTGTACATCTCTCCCAGGATGAATGATGCCAATCACGATCTTCTTAATTGCACAGGGAGTTCTGAAAAGCATTTAAGACCCTGCTTAAAATAATTACCCATCATCTTATGTCACTGAATGAACATAATGTGATTCGTAAGTAGGAGCATGCATCCAGGGCAAGCAATGATAGTGTCATACTTACTTGTTCCAGAGCTCCATGATCCGGCGGCGGAACAGACTCTGCGTACTCTGCGTGCGCATCTGTTTGTTCAAAGTCATGCCGACGTCTTAATGGCGTGACTCGAAATGCCGAACTGAACGATTCACACAAACAGAAACTCCCAAATTTGGGTCTTTATGCACTCTTCAGTGATGCAAACCAGTGGTATCGGTTCCCTGGCTTTATAAGCCAGGGCTTTTCAGTAGCAAGTTGCCTTGTTGTGGATCCTGTATACCCAAGAGTGCGCTTTACGTTTGCTATGTTGCTACAGTTGACTTTGGCTTTATTCCTGACTACTCTTTACATTAAATCCGGCCATTCAAAGGCCCGGTAATACGTTATACCTCTCCTTTAGCAGATTAGGGCCTGTGTGTTTTAGTCATGACAGTACAACAGGGCCATTATCGACCCTACAGACCTGTCTCAGCAGATGGAGGTACAAGGAGCAAGAATGGACGGGGCTTGATCAGCGTATGGTTCAATTTGCCCAAGCCCTTCAGACTATACTGCAACGTACAGCTCATCTGCAGCCCGAGACACAATCTGCCACCGGGGTCAGCTATTACGTCCTCTGCCTATGAGACTAGTCACTATGCTCCTCCTGCTCATATGAAACATCCTCACAGTATATTAGAAATCTGTTGAATTGTTGAGCTTTCATCAACCAGGTTAGCATCCATTTTTACATGAATCCTCGCCGTTTTTCCATGGGTAGAGCAAAGATTACATTTCTAGTCAATCATTTAGCTGATAAGGCACTAGCTTGGGCTAACCCTTAATGGGAGTCTGATTTACTTGTTCTCCATAGCTGCGCTGACTTTTGATGCGCCAGGTCATGCTCATTATGCCGGAAAGTCTTTGATGAGAATAAGACAGGAATCTCGGTCAGTGGCAGAATATGCTATAGAATTTAGAATGTTAGCTTCCGAGGTGGTCTGGAGTAATAGTGGTTTGGTTATGGCTTTCCAAGAGGGTTTAGCGGATAACATTCAGGATCAAATAGCGGCCAAAGACTTGCCTCCTGATTTAAATGATCTAATCGATTATTGCATACATATAGATTATCGACTCAGAGATAGATGCTCACAAAAGGAGATACAAAGGAGAATGGTCATGAGTCCTGCCCTACATCCTCCGGTTCGAGAGGTGCTAGCATTACCTGCCCCAGTCCCAGAACCCATGCAATTAGGTGTGACAAAGTTATCCGAGGCTGAGAAGGCTTTCAGAAAAAGAGAGGGACTTTGTCTTTGATTTGGACAGAAGGGTCATCTTAGGAAAGAATGTCCCAGCCGTCCGGAAAACTCTCACGTGTAATGACTTTGTCCCCTTAACCTGAAACATCTAGGTAAATACTGTCAGTTAGTTTTAAAATCAAAGAGAAGAACCTCCTTGTTAAATCCTTGATAAATTCAGGAGCAGCAGATAATTTCATACATTCTACTTTAGTTGCTGATTCTGCTGTTCCTGTCCTTCTAAAGGCCACACTCTTGGCGTTGAGGCCATAGATGGTAGACCACTACGTACTCCTCTTATCACTCATGACCCACACATATGTCTGCGGGTCCCTTCGATGAAATTCGCTCCCATGTTAATTGGTCCCTACAAGATCCTTAAACACATTAGTCCTGTGGCTTAGTCATTTGACCTTCCTCCTTCTTTGCGTATACCCAATACCTTCTATAAGTCTCTTCTGAAACCCCTAAGCTGTTACAGGTTGTAACGGATCGACGGGCACCCCGACTGGGTACCTCCATTGAAGGATGCCCCTAGAGCTTCCTGAGGACTCCAAGCACTGCAGCAGACACCACAACCACCGAACCGGAGAAGCATACAAATGCTCTCAAGCATATGAATGCTGTAAACAGCTGAACAGGAAAAGCATACAATCAGCTTACACTCCTGGCAATCAGCATACAATCCAATTCCCCAATAACGAGACGACACTTCGTTTTGAGGTCAAGTAGAACTGACTGTACTGGCACATACAGCCTCTTTTATTCACAATCCACAAACATAGTACTGCCCACAGGGTTTTACAGAGCAGCCAATAACACACGTACATTACAGAAAACACTCCCAGCAGTTGTACACAAAATCCTCCCCTCTGCCTGTGATATAATTATGGTACACAATGGGTTAACATAATTATCACAAGCAGGAAAAATGCAGTTTTTATACATGTACTATAACTTTAAAAATATACATCCAATCTTCATAACGACATATTCAGAATCAGCACACTTTAAACATAAACACTCAAATCAGACAAATCCATCCAGTAGATCAAAAGTTAGCTGGGAGTCCTTTATGACCGACCGGAAGCACATTTTCCTGCCCAAAACAGTTCCATAGATTTGGGCTGTGCGGTCGGTCTATTTTACACAGAAAAATGAGTAAGTCCCATTTGAATGCACGAACGGGGCCGTTCGTGCATTTAGCTTAGTATAGCAGTGAGTTCAAACTGCTGAACGGGACTTAGTCTCTGCAGCTGAGAACTGAGTGTAGGAGAAGGTAAAGGTCAGCGGTGTTCGTTGAAATGTGTAGCCGATTTCAGTTCCATGGATTTGGCTACACATACCGCTGACCTCGTCACGTGTTCGTTTGTCGAATGGCGGCCACTTTGACTACTTCGGCACTTCGGCTGCATCCGAAGTGCCAATTTAAAGCTGCAGAACTGCTCCAATACAATTTAAAGGGGCAGCAAGTCTTTTAAAATCCAATCTGCTAAAATAGTCTTTAACAGGCAATATCTTCCAGGGGGCATAGTCTTAAAGGGGCATTGTTCCCAAAAGTCACAGTATGTCCCCAGATGGTTCTTAAAGGGCCAGCAGCAGCATAATAAAATACAATATGCCCAAATACTGTATTTAAAGGGCCAAATCTCCCAGGGGCCATAGTCAGCAGGCAGGAGGTGGGCAAACAGGCTTCTCCAATGCCCAGTGGCGAGGTTGGTTTCACCACACAGGTATACTAAACGTGTCCCTGTCCCTCATCCAGTTGCTGTTGATGGTCACCTGGAATATGTGGTGCATTCCATTCTTGATTCCAGGTTTTCTTGTGGTTCCTTGCGATATCTTACACCATAACCTTATAGCTGCAGTTATAATACACTGTGTGCATGGAGACAGGGGACCTCCTTACACCATAACCTTATAGCTGCAGTTATAATACACTGTGTGCGGGGAGACAGAGGACCTCCTTACACCATAACCTTATAGCTGCAGTTATAATACACTGTGTGCGGGGAGACAGGGGACCTCCTTACACCATAACCTTATAGCTGTAGTTATAATACACGGTGTGCGGGGAGACAGGGGGCCTCCTTACACCATAACCTTATAGCTGCAGTTATAATACACTGTGTGCGGGGAGACAGGGGACCTCCTTACACCATAACCTTATAGCTGCAGTTATAATACACTGTGTGCGGGGAGACAGAGGACCTCCTTACACCATAACCTTATAGCTGCAGTTATAATACACTGTGTGCGGGGAGACAGGGGACCTCCTTACACCATAACCTTATAGCTGTACTTATAATACACGGTGTGCGGGGAGACAGGGGACCTCCTTACACCATAACCTTATAGCTGCAGTTATAATACACTGTGTGCGGGGAGACAGGGGGCCTCCTTACACCATAACCTTATAGCTGCAGTTATAATACACTGTGTGCGGGGAGACAGGGGACCTCCTTACACCATAACCTTATAGCTGCAGTTATAATACACTGTGTGCGGGGAGACAGGGGACCTCCTTACACCATAACCTTATAGCTGCAGTTATAATACACTGTGTGCGGGGAGACAGAGGACCTCCTTACACCATAACCTTATAGCTGCAGTTATAATACACTGTGTGCGGGGAGACAGGGGACCTCCTTACACCATAACCTTATAGCTGCAGTTATAATACACGGTGTGCGGGGAGACAGGGGACCTCCTTACACCATAACCTTATAGCTGCAGTTATAATACACTGTGTGCGGGGAGACAGGGGGCCTCCTTACACCATAACCTTATAGCTGCAGTTATAATACACTGTGTGCGGGGAGACAGGGGACCTCCTTACACCATAACCTTATAGCTGCAGTTATAATACACTGTGTGCGGGGAGACAGGGGACCTCCTTACACCATAACCTTATAGCTGCAGTTATAATACACTGTGTGCGGGGAGACAGAGGACCTCCTTACACCATAACCTTATAGCTGCAGTTATAATACACTGTGTGCTGGGAGACAGGGGACCTCCTTACACCATAACCTTATAGCTGCAGTTATAATACACTGTGTGCGGGGAGACAGAGGACCTCCTTACACCATAACCTTATAGCTGCAGTTATAATACACTGTGCGGGGAGACAGGGGTCCTCCTTACACCATAACCTTATAGCTGCAGTTATAATACACTGTGTGCGGGGAGACAGAGGACCTCCTTACACCATAACCTTATAGCTGCAGTTATAATACACTGTGCGGGGAGACAGGGGTCCTCCTTACACCATAACCTTATAGCTGCAGTTATAATACACTGTGCGGGGAGACAGGAGACCTCCTCACACCATAACCTTATAGCTGCAGTTATAATACACTGTGTGCGGGGAGACAGGGGGCCTCCTTACACCATAACCTTATAGCTGCAGTTATAATACACTAAGTGCGGGGAGACAGGGGACCTCCTTACACCATAACCTTATAGCTGCAGTTATAATACACTGTGTGCGGGGAGACAGGGGACCTAATTACACCATAACCTTATAGATGCAGTTATAATACACTGTGTGCGGGGAGACAGGGGACCTCCTTACACCGTAACCTTATAGCTGCAGTTATAATACACTGTGTGCCGGGAGACAGGGGACCTCCTTACACCATAACCTTATAGCTGCAGTTATAACACACTGTGTGCGGGGAGACAGGGGACCTCCTTACACCATAACCCTATAGATGCAGTTATAATACACTGTGTGCGGGGAGACAGGGGACCTCCTTACACCATAACCTTATAGCTACAGTTATAATACACTGTGTGCGGGGAAACAGGGGACCTCCTTACACCATAACCTTATAGCTGCAGTTCTAATACACTGTGTGCGAGGAGACAGGGGACCTCCTTACACCATAACCTTATAGCTGCAGTTATAATACACTGTGTGCAGGGAGACAGGGGACCTCCTTACACTATAACCTTATAGCTGCAGTTATAATACACTGTGTGCGGGGAGACAGGGAACCTCCTTACACCATAACCTTATAGCTGCAGTTATAATACACTGTGTGCAGGGAGACAGGGGACCTCCTTACATAGAAACATAGAAACATAGAATGTGACGGCAGATAAGAACCATTCGGCCCATCTAGTCTGCCCAGTTTTCTAAATACTTTCATTAGTCCCTGGCATTATCTTATAGTTAGGATAGCCTTATGCCTATCCCACGCATGCTTAAACTCCTTTACTGTGTTAACCTCTACCACTTCAGCTGGAAGGCTATTCCATGCATCCACTACCCTCTCAGTAAAGTAATACTTCCTGATATTATTTTTAAACCTTTATCCTTCTAATTTTAGACTATGTCCTCTGGTTGTGGTAGTTTTTCTTCTTTTAAATATAGTCTCCTCCTTTACTGTGTTGATTCCCTTTATGTATTTAAATGTTTCTATCATATCCCCCCTGTCTCGTCTTTCCTCCAAGCTATACATGTTAAGATCCTTTAACCTTTCCTGGTAAGTTTTATCCTGCAATCCATGAACAAGTTTAGTAGCCCTTCTTTGAACTCTCTCTAAGGTATCAATATCCTTCTGAAGATATGGTCTCCAGTACTGTGTACAGTACTCCAAGTGAGGTCTCACCAGTGTTCTGTACAATGGCATGAGCACTTCCCTCTTTCTACTGCTAATACCTCTCCCTATACAACCAAGCATTCTGCTAGCATTTCCTGCTGCTCTATTACTGTGGCGAAACCAACCTCGCCACTGGGCCCTGGAGAAGCCTGTTTGCTAGCCTCCTACCTGCTGACTATGGCCCCTGGGTTATTTGGGGCATATTGTACTGTATATTGCTGCTACTGGCCCTTTTAACAGCATCTATGGACATATTGGGACTTTTGGGACTACTGTCCCTTTAAGACTGTGATACATATTCTAGTGTACTGCCTGTAATATTATATGTGTATTTGTGTGTTAAGTTTAACCTGGGATATGTATGCAGCATTCACTGATTGTTCGGTAGAATCACTCCATTTATTATATTGAGTGAAACTACCGAACAACCAGACCACCCAGGAATAAGTGTGCCTCCAATTACAGTTTGCAACAATGTTGCAAACGGGTAATTGGCAATCAGTGTAATGTATTCTTTGTCCTCTGGGTGGCCGCCATTCGGGAAACAAACACGTGGCGGCGGCCATCTTAAACTACCGAACAGCGGTGTTTTGCCGTCGAGTGTCTGGAACTAAAATCGGACACTTGACTAGGCAAACACCACTGAGACCTCCATACTTCCAGAAATTCGTATGGAAACTACCGAATGACCCGCCGTTCGGTAGAAAGAACCCCATAAACAAGGGAATTCATTCAAACCCTCTCCAGGCTCTATAACACAGGCAATTCGCCTGTTTTCATTCCCTTGTTTGTGACCGACCGCAGGGCCAAAATGCATGGAACTGTTTTCGGATACTTTACCCATGCGGTCGGTCAAATCTTTGGAACCCCATATCTCACGAACCATTCATCCGAATTACTTGAATTTTGGATATGTTGTCCCCCTGAATAAGGGCTATCCAGCGATGCTGGATTTAAAGGTGTACCCCCGGGTTTTGGGGTACATCCAGAACTTGGCTGAAAAAGTGTACCGGATAATTGGGTTTAATGTTATCTGAGGGGAGGGGATGTGTGGGCTGAACCATGTATGTGATTGGATATTTTATGCCTCCCCCTGGGTGTGGACTGTATGTGTATTATTGTAATAAAAGCCGGGCTGGATGAGCCAGTCGAGAGTTCCTGTTTTACCCTCAAAGTGATGTGTCGTCTCATTATTGGGGGAAGGATTTATTGCATGCTGTTCCAGTTGACTGCTAGGAGTACAAGCCTATTCGTATGGTTCCTATTCAATGGTCTACAGCATTCATATGCTTGGGAGAATTTAAAGGTTTCTCGGATTCGGTGATTGTGGTGTCTGCCAGAGTGCTTGGAGTCCTCAGGAAGCACTAGGAGCATCCATTAACGGAGGTACCAAGTCGGGGTGCCAGGTGATCCGTTACATTGGTGGCAGCGGTGGGATGGCGTCCTAGTGTGAGGTAAAGCAGCTCGGAGACACAGTTCGTTTGGATTTACAAATTGAGGGCAACGCTAGCAGTCGTGCAGCGCCCCTGGGAGCAGACAAGTATGGAAGGTTCTGGCTCTGGAGATGATTGGCTGGCCGAGGTGAGGCAGCGAGTGGCTGAGTATGGGGATGATATACCCATGGAGACACGCCGGGTGATCTGGAACCAGGTCATGGCCGAGCGAAACACAAGGCTGGACCGAGAATTCCGGTTGGCAAAAGAGAGGAAGTATGCTCAGCAGCAGGAGCGTTACAGCAGCCGGGTAGAGGCTGCATCCGAGGAGGTTAGCTGTCTTTCCCTGAGGCGGCGGGAGGAACCCGAAGTGGGGGTCCTCATAGACTGGTCCTGTGAGGAACCACAACAGGCAGGTAGAGATGGGACCAAGGTCACTCCACCGGGATGCTGGGCAGCCGGCCCAGATCCCCAGCAGCAGCCAGAGTTGCCAGGTGGGGAAGCAGGTGGCCCTTACTCACAAATGTTGAGGGGCCTCACGGATTGGTCCTGGGAAGACCCACCGATGGCAGGTGGAGATGGGACTGCGGTCTCTCTACCGGCCCTACAGGGATGCTGGGCAGTCGGCCCAGATCCCCAGCGGCAGTGTGCGTTACAGGGAGCGG
This sequence comes from Pelobates fuscus, assembly GCF_036172605.1. Taxonomy (NCBI): domain Eukaryota; kingdom Metazoa; phylum Chordata; class Amphibia; order Anura; family Pelobatidae; genus Pelobates; species Pelobates fuscus. The sequence goes on along the minus strand of NC_086323.1, from coordinate 13,522,093 downwards.
AAGGTGTCGTTCTTGCTCCCCAGCGGCAGTCTACGGTGCAGGGAGAGGAGCCTGTTATCCCCTCTCCCCAGCGGTTGAAGGTGTGTAAGGGAGAGGAGTTTGTTATTCCCTCTCCCCAGCGGCAGCACAGCTCACCAAGGGGAGACAGTAAGCCCCTCACCAGCGCAGATGGGACCGTGGTCTCTGCGCCCTGCCTACAGGGAGTACAGAGGGTCAGCCCTGCTCCCCAGCGGCTGAAAGTGTGTAAGGGAGAGGAGTTTGTTACCCCCTCTCCCCAGCGGCAGCTTAGCACACCAAGGGGAGACAGTAAGCCCCACACCAGCGCAGATGGGACCGTGGTCTCTGCGCCCAAGTTACAGGGAGCTGAAGGGGCCGTCCTCCCTCCCCAGCGGCAGTGTGATTTGTTGGGAATTGGGAGCCCAGTCTCCATTCCCCAGCGGCAGTGTGAATCACAGGGAATTGGGAGCCCAGTCTCCATTCCCCAGCGGCAGGCTGAGTTACAGGGGGCAGAGGTAGTTGGTCCTTCCCCCCAGCAGCAGAGTGATATGCCGGGAAGGCAGTGTGAAGTGCAGGGAGAGGAGAGCAGCGTCCTCCCTCCCCAGCGGAAGGCTGAGTTACAGGGGGCAGAGGTAGTTGGTCCTACCCCCCAGCAGCAGCATGATTGTTTGGGAATAGAGAGCCCAGTCTCTATTCCCCAGCAGCAGGACACTGAATTGGGAGGAGAGACAGTCGGTCTCCCTCCACAAAGACTGAAAGTAGGCATGGGAGAGGAGATTGTTACCACCTCTCCCCAGCAACGGATCATCGATGGGCAGAGTGTTCTAATGGGAGAGGAGCTGGTTACCACCTCTCCCCAGCGACAGCTTAATGTACCAGGGGGAGACTGTAAGCCCCACACCTGTGCAGATGGGACCGTGGTCTCTGCACTTCCAGCACAGGGGGTAGGGACGGTCGGTCCTGCCCCCCCACAACAGGGCTGTTTAGCCAAAGGGGAGACAGTCTGTCTCCAGCAGCAGAGCTGTGTAACTAAAGGGGAGACAGTCGGTCTCCAGCAGCAGAGCTGCGCAGCTAAAGGGGAGGCAGTCGGTCTCCAGCAAGGCTCCAACCAGACTACTCCCGGGGTAGTGCTGGCACCAGGGCAGAGTACCGCTGGGCTCTGCCCACTCAGCAACCCACCAAAACAGCCTACCAGTCCCCCACACAGCCATGGTGAGGCACCTGGACCTGGACAAGTTTTTCTCTTACTCAGGTGTAGTAACCATTTATTGTGGGTGGGCTGTACTGCTGTTTCTGTTTTGTGGGTGGGCTGCTGGACTAACAAGGGCACTGACCGGCAAGAGGTCAGGTACCCTGTTAGTCTGTTTGGAAAAGGGGAGAAATGTGGCGAAACCAACCTCGCCACTGGGCCCTGGAGAAGCCTGTTTGCTAGCCTCCTACCTGCTGACTATGGCCCCTGGGTTATTTGGGGCATATTGTACTGTATATTGCTGCTACTGGCCCTTTTAACAGCATCTATGGACATATTGGGACTTTTGGGACTACTGTCCCTTTAAGACTGTGATACATATTCTAGTGTACTGCCTGTAATATTATATGTGTATTTGTGTGTTAAGTTTAACCTGGGATATGTATGCAGCATTCATCTGATTGTTCGGTAGAATCACTCCATTTATTATATTGAGTGAAACTACCGAACAACCAGACCACCCAGGAATAAGTGTGCCTCCAATTACAGTTTGCAACAATGTTGCAAACGGGTAATTGGCAATCAGTGTAATGTATTCTTTGTCCTCTGGGTGGCCGCCATTCGGGAAACAAACACGTGGCGGCGGCCATCTTAAACTACCGAACAGCGGTGTTTTGCCGTCGAGTGTCTGGAACTAAAATCGGACACTTGACTAGGCAAACACCGCTGAGACCTCCATACTTCCAGAAATTCGTATGGAAACTACCGAATGACCCGCCGTTCGGTAGAAAGAACCCCATAAACAAGGGAATTCATTCAAACCCTCTCCAGGCTCTATAACACAGGCAATTCGCCTGTTTTCATTCCCTTGTTTGTGACCGACCGCAGGGCCAAAATGCATGGAACTGTTTTCGGATACTTTACCCATGCGGTCGGTCAAATCTTTGGAACCCCATATCTCACGAACCATTCATCCGAATTACTTGAATTTTGGATATGTTGTCCCCCTGAATAAGGGCTATCCAGCGATGCTGGATTTAAAGGTGTACCCCCGGGTTTTGGGGTACATCCAGAACTTGGCTGAAAAAGTGTACCGGATAATTGGGTTTAATGTTATCTGAGGGGAGGGGATGTGTGGGCTGAACCATGTATGTGATTGGATATTTTATGCCTCCCCCTGGGTGTGGACTGTATGTGTATTATTATAATAAAAGCCGGGCTGGATGAGCCAGTCGAGAGTTCCTGTTTTACCCTCAAAGTGATGTGTCGTCTCATTATTGGGGGGAAGGATTTATTGCATGCTGTTCCAGTTGACTGCTAGGAGTACAAGCCTATTCGTATGGTTCCTATTCAATGGTCTACAGCATTCATATGCTTGGGAGAATTTAAAGGTTTCTCGGATTCGGTGATTGTGGTGTCTGCCAGAGTGCTTGGAGTCCTCAGGAAGCACTAGGAGCATCCATTAACGGAGGTACCAAGTCGGGGTGCCAGGTGATCCGTTACAATTACATTGTCTGCCTACCTTTAAGTCCTCAGAAATAATCACCCCTAAATCCCTTTCCTCAGATGTTGAGGTTAGGACTCTATCAAATATTCTGTACTCTGCCCTTGGGTTTTTACGGCCAAGATGCATTATCTTGCACTTATCCACATTAAATGTCAGTTGCCACAAGTCTGACCATTTTTCTAGTTTACCTAAATCATTTGCCATTTGGCTTATCCCTCCTGGAACATCAACCCTGTTACATATCTTAGTATCATCCGCAAAAAGACACACCTTACCATCAAGACCTTCTGCAATATCACTAATAAAAATATTAAAGAGAATGGGTCCAAGTACAGATCCCTGAGGTACCCCACTGGTGACAAGCCCAAGCTTCGAATATACTCCATTGACTACAACCCTCTGTTGCCTGTCACTCAGCCACTGCCTTACCCATTCAACAATATTGGAATCCAAACTCAAAGATTGCAGTTTATTGATAAGCCTTCTTTCTGATCAACAGTGTCAAAAGCCTTACTGAAATCTAGGTAAGCAATGTCTACTGCACCACCCTTATCTATAATTTTAGTTACCCAATCAAAAAAATCAATAAGATTAGTTTGGCATGATCTCCCTGAAGTAAACCCATGTTGTCTCTGATCTTGAAATCCATGTGTTTTTAGATGTTCAACAATCCTATCCTTTAACATGGTTTCCATCACTTTCCCCACTACTGACCTTATAGATGCAGTTATAATACACTGTGTGCAGGGAGACAGCGAGACCTCCTTACACCATAACCTTATAGCTGCAGTTATTATACACTGTGTACGGGGAGACAGGGGACCTCCTTACACCATAACCTTATAGCTGCAGTTATACTACACTGTGTGCAGGGAGACAGCGAGACCTCCTTACACCATAACCTTATAGCTGCAGTTATAATACACTGTGTACGGGGAGACAGGGGACCTCCTTACACCATAACCTTATAGCTGCAGTTATAATACACTGTGTGCGGGGAGACAGGGGACCTAATTACACCATAACCTTATAGATGCAGTTATAATACACTGTGTGCAGGGAGACAGGGGACCTCCTTACACCATAACCTTATAGCTGCAGTTATAATACACTGTGTGCGGGGAGACAGGGGACCTCCTTACACCATAACCTTATAGCTGCAGTTATAATACACTGTGTGCGGGGAGACAGGGGACCTCCTTACACCATAACCTTATAGCTGCAGTTATAATACACTGTGTGCGGGGAGACAGGGGACCTCCTTACACCATAACCTTATAGCTGCAGTTATTATACACTGTGTGCAGGGAGACAGGGATCTATGCAGGAATGTCTCTTGAAATAGTTCTCTAATCATGTAATAAGAATCCAGCTGGCAGAGAATATCTAAAGAATGTTTTCTTGCCTTATATAATTACATAACTATTTTGATTTCTGTCATTTTAGGTCTGACCTTATTTCGAAGCAGATGAATATGAATGCTCGGATGTGGGAATGCAGTCTGCCTGCATCGCTGTCGGTGCAGGATAATTATATGAACAGAATCGTTATGTCGTCTGAAGGAACTCAAACGATTTGTACATTTTAAACTAGCATTTCTTGACCTATTTAACATCATTCCTCGTGTTGTAAGTATGAAATGTTTTTATTTACACTTTGTGGAATCGGGAATCTGGTTCTATGTGTAATTAAAGAGAAACTCTAGTGTCAGGAACGCAAATCTATAAACATTCCGTACACTGTAGGGGTAAAATAACCCCCTAGCTCCGTCTCTTTACTTTAAAACTGTGATTTTGTTCACTTTTTTCCAGCGCCGCGCCATTTTTGCCGAAGCTGGCCCCGCCTTGGTCCCCCTCCGTGGTTGAGCTCAATTTTGACAATCTCAGCTAAGCCAACGCTTTCCCATAGAAAAGCATTGGGAGGCTATTGCACACGCGAAATGGCAAAAATGGCCTTGATGTCCAATTAGCATTTTATCATAGAAATGCATTCAATCAATACATCGCTGTGACGGCCACCGGAGGTGTAACTATCCAGCAATGTAAACACTGCATTTTCCTGAGTGTTTACATAAAAATGCCTGCAGGGACTGACTATACTCACCAGAATAACTGCATTAATCTGTATGTGTTCTGGTGACGATAGTGTCCCTTTAATTTAGAAAGCGCTCAACTGCGTGGGGTTAAAGGGACACTGTAGGCAAAGATAGCTTCAGCTCCTCACACCTACATGCTACCCATCACGTATACCAGTATTGTCTCTTTATTGCTGTGTCATGTAGACTTACGATTTAAACCTGTTTACTTCCTTCATAATAAATGTGCAATGTTCTTGATGCCATACTACTGTTATAAAATGTCTAAATATCTGTTTGCCCTAGCTGTTGTGGCAGTGTCAACCTGCTTGTCTAATCTCTTCACACCTAAAATAAACTTTTTTTTTTTTAAAATTGCAGTTCCAGAGATACTGCAATATTTACACTGCAGCCCTGTCTACCAGACAACCACTAGAGGGCTCCCTGAATCGAAACGCACCTTTGGTCCAGTATCTGATGCTGGATGTGCTCACCCTCTGCATGAGGACCTCCAGCATCTGATTTTTCCCCATAGGAAAGCATTGATTCAATCCTTTCCAATGTGGAGGTCTAACGCGCATTAGCACCCACTCGTCGCGGGCCGTTGAAGGGAGCTGTTACGGTTGGCTCCAGGCTGGCTGGAAGTTGGACCGTAGAAAGGATGCTCCTTGCGCTCACCAAAGGACCATCAGCACCGTAGACACTATGAGCACTGCAGACTCCACGAACCGCCGCTGCTGGGCTAGGATCTCGCCGTCTGCTATCCACCCTGGACCTATGACCAGGCTCCAGGTTCCAGTAGGTGAACCTCTTCCTTCTGTAGAACGAAGCAGGATCAGGAACAAGAGCTCTTACAGGAGCTCAGTGGCAAAGGGAGTATGAAGAACATAGCAATCCCTGTAGTGATTATAGCTGTCTCCTACAAACATGAGTCAAGGCTGCAAGATAGGGGGACAAGTCATTCTGTTTAATTGGCACCAAAGGGCCTTCTTTTATGCAGGTTTTCCTTACATAGGACCACCCACAGGGTTTTACAGAACAACCAATAACACACGTACATTACAGAAAACACTCCCAGCAATTACCCACAAAATCCTCCCCTCTGCCTGTGATATAATTATGGTACACAATTGTTAACATAATTATCACAAGCAGGAAAAATACAGTTTTTATACATGTACTGATACCGGAGAAACTGACGGAAGCCAAGCACAGAGAGATGGACACAGGTTTCTTCAGGAAGGAAGAGATTCTTTATTGGATCACCGATCGGGACTCAGAGGGACTAGCGTCACCAAAATACAGCAAAGTCTGAGTCCTGAATACATAGAGTACATTCCTTATATAGCACTGTAGCTCCTCCCACAATTAACTACACCCACACATACCCTTAACCTATTTAATGAATAGAGTCTAAACTCATCCATCCGGTCTAACCACGTGGCTCATCTGATACAAAGGAGAGGGACGCGTAATTCCAGTTCTTACATTCCTGCACCTGGTCAGTACAGTGATGACAGTATCTTAGCTACGTGTAATTAACTAACTGATACTACAAACACATATACATACATATGCCTTGTGGCAATCTTAGCCTGCTAAACTTGTATTTTACTGGAATTACATCACATTCCCCCCTTTGATGCCTCTGATATTTCACAATTACTTGAGGCATCACTTAACCTTGGTTTGCATATACCTCAGGTTACCATGAACCAGACCAGACTTATCTTATGATGTGAATCTTCAACATTCATCTTCTTGCATTGGTTCTCCCTGATCTAGAGCCTTATACTTATATATCGCCATTATCTGTGCAGCAGCCTTCCTCTCTGCTATACTTCCTATCAGGCTTTGCACAGACCTAACTACTAAGGGTATAAGACACGGTAGGAGTAGACACAACAGTAAAATCAGTAGGACTCCACCTACCACTGCCTTAAGCCCTCCAAACCACTCATACCAGCTACCAAACCAACTACTTGGATTGTACCCTTTCCATACCTGAGTAGGCACATGCGCTAGTTTAACCATATGGCTAGTAAGCTCAGCTATTGCTTGCCCTTCGTCATCTATTTGAAGACAGCAATTGCTCAGGTTAAACTTCCCACATACACCTCCCTCTACTGCCAAAAGGTAATCCAAGGCTAATCTATTTTGGTACACTGCTGTCCTCATCCTGGTATTATGCTTCGCTAGAAGATTGAGTGCTTGTGAGGTCTCATTAGTAATAATCTCAACCACCGCCTGTAATCTTATAATACGGTTGAGCATATAAATTGGGGTTCTATAACCAAAGGTACCATCTTCTGCCCACGTGGCTGGCCCATAATAATCTATAATACGCTGGGGAGGCCATTCATCATCTTCCCAGGCGCCTATCTCTATGGGTCCCCTTTTCTTCCTATGATTCACATCATACACTTTAACACCTAAAGTCTCACCTGTTTCAATCGGTAACAAGAAGAAGGATGGTTTGAGCATACCCAACACACATGCCCCTTCCCAGTCCTGTGGCAGCTCCGAATAGGCTTTCTTACCACAGATCCAGTACAAATTTGCTGGGGCTCTCCAAGTAGATGTGATGGATAGATCAAACCACACATCCTTTAAACTGGCATATCTAGCAAACGGGTTAGATGGTTCTGAGACATTTGAAGCCGACCACCAAGTTGTATTTTTAGTATCATCATCATAAGCTTTTTGCCCTAGACAAGTTAATTCTCCTACAGAAGTATTATACATTATTCCTTTCCTTGCTATGCAAACATAACCTATGATGGAGGTCTTTAATCTCCACTCAGATTTACCTCTAACACTCATATGATAATCGGCTTGTGTAGATATTAATTGGTCAACTGCCTCAGAACCGGACATTACCTCCTTTGCTTCCCAAGGCCATTGGTCTCCCATGTTAGTACCTCCACACACATAGCAGTTGGTAACATTAAGACTACCGGCAATACTTTCAGCTAGGTCAATGAACAGGTTTTTAGCGTTATGGGGGATCTTATTATCTATACTCATCTCTTCATAAAAGGAATGGTATACTTGATGAGTCTGGGAGGATACCGTATCAGTCTCTATTCCTATAAACAATAATGTCCCAGGATCTAAACCCGTCCCGTATATCTGAAACCCAAATAAATTTCCATACTTATCTAGGAACTTGTCGGGGTTATTAATAAGTATATGGACTGGGTTGCATTCCATAGACTTACAATAAGGGCTAGTCGGCAACTTAGTCACTATCATGTCTTTATCTACTGTCTGTCCCCAAGTCGCCCACCCCACACAAGACCAATATGGACAAAAGTTATAGTCTTTATTTGGGCATCTAGGACTCACATATTTATTTTTACTACTGGGACAAATATATTTATCATTAGACCCATACGTCCTCTCCCATCTAAGATCCCCACATACATTCCACGGCTTTCTACCACTCGATATCGCTTTACACGCATCAAATAGCAGAACACCCGAAGAATGTACGGATTCTAACACCGTTTTATTAATTAGGGTCCCCTGAGGATCTCCATTCCTGAGAGTCAACCAAATTGTACGAGGCTGATACTCCGGACTGAAGCACTTAGGTTCTCCTACTCCTAAATGGCACACACTATAATCTATATTTAAGTATCTACATCTCGATACATCTCCTTTACATTCGTATTGTGAATGCCAAATTAGGGTTTGGGAAATATGGTTACCTGTTCTCGTAGTCTTAATGCATACCTCACAGCTAGGAGTGTCGGTACCTCTACCTTCCTGAATATAAAAACACATATAAATAAACACTATCAAAAGCACATCTTTCGCCGTCATCCTCAGTCTTCGTCCGTGCGATGGCGCCTCAGCTTCCAGGATGTGAGGGGCTGCAGGGAATGGAGTTCTGCTCATCTTCACAGGTGTCCCTTCGAGACTTTCCTGGCTTATACACTATGTGATGGTAAGCGGACAGGCTTTATTATGGCCTTCTCACTCACACCTGTAACAATAAAATTTGTAATCCACAATAATTCCTCGTTACTCCGACTGAGTAGTGCGTTTCAACCGGATCTTGCAGGGATTCTCTGGATCTGCTGTAATTTGCCAAGAATCGACTGCTGCTGGTTTAACCCTGGAGTGATGTATCCACGGAGTTACTTCGGCTACTTTTATCGCTGTAGGGGTAGACAAAAGAACAACATAAGGACCTCTCCACTTGGGCCCTAACGGTACATTATTCCACTCTTTAATCCACACTTGGTCTCCTGGATGATAACTATGAACAGGGGGATAAATATTCACAGGTAATCTATCTTGTACCCATTTCTGTACCTCCTCCATAGTCTTACCCAACTCTACAACCTGCTGCCGGGTAATTCCTTCTCCCAACTGACTCAAGTCCCCCCTTAAGTTACCAAGTACGGGAGGTGGTCGCCCATACATGATTTCAAAAGGAGAGAGGCCCATCCTTCTGGTAGGGGTACTGCGGATTCGCAATAAAGCTATGGGTAAGAGAACGTTCCACTTAAGTTGGGTTTCCTGACACATTTTAGCCAACTGGTTCTTTATAGTTCTATTCATTCTCTCTACCTTACCAGAACTCTGGGGTCTATATGCAGTATGAAGCCTCCACTTTATACCAAGCATATGAGTCAGTTGTTGTAGGCACTGGTGAACAAAAGCTGGACCATTGTCCGATCCTATAGAACAGGGTAGTCCATATCGGGGTATTATTTCTCGTAGCAGGAATCTCACAACTTCTCCTGCTTTCTCTGTACGAGTAGGACATGCTTCTACCCAGCCTGAATAGGTGCACACAATTACCAGCAGGTAACGATGTCCACCCGATTTAGGCATCACTGTAAAGTCTATTTGTAGATCGGACATGGGGAGTCCCCCCATAAACTGGACTCCTGGTGGCTTTACTGGTCCTTGTCTTGCATTATTCTTAGCACACGTTACACATCTGCGTACAATGGCCTGAGTCAAGTTGGACAATCTTGGTATGTAGAAATGTTTCCTGAGAGATTCTTCAGTACTGTCTCTCCCAGAATGTGTCCCGTTGTGATAATTTTGGACAATTTCTACCGCTAGTGATGCTGGTATGACTATTCTTCCATCTTCTAGCTGATACCACTTGTTCTCCAAATACTTTCCCGGTTCAGTCTTTAACCACTCCTCTTCTTGAGCTGTATAAACTGGAGTCCATTGGGACAGTGGAGTTGGTATAAGAGCAGCTATATGCCCTACATACTCCTGTCTTCCTGATTCAGCAGCACGCTTAGCTGCACTATCTGCCATCCGATTTCCCTTGGTTACATCACCATCTCCTCTCAGATGCGCTCGACAATGTATGATACCGACTTCTTTCGGCTCCCACACTGCTTCCAATAGTTGTAGGATTTCAGCTGCGTACTTGATTTCTTTGCCTTCTGAATTCAGTAGTCCTCTTTCTTTATACAAAGCTCCGTGGGCATGAGTGGTTAAAAACGCATACTTAGAGTCCGTATAGATATTTACTCTAAAACCTTCAGCCAATTGTAACGCTCGTGTTAGTGCTATTAATTCTGCCTTTTGTGCTGATGTTCCTTTCGCCAGTGGCCGAGCTTCTATCACCTTGTCTATTGTTGTCACTGCATATCCTGCATAGCGGATCCCTTCTTTCACATAACTACTGCCGTCGGTGTAATATTGAACATCGGGGTTCTGGATGGGAAAATCACGAAGATCTGGTCTACTTGAGAATACTTCATCCATTACTTCCAAACAATCATGTTGACTTTCAGTAGGTTGTGGCAAAAGGGTAGCTGGATTTAAGGTGTTTACAGTCTCTAAATGCACTCTTGGGTTTTCACACAACATTGCTTGATACTTGGTCATACGGCTATTACTAAACCAATGATTTCCTTTGTAATCCAACAACGTCTGTACTGCATGTGGGACTCGTACATAAAGTTCTTGACCCAGAGTGAGTTTATCGGCTTCAGCTACTAGCAGGGCGGCTGCAGCTACGGCTCTTAGACAAGGTGGAAGTCCGCTGGCCACTGCATCCAGTTGCTTAGACATGTAGGCAACAGGTCTTTGCCATGATCCCAAGTACTGTGTCAATACTCCCACAGCCATTCTTCTTTGCTCGTGTACATATAAGTAGAATGGTCGTGTGTGATCAGGTAGACCTAATGCTGGGGCACTCATCAAAGCCTTCTTCACATCTTCAAATGCCGTTTGTTGTTCTTGGGTCCATAAGAAGGGGTCGTGCTCTGTACCTTTGATAGCTGCGTACAGAGGTTTTGCTAGTATCGCATAGCTGGGAATCCATATCCTACAGAAGCCTGCTGCCCCCAAGAATTCTCGCACTTGTCTTCTATTCTTGGGTATTGGTATTTGGCAGACAGCTTCTTTTCTCTCTGGCCCCATAATCCTTTGACCTTCAGAGATATGGAATCCCAGATACTTGACAGTTGGCAAACACAACTGAGCCTTCTTCCTGGACACCTTGTATCCTGCCTTCCAGAGAATGTGTAGTAGATCGTGCGTTGCTTGCTGACAGATTTCTTTTGTAACTGCTGCTATCAACAAGTCATCTACATATTGTAACAATACACACTCTCCTGGGATGGACTCGAAATCCAATAGATCTTGACTTAGGGCTGAACCAAATAGGGTAGGTGAATTTTTAAACCCTTGGGGCAGTCTTGTCCAAGTCATTTGGCGTTTTGAGCCCGTTACAGCGTTCTCCCATTGGAAAGCGAAAATACATTGGCTTTCTGCGGCAATTCGGAGGCAAAAGAAGGCATCTTTGAGATCTAAGACTGTGAAGTAAGTAGCCCCGCCCGGAATTAAAGCAAGCAGGTTATATGGATTGGGTACAACTGGATGTATGCTAACAACCGCATCATTGACTGCTCTTAAGTCCTGTACAGGTCGATACTCATCTGTACCGGGCTTTTGAACAGGCAGCAATGGGGTGTTCCAGGGGGAAGTACAGAATTTTAGGATACCATACCGTATGAACTTATCCAGATAGGATTGGATGTTCTTCTTAGCCTTCTGCGGAATGTGATATTGTCTTAGGCTCACTGGATAAACCCCATGTTTCAGTTCAATTTTTATTGGTGGAATATTGCGGGCCAGTCCTGGTGGGTTGTTCTCTGCCCAAACTCCTGGTATGTTAAACAATGTCTCATCACTCCTAGGGTTTTGGCTAGTCAACACTGTATAAAGTCGCCACTCTTCTTCCTTTGGTACGGATAAAGTCATAATACCTGAAGGTCCATTAAACTTTAAGGATGTTGTTCCATTTGGTAGGAACGTAATCTGCGCTTGTAATTTTGATAGCATATCACGTCCCAGCAATTGGACTGGACATTCAGGCATATAAAGGAATTGGTGTTTTACTACGTGGCCTCCCAATGTACAGAGTCGACTTTTAAGAACCGGTTTTTCAGCACTTCTTCCAGTTGCTCCTATCACAGTAATAGTCCTTCCAGATGGAGGAGCAACTAGATTAGTCACCACTGAATGTTCAGCACCAGTGTCGATCATGAACGCACTCCTTTTCCCCCCTATTGATACATCGACCATAGGCTCCGCTCGACCAAGGGGGATGGAGCCCGGTCGGTATCAATAGTCCTCCATGACCGTGTCAGCCAATCCTACAAAGTCCCTACCTTCTCTATCGCGAGACCTTTGCGCTGCTGGAATATACCTGTCTTCCCTAACACTTCCTCTGTTCCCATTACTCCCTCTATAACCATTACTCTCTCCGGGACCTCCTCTACCTCTCGCTCTGCCTCTAAAGTTTCCGTAGCCTGCCCTGGGTTGGTCTCTCTCGTACTGCTCTCTTTGCGGACATTCGTTCCTCCAATGCCCTTCTTCCTTGCAATACGCACACTGATCCCTACTCAAAGGCTCCCTACTCCATCTATTATTGCCTCTATCTGGGCCCCGTTTATCTACGCCTGCGATCGCTACCGCTAGCATATCAGCCTTTTTACGCATCTTGCGCTCCTCCTCTTTCTTGCTTTCTGTTTCCCTATTCATATAGACCTTATTAGCTACCTCCATTAGTTGGGAGATTGACATACCTGCAAACCCTTCTAACTTTTGTAGCTTGCGCTTAATATCTCCGTAAGCTTGGCTGACAAAGGCGGAGTTAACCATTCGGGAATTGTCTGCGTCTTCCGGATTAAAGGGGGTGTACAAGCGGTACGCCTCCAATAATCGGTCATAAAAGACACTGGGCGCTTCATCGCTTTTCTGGATCACCTCAACTGTCTTCGACATGTTAATGGCTTTCTTTCCTCCGGCTTTCATGCCAGCAATTATAGCGTCTCTATAGGCTCTGAGTTGAACCATATCAGCACCATTTACGTTCCAATCGGGATCAGTGTTGGGATAGTGTGTTGCGGCCCATGCTGCTGGATTAGCTTGGTTCAAAGCACGGGCTCTATCCTCTAATGCTTTAATGGCGGCTTGATTTATTCTTGTCCTTTCCTCATTGTTAAATAAAGTCATTAGTAACTGCTGGCAATCAGCCCATGTCGGATTATGCGTCTGTACTATTGAGGTGAACAGATCAGTCATGGCTTGTGGTTTCTCAGTATACGAGGAATTATGGGTCTTCCAGTTTAAAAGGTCGGTAGTGGTGAAAGGGACATATACGAAGACAGGGTCAGCGTGTGCCATTTGACCTGCGGCATCGATATAAGCTGACCCGGGATTTAAGCGAAGAGGCATCTGATAGTGCTTTAATTGTTGGGCACCAGTCAACTGTCGGGTTTGGATGGGGCTACGTAGGGAAGCGTCAGTCATGGGTTCCGGTCGGGGAGATATAGGGTATGGGGATGTGGGAGGTTGGTTTTGGGAAAAGGTAGTGAATAGAACACTTCGGGCCGAGCTAGATGAAGCTTGACCGGAAGTCTGAAGTGGCGCCAAATCAGGATATTCGTTTCTAATGGGGGTGGATTCTGGTTCCGGAAGGGGAGATTTAGTACGAGGGGGGGTGGATCCTGTACTGGAGGAGGAAGCGGAAGTGGATGAGGGTAATGAGGGGAGGGGTGCAGGACTTCCTGCGTTTGCGTCACTTCTTCTTAACGGAAAGTAAGGGGGCGGCAAAGGGATCTCGGACTCAGGGGGCGTGTCCAAAATGGGCCTAACACCAGTCCTAGTGAACGAGCAAGTCCTAGCTACCATGAGGCGACACTGCTCCTCGTGGCATGTCTGGAGCCATTTTGGCGAGTCATTTACGGCCTGTCTCCAACAGTCAATATAAGGAAACTGGCCGTAAAGTTCAGGCCTACCCGATACAGCCACGTGTAAGCGCTGTACCAGAGTTAGATCCAAACTGCCACGTGGCGGCCATGCCGCAACCAAAGTAGGCCACTCCCTAGTACACAAAGTGACCAAACGTACAGGAGACATCTTTACCCCAAAATCACAAACTTTGAATCCCTTTTTAAAATTCTTAACCATACATCCTAAGGGATCCGGAATCGTTGACTGCGACGCACCCATACTTAACAATGGAACGTCGTCGACAACGAATACTATACACGCGTACTATTCAACAGTCACACCCGTTTCCTCTGGCAACAGCACCACGTGGTACGGTTACCAAGTGAAACGTACACAATAACAATAAACACTCAGGGAATTCCCGTACACACACAGCTGTTACACCAGTCACTATATAATCAATATTATGCCCTTTGGCGTAACTATACAGTCACCCACGCTATAATTCTCTATATACGAATTACCCGTCTATAACACACCCCAGTAACATCGTCTTTTACAAATAGCGGTTACAGTACGGTTAGCATAGGTCAAAGCACAAGTTAAGGTCACAATACAATTATTAGTGGTTATGGTGTTAAACATGCAATGGACGACAATGATTAGTACTTATTATATAATGTCAGTAAATATACAGGGTTATGGTACCGTGCACTATAATACAGCAACACACTATTAACACTCTCGCTAGACGGCTGAGCTCGCGCTATCTAACAAGATATACACTTTACTAAAACAATCGTTAACACATTTACAATTCCCAACTAAACTATTGGCCAGTACCTTGAATGGACTACCTAAAACTATATACACCCGTTTTGGTTAGCCACACTGCCCAATCACCACATATATAGCGAGCTAGAGAACCGAATTTACACAGACGCCTCTTAGTCGCACTATACAACGAGCTAGAGAACCGAATTTACACAGGCGCCTCTTAGTCGTACTATCAAAAGTCTAGTGGGTTCCAAATTTACACGCCTTCCCACTTAGCCCAGATAGGATGAGAACTAGCGAACCGAATTTACACAGGCGCCGCTTAGTCTCCCGGTCCCTCCGACCTAGCGAACGTAATATACACCCTAGAACGCTAGTCTAGACAAGACACCGGTGTCCGGCTAGGGCTATTTACACCAGGACCCCGCCTGACTAACCAAATCAAACGGTCTGACTAAAGAGCGTTCGATCGAGCGGTGCGCCTTCGCTCCTTCCCTCCGACAGAGGGGGCAGATACACAGATTCAAAACCCCTTTGGGCCTACCGCACAATCGGTATACCCCTAGTGGGTCCTGCCGTCTAAAACAGCAGTTGTCTTACCTCCTCGTTCCTGAACCTGAGTTCACACTCATCGACGGGGACACCCCAGCACTTCTCACGTAGAGGCCGATGATCTCCTGGACAACAGACCAGTGGCGCCGAGACGAAGGGAGGTCCACGCAGAAGTTCAGGGGTGCAGCCGTAGAGAACGTGGGCAAAGATAGACCGTCTCACGCCTCTGCCTCTCAGCTACCGTTGAACGATGAGCTTCCCGGCCAATGCACCAAATGATACCGGAGAAACTGACGGAAGCCAAGCACAGAGAGATGGACACAGGTTTCTTCAGGAAGGAAGAGATTCTTTATTGGATCACCGATCGGGACTCAGAGGGACTAGCGTCACCAAAATACAGCAAAGTCTGAGTCCTGAATACATAGAGTACATTCCTTATATAGCACTGTAGCTCCTCCCACAATTAACTACACCCACACATACCCTTAACCTATTTAATGAATAGAGTCTAAACTCATCCATCCGGTCTAACCACGTGGCTCATCTGATACAAAGGAGAGGGACGCGTAATTCCAGTTCTTACATTCCTGCACCTGGTCAGTACAGTGATGACAGTATCTTAGCTACGTGTAATTAACTAACTGATACTACAAACACATATACATACATATGCCTTGTGGCAATCTTAGCCTGCTAAACTTGTATTTTACTGGAATTACATCACAGTACTATAACTTTAAAACCATAGATCCAATCTTCATATTATTAATCAGCATCCTTTAAAAATAAACATACTCAAAAATCATAAAACTCCGTTCAGTAGATCAAAAGTTAGACGGAAGTCCTTTATGACCGACCGCAAGCACATTTTCATGCCCAAAACAGTTCCATAGATTTGGGCTGTGCAGTCGGTCTATTTCAGGCTGAAAAAATGACTAAGTCCCATTCGAACGTGTGCTCGAATCTTCGAACGGGACTTCGTCTCTGCGGCTGAAAGTTCAGCATGGGAGAAGGTACAGGTCAGCGGTGTTCGCAGAAATGTGTAGCCGATTTCAGTTCCATGAATTTGGCTACACATACCGCTGACCTCGTTCGCATGAACAAAGATGGCCGCCGCCATGTGTTCATTTGCACGAACTGCGGCCACCCAGCGTTCGGCCATTTACCTACAGCAATCCCACAACCTGGGAGGTAAATTGACTGCACACTTCCACTTCTGGGTGGTCCGCCTGTGTGGTACTTGGTTCTGGAAGCCTCATTTACTGAACCAAGTGGGAAATAGCCAGGAACAAAGGGTTTTAACCAAGTCGGGGGACACTGGGGACACAGGCTTAAAGGGGCAGTGTCCCAAACAAGTCTGGGGACACTGTCTTAAAGGGGCACTGTCCCAATTTTCTCTATGTCCCAAAAAGGTGCTTAAAGGGCCAGCACCAGTCCCATAAAAAGTCCATAAGCCCCAATATGCTCACAGACTGTTCTTAAAGGGCCATACACACCCGGTCCATAGTCATGGGGGAGGAGGCTGGCAAAAATGTTCCTCTATAATCCAGGGAAGCAGGGCAATTTGTCATTTAAAGGAACAGTTACAAAATGCATTTTGTAACAGGAGTGGAGCACTGGTTTTACCTATTGTGAAAATATCACTACATATAATGACAAACGTTACACAATAGAAATATCAATGCAAATAAAAGCAGACATTTTTTTTTTTTGTAAATCTTTCTTTTATTAAGGCACATATGAGGGATACAGAATAGAGAAAGGGAAATGCATGGGTAATGCACATATTGGGGTTAATACATCGAATACGTTGTTAGTTACATTTCCAGGATAATAGTGCCTTGTTTTTATATTTTGTAAGTCGCTTAATGGAAACAAGTTTTAAACAGGCTAAATTAAGATGCCATACAGCGAGTGTAAACTTTCCAGTAGAAAATAGAACCATCAGGTTGAGTGATATGAGCTAAGGCTTATCTGTGAAGACTAAAATAGCATTGATTTAAACTAGCTCATCAGAATTTAGCATCATGCACGTAGTAGTTGCTAGGCAGGCAAAGTAAGCCTTCTTGTTGGTCTAACTGGGCATAACAAGCTATACAGTTTAGTAGTGTTAACAGTTAACAGGTAGGTCAGTACAGTTTACATTACCCAATTTAGTGCCTCATGTTGCTAAGTCATGGTATGTCTTTTCAACAGTAGCATATGTCAGCCAGACTGGGGTTGATTGCAGGGATAGGTATCAGCGGCAAGTTAACATGCTAGTTTGCCATCCCCAGTCTTGGCTCTCAGCTTATATGAAGCGTTATGGTTGCAGCCCGACTAGCCTTTGGATATGTTAACTCATTATGGTAATTAACAGTAGGAGGCATGTGGGCTGTGGGCCTAACAGATAACACTGATACAGTTAACCTAGCGAAAACAATATGATCAAAATTAAGATACTGCTGTTTAGTATGGGCCAAGGAGTATTCATGCATGACTGGACACATTAAGAAGACATATGTTATGTCACACAAGCAGAGAACACAGTGTACAAGATAACTACATCGATTAGTTATGTCCCGCCTGTTACTGCATGCTGCCCAAAGGAGTATGCCAGCTGTGCCCCGATGTGTACAGGCCCTGCCCGCTGAGCCCCAAAGTGTGTGCGGCTAGTCGACCAGACAGGTCAAAGCAGCTTACAAATATGTACCGGGCTGCAGTTTCAAGGGTTTTTGGCCCAAGTCCTGGATAAGCATGTTGTAAGTCCGCGTGGCAGTGGCTAGTGTGTCCGTTTATTCTCCCATTGCTCGTCTTCATACTCCGCCGGGTGTGCTCTTGCGTCTCGAGATGAATATTGCTTGATTTTAAGTTTTCCCGGTGTTGCTGTGGTACCGCTACCGTGGGCCACCAGCCTTCAGCCTGAGGCCTTAGCAGGCGCTCGTGCCCTTTCGCCATTGATCCCATCAGCAGGATCGTGGGCCCTGGGTTCTGCCGGGTCTCGGTCGTCTCCCAAGGAGTATGGCAGGCTGCAGAGGGGTTCCTCCTGGTGAGCGCCCAGCCCAGAAGAAGGGCGAGCGGTCTCATGAGCAGCTCCGTACACGTGAGTAGTGCGTTGTGCGGGGTCTTTAGTGCCTTGCGCCCGATGTGTCTCCGGACTTGGGTGCCGCTTTATGGTGTGGGTCATTATATGTTTGCAGCCTTGTGCTCCATGCCAGGTTGTATCTGCTATCTGCCTCAGGGTCTGCAGTTCGGTCCCCGCACACGTGGCCTCCGCCATCTTGGTCGCGGGCCTTGGGCCAGCATGGTGGTCTAGTTGTGCCTCTGAGTGTAATTTTGGGGCATGGACCGGGATCACCCCCCCGGTCTGGAGAGGGGGGGGAACAGGACCAGACTTGCCGATGTGCCATGTGCTTGTCAGGCTCCGTTGGGCAGGATAGTGGAGTGGCGGCCGTCCACTCCACTCACCGCCAGGTTGGATCTCGCTTGGTGCTGCAGGGAACCCTCCTCCGGGGGACTGGAACTCCAAGAGCAAGCCTCTCCCCGGCTCCGGTAGCCTGCATACGTCGCGGGTCGGGGTTGTTGGTCGCTGAATTCCGTTAAAATAACGATTTATAGAAAAGCAGACATGTTTTAATTATAAACCCATAAATGTTATCTTTGGTACACAGAGAAAAAGTCCCAACGTTTTGACTTGATGGGGATCTCATGTCTCTTTACACCTGACCCCCCCCCCCTCCCCCCGTCTTGTGTCATTGTGTCATTGTGTGTAACCTTAGATCCTACATATTGCTAAACACCTATTTATGTTTATCAAACAACTCTTTCCCTCCCTCCTTCCCCTCCCCCCCCCCCCCCCCCGACACCTCCTCTCCCACTGCATTTTACAGATCTGTTCTTGTCATTTTTTTGTCATTTGTCATTTCATTTGTTTGTTTCGTGCCGGTCATATCATATGATGTGCAGATACCTAGGACTACGTGCTGCAATGTTTGCTAAATTCACATTCTTATAACAAATGCCCCAACTAAATCCTCATTAAATGCGAGAAAAATATATAAACAGAAAATAAGTATTTTTTTTTATATTTTAAAGTTTTGAAAAAAAATATTTTTTTTTTATTTATCCAAAAATATTAAAAATCATTTGGAAAGCTTATCCAAAAATGTAAAATTCAGGCCTATGTTTGATAAACAAAATAAAAATGAATAGCAAACAAAATAATAATTTGTTTAGTGTTGCAGCATCACAATAGTTGCAAACAAAAACCCTGTGGTTTAGTTACCTGACTAAGCGTAGAATCATTTCTGAACATTTACATTACTTCCTCCTTTCAATAAATTCCCAGAGACCCATTTTGGATCCCGTTCGCATGCATTGACTCCGTTATGAAATCAGATTTTAGATCCTCACCATAACACCACTGACCCGTAAACTTCCTTTGAATCGTATGTCAGATGTACAAGAAAAACATTACTTATAATGAAATTTTTTTATTTGATTTTATGGTACGTTTTAACATCTTCTAAATTTATGTTTTATGACATATTCATCACGTAGGTCTAATATCACATCATGTAAGGTATAATTATACATGTTTGCTCTCATTGTATTGATATTATATGCACCCTGTTGGGAATTTCTGATATTATATTTTAATTTTATGCTTTTTTCAGACATTGGTGAAAAGGAAGTTCGAAGAATATAATGGATAAATCACTCAAACAAGCTACTCCAGGGACAATTAACCATTGTGCTCAGTATTACTAGTTTGTAGAACTACAGCTCCCCCTTCTGGGCAGTAAGTTTAATGCAAAAAGTTGGAGCACACTAAAAAAAAGGTTTTACTTTACTCTATTTATATGAACATTTTATATTTGATTTGTAAATTGTCATAGATTTTTGGGGGCATGTTTCATGATAACGAGAGAAGATATTTGGCTTCATAATCCAAAACCCTTCCACTAATGTATGATAATGGGCTCTATCCCAATATTGAAGCCGAATTGCTCTAGTAAATGTTGTCTATTTGAAGAATTCTCCTGCACCTGTAGTTTGTAACAAAGTGTTTTGCCCACTATAATGAGAATGGTGAGAACACTCAGAGGGGCAGAGTGTTCCGAAGTGTTCTAGAGAGATTCTCAGAATTTTCAACCGGCTGAAGTAAAACAAAAACATCCTGACGATTATTATCAAGGTGTGTCAAATCACTGTGTCTGAACGACACCGCACTTTCCGATCTCTGGCCGTGTGCGATTGTATCAGAGTAAAACATACCATCATGTATTTAGACATCAACCAATATGAAAACAAAATAAATAGAGATCTAACTCGCCGCTTGTTAAAACTTGTCTCTGAGAGCCGATGGGCTCTGTTCTGATTATTTAAATGGCAGGTCTATGGAACTCTGCCCTACAATATACCTGAACCGCTCTGGAATTCTGTATATCCTGGTTTGGCGGACCTGGTATCATTCCGTGGGGTTGCCCAAACCTATATTTAGTTCTGCCGAACAGACCTGTATCCCCCTGTTCGGGAACCAAGCAGAACTTCTGTGGTCATTGTAACGGAATGCAGTGTAACAGCATACGATATCCGTTGGTACATTCAGGAAATCCACAGTCAGAATAGAAAGCACGGCAATATTCCCAATCCTCCCAATAACCGGACGAAACACAGTTTGGGAGTCAACTAACTCGGTTTATTCACAGGCAGCATATTTATACAGTTCCCCATGCAAGGGGTTTCCATACAGTAATTCCAGGGGATTTCTCCCAACATGCATTGTGACTTTCCCAACAGGCATTGCTGCACGAGAAGGATACTCCCACTAAAATGGACGATTAAGTGGATTATCCCCTCGTGCAGCAAAACCGACAATTGACATTAAAATCCATAATTCACACAATATTCGGTACTTCGGAATAATTGAACGTTCGGTAGATAGCTGGGGTCGGAGCGCACACTTTGTGAGAATACCGCTCCGATCCCAGCTGAATTGACCGAACGCCGCACATAATACAGTTAAACATTAAAGTGGGTTTAAAAGTACCGAATAAGTACGGGACATATAATGTACCGAACGCGGAACTCCCGAACGCTCTAGAAGTCCAGCGGTGTTCGGATCATTGAGTAGCCGTTTTCAGTTCCAGGCTCTCGACGACCGAACACCGCTGCAGAGACAAAGGATCCAAGATGGCCGACCGCCGCATGGTCGGTAGTCGAACGACGGCCACCTAGGAGAGCCCTTAATTACCGATTGCAACAATGTTGCAACCGGTTAATTGGTGCCACACGACCTGTGAGTGTGTGGTCTACCTGGGGAGTCCACATTCGTACGGCGAACGGCCAGGATAGCCGTGTTTCGTCGTATGAATGCTTTGTATGCTGGCAGCATACGGCTGCCAGCATGCGAACGGCCATAGGACAATACATATACATTTAACGTTACACAGTATATCTTCAGCCTACGGACAACCTGTACTGAATGTAGTCCAGAAGTGGCTAGATTTGCCACAGTCATGCTCTTTATTGACTCAGAACACCGACCACCCCTGGCTGTTAACCGCAATTAAAGGATTAACTTGAGTGCTTTCTCTGGGTGGCTGCCATTTTGTCTCCCGAACACAGGCAGCGGTAGTTGGTCGTCGAGTTCGTGGGACTCCTTTCAGCTACACATTCTTGCGAACCCCGGCGAAGATGGTACTGCTGCCTGTATACTTTCCTGACCAACTAAACAAACCACTTCAGGATATATGATCTACTGACTGGGGGGAGCATTCGCTACTTATGGGCCAGGGGGAACGTTCGTCGGTGTTCGCACAGGAACTCCCGAATCTATGAAACTCTTTTGGGGTATCACCTCGTGGCCGGCTGGTCAAAACCTCTCCCGAATGGCGATTTCATCTCACCAAACCGATCTGAGTGCTTTTTTGGATATGTTGGGCTATTCGGGAATATAAGACTTGTGGGGTTCCAATACTATTTTCTTATGTTTTTGGGTGATTTTCAATATTATATGTTATTTCCTGTAACTGAGAGATAATTGAGCTACTGGTTTAGAGCTCAATTATCTCTCAGTCCTAGAGACTCCTGGGAAAAACCCTTGCAATGTTGCTGTGGAGACCCCATGCTAGAGGCCATGCATAAAAAGCCGTGTGTGGCCAAATAAAAAACAGTTGACTCCAAGAACTGTGTGTCGTCCAGTTACTGGGAGAATGGGCTATAATTACTGAACATCGCTTTCCTCCAGCTCCTGAGGATTCCAGCGGAGATATTGTATCTTAGGATTGCTGCTCCGCTACACCTGGGTAACCCATTGAAACTGTGATGTGAAATATTATGTTTTAGAGTTAGCTATTAGTTGTGCTGTCAATTTTTAAACAAATCCTTTTTTTTGTAATTGACATGCCCGGTCAGCCGTAGCGTTTATATTAAATGAAAGGACACCTGTAATCACTATTTTTTAATTATGCTCTGTTGAAAGAGCGGAGAATTCTGTATATACAAAGTGATGGTTTTTTTCTAGCAATGTATGGATTAGGAGAAAAACCTGTCTAAAAATAGGTCATTCTCCCACTTCTCAGTCAAATCTTCGGCATAGACTCACACGAGAGGTCCTTTCCAAGCATAGCAATCACAGCGCATGCACTGTGGTTGCTATGGTAACTCTCTAGACATCACTGCACTACTAGGGATTATAGGAATGATATGACACTCCAGCGAGTCAGCATTACACACAGTGTGTTTATGGTCCTGCTTGGGGAAGTGTCCGCTAGCAGGGCAAATCACTCAATACAGTTTATTGGAGTGAAGGTGAACCAGCGTTATAAGAAGATTAACACCTATGAACCTCCGAACACAGCGCTGGAATGGAGCTGAGTAAATTGCAATATTTCACATCATGTAACTCTATAATATACAATGTATTCAATGTATTTGGGGGAATTTAACTAAAGTAAAAAATGTTTTTCCTTTTGTTCTCTTTAATAGAAATTGCAAAAGGGAGATTAGCTGGGCTTTGAAACAAAAAGCTCATAGCCAACGAGAGCAAGGTCAACTCCAAAATGGTTTTTAAGTGCGTTAATGTCGGAAGGGTTAAGAGAGTAACCCCGTAATGCCATATACACCACACATGCGCATGTACGGTACTGAGTGTGCATGTGTTCGTAGAGCAACTCCAGTGTGCATGAATACATCTTGATGTTGCAAAGTCGCCACAAAGTCGAAGTGAAGTTATGTGTGTTTATGTACTAAGCTCTGTGACTTTGTTGCCCCTGAGAAATGCTGCAATAGAGTTTACTAGGAGGCGGATCAAGGAACTGTTACTTCCAGAGAAGTGACAATTCCTCTGTAAAAGAGAGATAAAGAGATTAGACATGTGCAATTCGTTTCGGTGCGAATTTAAATTTGGCCGAATTTCGGCAATTCGGACATTCAGATTGTCACGGACCGTTTTACTGTCCAGAGGTTAAAAACCGTTTAGGCGATATTCCCCTTTCCAATGCACAGGCAGCTACTGCAAGCACCAATCTCCCTAACTGCAAACTACACGAATCCTCCAACTCCCGAACAGGAAACACACGAACACTGGAAACAGCTGAACAGGAAAAGCATACAATCAGCTTACACTCCTGGCAATCAGCATACAATCCAATTCCCCCCAAGAACGAGACAACACTTCGTTTTGAGGGTTAAGCAGAATCTGATTGTACTGGCACATACAGCCTCTTTTATTCCCAATCCACAAACATAGTACTACCCACAGGGTTTTACAGAACAACCAATCAATCCGTACAATACACACAGACACTCCCACACAAAATCCTCCCCTCTGCCTGTGATATGATTATTGAACACAATGGGTGATATAATTATCACAGGCAGAGGAATACAGTTTTTCCACATTATTCATAACTTTGAAAGTATGCATCACATTCACACTTACATTTTCCGAATCAACATACTCCAAATACAAACATATGTCAAAATCATCCAAATTGGTCCATTGGTTCAAAAGATAGATTGAGGTCCTTTGTGACCAAATGAAGCATGGCTTTTCTGCCCAAAACCATTTTCACAGAGTCTTCTATCCTGGAGATAATTGAGAAGTAATCCAATTATCTCCAAGGACAGAGCCAAAACTCCATTAAGCACATGGCTGTAAAACGACAGTAAAATACAATAAATACACAAGGTTACATTTATTACATAAAATACAGACATTCTACCTATCCCCAGATAGCTTAGATCTGAGCGCACATTATTACCGGATGGCGCTCAGATCACATACATACAGTTCAATCGCCATGGAGCCAAAGTCTTTCATACAGTCTTTCAGTATACGGCTGGGCTCCATGGCATAGCTATCTGGGGTAGCATGGCTTTAACAGTCCGCAGAAAGGCACAAACCAGCCTTTCTGCAGGGAAAAAGAACAGGGGCCGTAGTCTAAAGGGAGCGGGCGAGCAACCAGGCTTCTCCAGGGCACAGTGGCGAGGTTGGTTCCGCCACATTTCTCCCTTTTACCATCCAGACTAACAGGGTATCTGATCTCCTGTCGGTCCAGCAACCCACCCACAGAACACAATCAGCAGTACAGCCCTTCCACAATAAAGAGTTACTGCACCTGGGTAAACGTGCAGCCAGTTTTTCTCCAAGGCTCCATCACGGCTTTGTGGGGTACGGGTACTTTGGATCTGTGGGTTGCTGAGTGGGCAGAGACCAGCGGTACTCTGCCCTGATGCCAGCGCTTCAGTTGGAGTAGTCTGGTTGGAGCCCAGCTGTGAAGAGGGGGTAGTAGGCTCCTCTCCCTGGACCCAGTATTGCTGCTAGAGGGCACGACAGGCGGTCTCCCCTTTCAATATTTTGTCCTGCTGCTGGGGGGCGAGGCTGACTGCCTCCTCTGCCCCATCTGGGAGAATAGGGTCTCCCCTTTGGGAAATAAGCTGCCGCTGGGGAGAGGTGGTCACCGACTGTAATGCTTACTCAGTAACAATATGGAACACAACTGCAGATAACTGATTATTTTAATTAAATGGTAGAAAATGAAATAAAGATTTACTTAGTACTTGTACCGTCTCTTTAATTCGTTTGCAGAAGACAAGCAGCAGCAGAACTTGCAGTTAATTTAGGAGAAGGCACTAGTTAGTCCATAGCAGAGAGGAACATCCAAAGTAGAATTAGTAAATAGGCTGCAGGATAATTAGTTATATTGAAGCAATAGAGTGTAGGCAGAATTGCAGAGCAGTTAGAATCCAGTTAAGGAAGATGAGTACTACTTAGCTTTGTAGGGGTGGTAGTCCAGGTTCTGTGAGGTTTTGTTCCCAGAGTGAACGAAGCTTTTGAAGGCAAGAGAGAAATCCTAAGGCAAGTCCGTGGTCGAGGAGAGGAGAAGGAGGGTCAACGTTAATTCAGTCCGGGTCCGGTACACAGAGAAGGTAAGTTAGTATTTCTTGTAGATTCGAACTTCGCGGGAGGCTTTCAAAATAATCCAGCGTTATGACGTTGGCGCGGTCTCCCTATGTAGCGTGGGGACGACCGCGTCAGAGAAGGGGGTGTGGCCGCGCTCCGTCTACCCGGAAGTCTCAGGGTAGCGGATGCCGGCAGGTAGGGCCTGACACCGACTTCTCTCCCTGGAACCCTTTCAGCGGCTGGGGAGAGGGGGTAGCAGGCTCCTCTCCCGGACACTCTCTCTGCTGGTGAAGGGGGGGACCGACTGTCTCCCCTTTCACTATTTTGTCCTGCGGCTGGGGTGCGAAGGACGGCACCTTCAGCTCCCTGTAATACACACTGCCGCTAGGGAGGAAGGACGGTACCTTCAGCTCACTGGAATACACACTGCCGCTGGGGAGGAAGGACGGCACCTTCCGCTCCCTGGGATACACACTGCCGCTGGGGAGGAAGGACGACACCTTCAGCTCCCTGGGATACACACTGCCGCTGGGGAGGAAGGACGGCACCTTTGGCTCCCTGGGATACACACTGCCGCTGGGGAGGAAGGACGACACCTTCAGCTCCCTGGGATACACACTGCCGCTGGGGAGGAAGGACGACACCTTCAGCTCCCTGGGGTACACACTGCCGCTGGGGAGGAAGGACGGCACCTTCAGCTCCCTGGGATACACACTGCCGCTGGGGAGGAAGGACAGCACCTTCAGCTCCCTGGGATACACACTGCCGCTGGGGAGGAAGGACGGCACCTTCTGCTCCCTGGGATACACACTGCCGCTGGGGAGGAAGGACGACACCTTCAGCTCCCTGGGATACACACTGCCGCTGGGGAGGAAGGACGGCACCTTTGGCTCCCTGGGATACACACTGCCGCTGGGGAGGAAGGACGGCACCTTCAGCTCCCTGGGATACACACTGCCACTGGGGAGGAAGGACGGCACCTTCAGCTCCCTGGGATACACACTGCCGCTGGGGAGGAAGGACGGCACCTTCAGCTCCCTGGGATACACACTGCCGCTGGGGAGGAAGGACGACACCTTCAGCTCCCTGGGACTCACTCTGCCGCTGAGGAGGAAGGACGGCACCTTCAGCTCCCTGTAACTCCTTTTTGGCCACATCTGCTTTGAACTGCAGGTACTCTGCCACTCTTCTCCTCGTGTTCTGTACGTATTTCTCTTCTGGATTGGGTCCGAAGTAAACCAGCAGACTTTTCAGCATATCGTCAAACTCCTCCTGAGTGTAGCTGGGCGCCATGCTTGCTCTGCTGAAGTTGGTTCTTTTGTAGATAGGGTCGCTGTACGGGTACTAACATTGCCCTCAATTTGTAAATCCAGGGAATGGTGTTACCTTGTAGCTGTCCTTCTGGGCTGTGGGAATGATCCCGTCGCTTGCCACCAATTGTAACGGACCGTTTCACTCTCCAGAGGTTAAAAACCGTTTAGGCAATATTCCCCTTTCCAATGCACAGGCAGCTACTGCAAGCACCAATCTCCCGAACTGCAAACTACACGAATCCTCCAACTCCCGAACAGGAAACACACGAACACTGGAAACAGCTGAACAGGAAAAGCATACAATCAGCTTACACTCCTGGCAATCAGCATACAATCCAATTCCCCCAATAACGAGACGACACTTCGTTGTGAGGTCAAGCAGAACTGACTGTACTGGCACATACAGCCTCTTTTATTCCCAATCCACAAACATAGTACAGCCCACAGGGTTTTACAGAACAACCAATCAATCAGTACAATACACACAGACACTCCCACACAAAATCCTCCCCTCTGCCTATTACTGAACACAATGGGTAATCTCATTATCACAGGCAGAGGAATACAGTTTTTACACAATATTCATAACTTTGAACGTATGCATCACATTCACATAAACACTTACATTTTCCGAATCAGCATACTCCAAATACAAACATATGTCAAAATCATCCAAATTGGTCCATTGGTTCAAAAGATAGATCGAAGTCCTTTGTGACCAAATAAAGCATGGCTTTTCTGCCCAAAACCAGTATCACAGAGTCTTCTATCCAGGAGATAATTGAGAAGTAATCCAATTATCTCCAAGGACAGATTCAAAACTCCATTAAGCACATGGCTGTAAAAAGACAGTAGAATACAATAAATACACAAGGCTACATTTATTACATAAAATACAGACATTCTACCTATCCCCAGATAGATTTGATCTGAGCGCACATTATTACTGGATGGCGCTCAGATCACATACATACAGTTCAATCGCCATGGAGCCAAAGTCTTTCATACAGTCTTTCAGTATACGGCTGGGCTCCATGGCATAGCTATCTGGGGTAGCATGGCTTTAACAGTCCGCAGAAAGGCACAAACCAGCCTTTCTGCAGGGAAAAAGAACAGGGGCCATAGTCTAACGGGAGCAGGCGAGCAACCAGGCTTCTCCAGTGCACAGTGGCGAGGTTGGTTCCGCCACACAGATGCTTCCGAATTGCCGAAGTGCCGAATTGCTGAACTTTGAAAGTACCGAACTGAATTGCTGAAGTGACGAATTTCGGAAGTGCTGAATCAAACCGAATTGTCGAAGTGCCAAATTTCGGAAATGCCGAAGTGCTTTGGATTTCTGAAAAGTGGCAAAACAGAATTTAAATTAGGCTGAATTTCGACAATTCGGATGCTTCCGAATGTCCGAATTGCAGAAGTGGCGAATTGACGAACTTTGGATGTGACAAATTTCAGAAGTACCAAACCAAACCGAAGTGCCGAAGTAGGGAGTTTCGGAAATGCCGAAGTGCTTTGGATTTCTGAAAAGTGGCAAAACAG
Source organism: Pelobates fuscus (assembly GCF_036172605.1). Taxonomy (NCBI): domain Eukaryota; kingdom Metazoa; phylum Chordata; class Amphibia; order Anura; family Pelobatidae; genus Pelobates; species Pelobates fuscus. Next base: position 13,493,530 of record NC_086323.1, on the reverse strand, counting down.
GAGAGGGAGGGAAAATTAAGGTAATGATGACAGGAATCTAACCCTAACCCTACTAGGGTTAGGGGTAGGCTTAGGGTAGGGGTAGGGTTGGGGATACGGTTAGTGTTGGGGTTAGGGTTGGGGTAGGGTTAGGGTTATGGTTTGGGTTATGGCTGGGGTTGAGGTTAGGGGTAGGGTTAGGTTTAGGGAATTGCAGAAGTGCCGAATTTCAGATTGCCGAACCGAACCAAAGTGCCAAAGTCCCGAACTGCCAAAGTCCCGAATTTCGGAAGCGCCAGACCAAACCGATTTTTTTGCCCATGCACATCCCTAAAAGGGATACAATAGGCAGGAACTGTCCCCAATTATTAAAACATTGCATAAAAAAACGAACTGAAAAAAAAAATCATGGTGACAAAAAAGAAAAAATACTGACCTTTATATGGAAACTCCAGAACCCCTTATGTGTTAAAAGCGTATCCTATTTTTTTCGTTATATATATTGTACAGATTTCAAAAGAAATTGACACATATAAATAGTATATTTACACCAATTAAATTTTATATAAGAATGAGAACATATTTCTCCCCTCTCTACCTCAACCTCACAGGGACCGTACCTTCCCTACCTTCAAAGGCTTCTCTCCAGCTACTAAACAGGAGGTGGATGCGCTTCTCCTTTCCTCTCGTCCCACCATATGTCTGCTTGATTCCATCCCGTCACATCTCATCAGATATCTAGCCCCTTGTCTGGTGCCATCGTTAACAAACATCTTCAACGGCTCTCTTTCTTCTGGTTTTGTCCCAGATCCTTTTAACCCCTTAGTGACCGCGGACATACAGGTTACGTCAGACAAAAAACAGTTGTTAACGACTGCTGACGTACCCTGGATGTCCGTGACAACTTTGTGTGTCTATATTTCTTCCCTCAGCCCTTCTTTGTGTCGCTTTCTCTCCCAGTCCCTCTTTGTGTCTGGTTTTCCCCTACCATCCCCTTTGTGCCTCTTTCTCCCTCCACCAGCCGCTGTGGGCCTCTTTCTCCCCCTCCCACCAGCCCCTGTGTGCCTCTTTCTCCCCTACCAGCCTGTGAGACTTTTTCTCCCTCCCCCAGCCCCCATGTGCCTCTTTCTCCACCATCAATCCCTGTGTGCCTCTTTCCCCCAGAAGCTCCTCTACTGTGGTAATAGCGTGGCCATGTTACATGCTGTAACCAGCAGGTGGGAGGACTGTGCTGTGCGCTCCCCTACTGCCGGTCACCTGGACACTGTGCCCTCCGAGCTTTAGTGCCCCAAGGCGGCTGCCTAACTCACCTGGCAGTCACAGCGGCATGTTATTTCCTAGTTTGTTTGTCTCAATGGAGATAAACTCAAGAAACAGCAATTGCCCAGAGCACCTGCCTTGCAAAGACTTATTGAGCTGCATTGGGAAGCCTGTGATTGGACAGCCACAGAAAGTCTGATCTCTTTCAGCAAAGAAACAATTTGTCTATGTGAAATGCTGGGAGGTATGGAGGAGACATTGCTTTTGGGGCAACATGGAGACATCAGTAACTAACAAAATATACCAATAATATCGCAGTCATGAATGAATAAATACCATACACTCTTTATTACCAAAAAAATATTTTTGTTTCTAAAGGAAAACGTTATAATTCACAGACAGATATTACATAAAAAAACAAAAAATACGGGGGGCGGGGCCTAACCATCATGGCGACTAGACGTGCATCTCAAAAGCTCCTGCTTAACGCTGATATAATAAGCGACAGAAAGCTGCATCTGCGGAGAAAAAAGGCGCCACCACACGACAGTAAACACCCTGCAACAGTGGAAGGGCAGGGGGAAGATGAGAGACCCGCTAGAGGCCCGCTGACACCGGGACCGATAGTGAGGCCTAACATGCAACGGGCGGGTGAGACGGCCGCTCTCCCGACCTGGAGGCACTCCAACGAAGCACATAACACAAGCAAGTCCCGTCACCCCCCCCTATGGACCGGTGGGGGAGATCCCGGTCCGTCCAGCGGAGGCTACCCCAGGCGTGCTGAGGTGTCACAGACTGCCTTGGGGGAAGAAAATGAGCACGAAGCTTCAGCTAAGATGGCCGACGCTACAGATACCGAGCGTCCCATCAAAGAGGCAGACGACATACAAGCAAGGCTGGACAAACACTTTGCAAGGTTCTGGGGGGAACTGGAGCGCAGGCTACACATACCTGCCCCACTACTCAGTGCCGTCGTCCCAGAGCGGAACCTGCGACTACCCAGCCGAACTGCGACCCACCGCACGGACAGCCGACCGGTACCACAAATGAGGAAGAGGCCACTGGGGATAACTAAGGCCCGACACCGGCAAAGACAACGAACTGCGCGTCAGAGACCCCAAGAGAGGGATTCCCGACCATCAGTCACAGCACCGCAAACCGGCTACCGCCACACTACTGATCGGAGAGCCCCAGGAAAAGGAGTTCAGGGTCCTCCACACAGTCCCCGGGCATCAAAGCTCCACCGGGCATCCACAATAGTACCGGCAGTGAGGGCCCCAAAATGGCGGAGACGCAAGCGGCGGAACTCACCTGCACTAAAAGCAGCAGGGTGGTCGCAGATATGCCAGTCCAAGCCTGAACCTAGCAACAAGCCGAGGGTGTTGTGGAGAGCCCTGCTCACGGTCTCTGATCAAACCTGCTTACTCTCACCTGGGTCCCAGAGCCTGAAGTGTCCCTGCATACTCATGCACTCTGATCTACCAACTATTGGCATAGGTTGACTGTAGACTTATTCCTCATCACTCTGGCTGCCTCTCACAAATACAGCCCAAGTACCAGTAACCATTTTCTGGCAGATATCCACTCACCTACTAGGCACTTACACCTCTATACTTACTCCCTATCTAACCAAGCAACCTGCTTAGAGCCTCCTAGGGGCAGCATGCCATTAGTTCTTCTGTTGAGATAAGCCTGTTACAAATTCAAAGTATGCTACTGTGGCGAAACCAGCTTCGCCACTGTGAACTGGAGAGGCCTGGTTGCTAGCCTCCTGCCCGCTGACTATGGCCCCTGGACATGCTGCACTTTAAAAACTATATTTGGGCATGTAATAATTTGTATTGCTGCTGCTGGCCCTTTTAAAAGCAGCGATGGACATATTGGAACTTTTGGGACTACTGTACCTTTAAGACTGTGGAGCGTAGTACAGTAATCCTGCCTTTAATACTTTCATGTCATGTATGTATTTTTGTATGCAGTTAACCTGGGTTATATATATATGTACAGCATTCATCTGATTGTTCGGTAGAATCACTCCATTCATTGTATGGAGGAAACTACCGAACAACCAGACCACCCAGGACTAAGTGTGCCTCCAATTACCGTTTGCAACAATGTTGCAAACAGGTAATTGGCAATCCATGTAATGTATTATGTGTCCTCTGGGTGGCCGCCATTCGGGAAACAACCACGTGGCGGCGGCCATCTTAAACTACCGAACAGCGGTGTTTTGCCGTCGAGCGTCTGGAACTAAAATCGGACACTCGACTAGGCAAACACCGCTGAGACCTCCAGACTTCCAGGATTTCGTATAGAAACTACCGAATGGCCCGCCGTTCGGTAGAAAGAACCCCTCAAACAAGGGAATTCATTCAAACCCTCTCCAGGCTCTATAACACAGGCAATTCGCCTGTTTTCATTCCCTTGTTTGTGACCGACCGCAGGGCCAAAATGCATGGAACTGTTTTCGGATACTTTACCCATGCGGTCGGTCAAAACTTTGCCTGCTCATAACTCCCGAACCCCTGGTCCGATCTGGGTGATTTTTGAGTATGTTGCTCACCCAGATCAGGGCTATCAGGGGATACCTGTTTTAGAGGTGTAGCCTATGTATTTGGGGTACATCCAGGAATTGGGGAAAAAGGTGTACGGTATAATTGTGTTAAGTGTTAATCTAAGGGGAGGAAATGTGTGGGAGGTACATCCATGTGATTGGTTAAATTCATCCTCCCCCTGGGAGTGTCCTGTATGTACTTGTTTGTAATAAAAGCCAGACTGGGTGTCCCAGTCCAGAGTCTTGCTTAACCCTCAAAGCGATGTGTCGTCTCGGTCTTTGGGGGAATGGGATTGTATGCTGACTGCCAAGAGTGTAAGCCGATGTCTGCTTTTCTTGTTCAGCTGTTCCAGTGTTCGTGTGGTTCCAGTCGGGAGAATGGTGTTTGCAGTAGCTGCCTGTGCATCTGGAAAGGGGATTATCGCCTAAACTGGGTTTTATCCTCTTGTAAGGGAAACGGTCCGTTACAATTGGTGGCAAGCGGCGGGATCGTTCCTACAACCAGAGGGACAGCTACAGACAACACTATTTCTGGATTACAAATTGAGGGCAACGCTAGTATCCGTACAGCGACCCTATCTACAAAGGAACTCAGAAAATGGAGGAGAAGTTGCAGGATAGATTGTACGGTTCCATATTCCGGAGGTCTAGAGCAATGTCAGAAGAGGACATGTTGATGTACAGAGAGACTGCCAGAGCCGGATTGTGGGACGAAGCCCTAGAGGAAGTACAGTATTCAAGAGGGGATCAGCGCCGCAGCAGAAGGCAGCGAATTCTGGCTAGAATGGCAGAGCGGATGCCCCTCCTGAGAAAACAGACCACAGAAAAGTGGGTGACTAGACTCGAGATTCTAGTATACGCAGAACTGGTGCTCGACGACGCATACCAGGCGCTACAGTGGTACGCGGCTCAGTGTGTCCCCAGGATGGCAGAGTATGAGTTCCCAGAAGGCGGAGAATACACTGGCCCCGGTCTATTTTGGGATAATAGTGGTGACGAGGACTTTGGGGAAGATGCCGACTATCGTTTTTGGGACCTGTACGGCATCCGGGAGAACATGCTGGGTCTCTTTGGCGCTGTGGACCTCGAGGCAGACCTACGATATTTGGTCACCAAGGAATGGAACCTGGAGGGGGATTACCTGCGACTCATCAATGAGGCCTGGGAAGAGACAACCGGTCCCCCCGCCCAACAGCAACCAGCAGTACCCGAGGTAGCAGAGTTCTTAGACTGGTCCTGTGAGCAACCCCAGGGAGATGAAGGTGTCGTCCTTCCTCCCCAGCGGCAGGCTGAGTTACAGGGGGCAGAGGTTGTTGTTCCTGCCCCCCAGCAGCAAAGCGATGTGCCAGGAAGGCAGTGTGAAGTGAAGGGAGAGGAGAGCACCGTCCTCCCTCCCCAGCGGCAGTGTGTACCCCAGGGAGCAGAAGGTGTCGTCCTTCCTCCCCAGCGGCAGTGTGTACCCCAGGGAGATGAAGGTGTCGTCCTTCCTCCCCAGCGGCAGGCTGAGTTACAGGGGGCAGAGGTTGTTGTTCCTGCCCCCCAGCAGAAAAGTGATATGCCAGGAAGGCAGTGTGAAGTAAAGGGAGAGGAGAGCAGCGTCCTCCCTCCCCAGCGGCAGTGTGTGTCTCCGGGAGCTGATGGTGTCGTCTATCCTCCCCAGCGGCAGGCTGAGTTACAGGGGGCAGAGGTTGTTGTTCCTGCCCCCCAGCAGCAAAGTGATGTGCCAGGAAGGCAGTGTGAAGTGAAGGGAGAGGAGAGCAGCGTCCTCCCTCCCCAGCGGCAGTGTGTACCCCAGGGAGCTGAAGGTGCCGTCCTTCCTCCCCAGCGGCAGTGTGTCCTGCAGGGAGCAGAGACAGTCAGTCTCGCACCCCAACCGCAGGACAAGGGAATGAAAGGGGAAACAGCTGGTCTCCCTTTTCCCCAGCAGAGAGAGTGGCAGGGAGAGGAGCCTGCTAACCCCTCTCCCCAGCAGCAGTTCACCGTCCAGAGAGAGGAGCTTGTTATACCCTCTCTCCCACGGCAGCCTAACCCACCAAGGGGAGATGTTAAGCCCCACAACTGTGCAGATGGGACTGTAGTCTCTGCACTCACAGCACAAGGGATAGGGACGGTCGGTCCTGTTCCCCAGCCTCAGGGTGATGGATCCAAAGGGGAGACAGTCGGTCTCCCCCTCCGGCAGTCGAGCTGTGCACCTAAAGGGGAGACAGTCAGTCTCCAGCAACCAGGCGCCCACCAGACTACTCCCGTGGTAGTGCTGGCAACCGGACAGAGTACCGCTGGTCTCTGCCCCCTCAGCAACCCACCAAGGCAGCCTACCAGTCTCCCACCCAGCAGCGGTGAAACACCAGAACCTGGACAAAATTCTTCCTCACCCAGATGTAGTAACCGGTTAGTGTGGGTGGGCTGCTCTGTTATTTCTGTTTTGTGGGTGGGTTGCTGGACTAACCAGGGCACTGACCGGCAGAAAGTCAGGTACCCTGTTAGTCTAATTGGCAAAGGGGAGAAATGTGGCGAAACCAGCTTCGCCACTGTGAACTGGAGAGGCCTGGTTGCTAGCCTCCTGCCCGCTGACTATGGCCCCTGGACATGCTGCACTTTAAAAACTATATTTGGGCATGTAATAATTTGTATTGCTGCTGCTGGCCCATTTAAAAGCAGCGATGGACATATTGGAACTTTTGGGACTACTGTACCTTTAAGACTGTGGAGCGTAGTACAGTAATCCTGCCTTTAATACTTTCATGTCATGTATGTATTTTTGTATGCAGTTAACCTGGGTTATATATATATGTACAGCATTCATCTGATTGTTCGGTAGAATCACTCCATTCATTGTATGGAGGAAACTACCGAACAACCAGACCACCCAGGACTAAGTGTGCCTCCAATTACCGTTTGCAACAATGTTGCAAACAGGTAATTGGCAATCCATGTAATGTATTATGTGTCCTCTGGGTGGCCGCCATTCGGGAAACAACCACGTGGCGGCGGCCATCTTAAACTACCGAACAGCGGTGTTTTGCCGTCGAGCGTCTGGAACTAAAATCGGACACTCGACTAGGCAAACACCGCTGAGACCTCCAGACTTCCAGGATTTCGTATAGAAACTACCGAATGGCCCGCCGTTCGGTAGAAAGAACCCCTCAAACAAGGGAATTCATTCAAACCCTCTCCAGGCTCTATAACACAGGCAATTCGCCTGTTTTCATTCCCTTGTTTGTGACCGACCGCAGGGCCAAAATGCATGGAACTGTTTTTACCCATGCGGTCGGTCAAAACTTTGCCTGCTCATAACTCCCGAACCCCTGGTCCGATCTGGGTGATTTTTGAGTATGTTGCTCACCCAGATCAGGGCTATCAGGGGATACCTGTTTTAGAGGTGTAGCCTATGTATTTGGGGTACATCCAGGAATTGGGGAAAAAGGTGTACGGTATAATTGTGTTAAGTGTTAATCTAAGGGGAGGAAATGTGTGGGAGGTACATCCATGTGATTGGTTAAATTCATCCTCCCCCTGGGAGTGTCCTGTATGTACTTGTTTGTAATAAAAGCCAGACTGGGTGTCCCAGTCCAGAGTCTTGCTTAACCCTCAAAGCGATGTGTCGTCTCGGTCTTTGGGGGAATGGGATTGTATGCTGACTGCCAAGAGTGTAAGCCGATGTCTGCTTTTCTTGTTCAGCTGTTCCAGTGTTCGTGTGGTTCCAGTCGGGAGAATGGTGTTTGCAGTAGCTGCCTGTGCATCTGGAAAGGGGATTATCGCCTAAACTGGGTTTTATCCTCTTGTAAGGGAAACGGTCCGTTACAGCTACCATTACTGTTTTAACTTCTCTTTAGCTGCAGACATGTTAGATTGCACACTGATCCACTTAATACTCTCACCATATGTCAACGCAATAGTTCTCTCTACAATTGCCATATTACTGTCCCAAACTACAAAACAATGTGTTGATTGTTTATGCTGTTGTAGCAATAAAAACTCACCTGTAGGCAGGGGCGTATTAGCCGCGAGGCTAACAAGGCATTTGCCTTGGGCGGCATTTTTCAGGGGGCGGCAAAAAAAGCCGCCCCCAAATGCCCAAGGCAAATGTCTTGTTAGCCTTGCGGCTAACAAGGCATGTTGGGCGGCCGGCGGGCTGCTGGGCAGTGCGGGTGGGTGGGCGGGCGGCGAGGGAGCACTTCCTCTGAGCTGTCTGCTCAGCTCCCTCGCGCGCCGCAGAGTGAGGCTGGGAGCCGGAATATGACGTCATATTCCGGCTCCGCCTCCCAGCATCACTCTGCGGCGCGCGAGGGAGCTGAGCAGACAGCTCAGAGGAAGTGCTCCCTCGCCGCCCGCCCACCCACCCGCACTGCCCAGCAGCCACTGGACCACCAGGGAGACAGATACCCCCACAGCATTCCCAAAGGTAAGGAGGCTGGGGGGGTTAAATTTAAAAAAAATGTATTAAATATGTGAGTGAGTGAGTGTGTTTGTATGTCTGTTAGTGTGTCTGTGTGTGTGTTTGTTAGTGTGTGTGTGTCTGTTAGTGTGTGTGTATGTCTGTGTGTGTGTGTCTGTTAGTGTGTGTGTGTATGTCTGTAAGTGTGTGTTTGTTAGTGTGTGTGTATGTCTGTTAGTGTGTCTGTGTGTGTCTGTTAGTGTGTGGGTCTGTGTGTGTGTGTGTGTGTGTGTGTGTCTGTTAGTGTGTGTGTGTGTGTGTCAGTGTGTGTGTTAGTGTGTGTGTGTAAGTGTGTGTGTGTGTGTATGTTAGTGTGTTTGTCTGTTAGACTGTGTGTGTGTCTGTTAGTGTGAGTGTGTGTGTATCTGCTAGTGAGTGTGTGTGTTAGTGTGTGTGTGTGTTTCTGTTACCTAGTGTATGCGTATTTGTCAGTGAATGTGTGTGTGTGTATTTAGAAGGCGGGACGGGGGAAGGGTTGGGTGGGGGTGGCGTGGGCGGGAGGGGGGCGCCTGAGTTTTGTCCTGCCTAGGGCAGCACAAAACCAGGATACACCACTGCCTGTAGGAACGAAAGTTCCCCTTTAAATTTGACTAGCAGGCAATATCAGCGCTGACCTAACTCAATCAGCCCATATAAACCTGTTAAACTAGTATATACGATAAACGTTGATCTTCAACTTCATATACAACCATAGTATGCTATGCAGCAGTCAGCTCTTAGAATAGCCTGTTTAGTATAAGCCTAACACTCAGTGAAAGCACAGGTACCAGAATAGGCATGCTATGCAATTCTTAAATCGAGGTTAACGTATCCTAAAATGCATGTTTTCTTGTTTAACACTACCTTTAAAAAATTGTGCTGTTTCTCTAATGCTACACATTTGTTTAACCATGTTGAAATTCCTGCGCCTGTTTTTGCTGTTGTGGTATGGCAGGCATCATTGTAATTATCTGCACAACAAAAATAAAGAATATAAAAAAAAAAAATTAAAAAAAATACATATCACATTGCTTTACACGTATGGTAATATTTATCCTCATGCCAGATTATCTATTACTGCCATTCTGGGGTCAAGAAGGAATTTTTTTCCTAGCTTGTTGCAAAATTGTGCTTCAAACTGGGTTTTTTTTGCCTTCTTTTGGATCAACAGCAAAAAACAAATGTGAGGAAGGCTGAACTTGATGGACGCAAGTCTCTTTTCAGCTATGTAACTATGTAACTATGTTTTACGCAAAACAGTGCAGTGGAAATAACAAACAAACAGAAAAATATACTGACAAGATAATATAATAAATAGTATATTTACACCAATTAAATTTTATATAAGAATGAGAACATATTTCTCCCCTCTCTACCTCAACCTCACAGGGACCGTACCTTCCCTACCTTCAAAGGCTTCTCTCCAGCTACTAAACAGGAGGTGGATGCGCTTCTCCTTTCCTCTCGTCCCACCATATGTCTGCTTGATTCCATCCCGTCACATCTCATCAGATATCTAGCCCCTTGTCTGGTGCCATCGTTAACAAACATCTTCAACGGCTCTCTTTCTTCTGGTTTTGTCCCAGATCCTTTTAACCCCTTAGTGACCGCGGACATACAGGTTACGTCAGACAAAAAACAGTTGTTAACGACTGCTGACGTACCCTGGATGTCCGTGACAACTTTGTGTGTCTATATTTCTTCCCTCAGCCCTTCTTTGTGTCGCTTTCTCTCCCAGTCCCTCTTTGTGTCTGGTTTTCCCCTACCATCCCCTTTGTGCCTCTTTCTCCCTCCACCAGCCGCTGTGGGCCTCTTTCTCCCCCTCCCACCAGCCCCTGTGTGCCTCTTTCTCCCCTACCAGCCTGTGAGACTTTTTCTCCCTCCCCCAGCCCCCATGTGCCTCTTTCTCCACCATCAATCCCTGTGTGCCTCTTTCCCCCAGAAGCTCCTCTACTGTGGTAATAGCGTGGCCATGTTACATGCTGTAACCAGCAGGTGGGAGGACTGTGCTGTGCGCTCCCCTACTGCCGGTCACCTGGACACTGTGCCCTCCGAGCTTTAGTGCCCCAAGGCGGCTGCCTAACTCACCTGGCAGTCACAGCGGCATGTTATTTCCTAGTTTGTTTGTCTCAATGGAGATAAACTCAAGAAATAGCAATTGCCCAGAGCACCTGCCTTGCAAAGACTTATTGAGCTGCATTGGGAAGCCTGTGATTGGACAGCCACAGAAAGTCTGATCTCTTTCAGCAAAGAAACAATTTGTCTATGTGAAATGCTGGGAGGTATGGAGGAGACATTGCTTTTGGGGCAACATGGAGACATCAGTAACTAACAAAATATACCAATAATATCGCAGTCATGAATGAATAAATACCATACACTCTTTATTACCAAAAAAATATTTTTGTTTCTAAAGGAAAACGTTATCATTCACAGACAGATATTACATAAAAAAACAAAAAATACGGGGGGCGGGGCCTAACCATCATGGCGACTAGACGTGCATCTCAAAAGCTCCTGCTTAACGCTGATATAATAAGCGACAGAAAGCTGCATCTGCGGAGAAAAAAGGCGCCACCACACGACAGTAAACACCCTGCAACAGTGGAAGGGCAGGGGGAAGATGAGAGACCCGCTAGAGGCCCGCTGACACCGGGACCGATAGTGAGGCCTAACATGCAACGGGCGGGTGAGACGGCCGCTCTCCCGACCTGGAGGCACTCCAACGAAGCACATAACACAAGCAAGTCCCGTCACCCCCCCTATGGACCGGTGGGGGAGATCCCGGTCCGTCAAGCGGAGGCTACCCCAGGCGTGCTGAGGTGTCACAGACTGCCTTGGGGGAAGAAAATGAGCACGAAGCTTCAGCTAAGATGGCTGACGCTACAGATACCGAGCGTCCCATCAAAGAGGCAGACGACATACAAGCAAGGCTGGACAAACACTTTGCAAGGTTCTGGGGGGAACTGGAGCGCAGGCTACACATACCTGCCCCACTACTCAGTGCCGTCGTCCCAGAGCGGAACCTGCGACTACCCAGCCGAACTGCGACCCACCGCACGGACAGCCGACCGGTACCACAAATGAGGAAGAGGCCACTGGGGATGACTAAGGCCCGACACCGGCAAAGACAACGAACTGCGCGTCAGAGACCCCAAGAGAGGGATTCCCGACCATCAGTCACAGCACCGCAGACCGGCTACCGCCACACTACTGATCGGAGAGCCCCAGGAAAAGGAGTTCAGGGTCCTCCACACAGTCCCCGGGCATCAAAGCTCCACCGGGCATCCACAATAGTACCGGCAGTGAGGGCCCCAAAATGGCGGAGACGCAAGCGGCGGAACTCACCTGCACTAAAAGCAGCAGGGTGGTCGCAGATATGCCAGTCCAAGCCTGAACCTAGCAACAAGCCGAGGGTGTTGTGGAGAGCCCTGCTCACGGTCTCTGATCAAACCTGCTTACTCTCACCTGGGTCCCAGAGCCTGAAGTGTCCCTGCATACTCATGCACTCTGATCTACCAACTATTGGCATAGGTTGACTGTAGACTTATTCCTCATCACTCTGGCTGCCTCTCACAAATACAGCCCAAGTACCAGTAACCATTTTCTGGCAGATATCCACTCACCTACTAGGCACTTACACCTCTATACTTACTCCCTATCTAACCAAGCAACCTGCTTAGAGCCTCCTAGGGGCAGCATGCCATTAGTTCTTCTGTTGAGATAAGCCTGTTACAAATTCAAAGTATGCTACTGTGGCGAAACCAGCTTCGCCACTGTGAACTGGAGAGGCCTGGTTGCTAGCCTCCTGCCCGCTGACTATGGCCCCTGGACATGCTGCACTTTAAAAACTATATTTGGGCATGTAATAATTTGTATTGCTGCTGCTGGCCCTTTTAAAAGCAGCGATGGACATATTGGAACTTTTGGGACTACTGTACCTTTAAGACTGTGGAGCGTAGTACAGTAATCCTGCCTTTAATACTTTCATGTCATGTATGTATTTTTGTATGCAGTTAACCTGGGTTATATATATATGTACAGCATTCATCTGATTGTTCGGTAGAATCACTCCATTCATTGTATGGAGGAAACTACCGAACAACCAGACCACCCAGGACTAAGTGTGCCTCCAATTACCGTTTGCAACAATGTTGCAAACAGGTAATTGGCAATCCATGTAATGTATTATGTGTCCTCTGGGTGGCTGCCATTCGGGAAACAACCACGTGGCGGCGGCCATCTTAAACTACCGAACAGCGGTGTTTTGCCGTCGAGCGTCTGGAACTAAAATCGGACACTCGACTAGGCAAACACCGCTGAGACCTCCAGACTTCCAGGATTTCGTATAGAAACTACCGAATGGCCCGCCGTTCGGTAGAAAGAACCCCTCAAACAAGGGAATTCATTCAAACCCTCTCCAGGCTCTATAACACAGGCAATTCGCCTGTTTTCATTCCCTTGTTTGTGACCGACCGCAGGGCCAAAATGCATGGAACTGTTTTCGGATACTTTACCCATGCGGTCGGTCAAAACTTTGCCTGCTCATAACTCCCGAACCCCTGGTCCGATCTGGGTGATTTTTGAGTATGTTGCTCACCCAGATCAGGGCTATCAGGGGATACCTGTTTTAGAGGTGTAGCCTATGTATTTGGGGTACATCCAGGAATTGGGGAAAGAGGTGTACGGTATAATTGTGTTAAGTGTTAATCTAAGGGGAGGAAATGTGTGGGAGGTACATCCATGTGATTGGTTAAATTCATCCTCCCCCTGGGAGTGTCCTGTATGTACTTGTTTGTAATAAAAGCCAGACTGGGTGTCCCAGTCCAGAGTCTTGCTTAACCCTCAAAGCGATGTGTCGTCTCGGTCTTTGGGGGAATGGGATTGTATGCTGACTGCCAAGAGTGTAAGCCGATGTCTGCTTTTCTTGTTCAGCTGTTCCAGTGTTCGTGTGGTTCCAGTCGGGAGAATGGTGTTTGCAGTAGCTGCCTGTGCATCTGGAAAGGGGATTATCGCCTAAACTGGGTTTTATCCTCTTGTAAGGGAAACGGTCCGTTACAGCTACCATTACTGTTTTAACTTCTCTTTAGCTGCAGACATGTTAGATTGCACACTGATCCACTTAATACTCTCACCATATGTCAACGCAATAGTTCTCTCTACAATTGCCATATTACTGTCCCAAACTACAAAACAATGTGTTGATTGTTTATGCTGTTGTAGCAATAAAAACTCACCTGTAGGCAGGGGCGTATTAGCCGCGAGGCTAACAAGGCATTTGCCTTGGGCGGCATTTTTCAGGGGGCGGCAAAAAAAGCCGCCCCCAAATGCCCAAGGCAAATGTCTTGTTAGCCTTGCGGCTAACAAGGCATGCTGGGCGGCCGGCGGGCTGCTGGGCAGTGCGGGTGGGTGGGCGGGCGGCGAGGGAGCACTTCCTCTGAGCTGTCTGCTCAGCTCCCTCGCGCGCCGCAGAGTGAGGCTGGGAGCCGGAATATGACGTCATATTCCGGCTCCGCCTCCCAGCATCACTCTGCGGCGCGCGAGGGAGCTGAGCAGACAGCTCAGAGGAAGTGCTCCCTCGCCGCCCGCCCACCCACCCGCACTGCCCAGCAGCCACTGGACCACCAGGGAGACAGATACCCCCACAGCATTCCCAAAGGTAAGGAGGCTGGGGGGGTTAAATTTAAAAAAAATGTATTAAATATGTGAGTGAGTGAGTGTGTTTGTATGTCTGTTAGTGTGTCTGTGTGTGTGTTTGTTAGTGTGTGTGTGTCTGTTAGTGTGTGTGTATGTCTGTGTGTGTGTGTCTGTTAGTGTGTGTGTGTATGTCTGTAAGTGTGTGTTTGTTAGTGTGTGTGTATGTCTGTTAGTGTGTCTGTGTGTGTCTGTTAGTGTGTGGGTCTGTGTGTGTGTGTGTGTGTGTCTGTTAGTGTGTGTGTGTGTGTGTCAGTGTGTGTGTTAGTGTGTGTGTGTCTGTAAGTGTGTGTGTGTGTGTATGTTAGTGTGTTTGTCTGTTAGACTGTGTGTGTGTCTGTTAGTGTGAGTGTGTGTGTATCTGCTAGTGAGTGTGTGTGTTAGTGTGTGTGTGTGTTTCTGTTACCTAGTGTATGCGTATTTGTCAGTGAATGTGTGTGTGTGTATTTAGAAGGCGGGACGGGGGAAGGGTTGGGTGGGGGTGGCGTGGGCGGGAGGGGGGCGCCTGAGTTTTGTCCTGCCTAGGGCAGCACAAAACCAGGATACACCACTGCCTGTAGGAACGAAAGTTCCCCTTTAAATTTGACTAGCAGGCAATATCAGCGCTGACCTAACTCAATCAGCCCATATAAACCTGTTAAACTAGTATATACGATAAACGTTGATCTTCAACTTCATATACAACCATAGTATGCTATGCAGCAGTCAGCTCTTAGAATAGCCTGTTTAGTATAAGCCTAACACTCAGTGAAAGCACAGGTACCAGAATAGGCATGCTATGCAATTCTTAAATCGAGGTTAACGTATCCTAAAATGCATGTTTTCTTGTTTAACACTACCTTTAAAAAATTGTGCTGTTTCTCTAATGCTACACATTTGTTTAACCATGTTGAAATTCCTGCGCCTGTTTTTGCTGTTGTGGTATGGCAGGCATCATTGTAATTATCTGCACAACAAAAATAAAGAATATAAAAAAAAAAATTAAAAAAAATACATATCACATTGCTTTACACGTATGGTAATATTTATCCTCATGCCAGATTATCTATTACTGCCATTCTGGGGTCAAGAAGGAATTTTTTTCCTAGCTTGTTGCAAAATTGTGCTTCAAACTGGGTTTTTTTTGCCTTCTTTTGGATCAACAGCAAAAAACAAATGTGAGGAAGGCTGAACTTGATGGACGCAAGTCTCTTTTCAGCTATGTAACTATGTAACTATGTTTTACGCAAAACAGTGCAGTGGAAATAACAAACAAACAGAAAAATATACTGACAAGATAATATAATAAATAGTATATTTACACCAATTAAATTTTATATAAGAATGAGAACATATTTCTCCCCTCTCTACCTCAACCTCACAGGGACCGTACCTTCCCTACCTTCAAAGGCTTCTCTCCAGCTACTAAACAGGACGTGGATGCGCTTCTCCTTTCCTCTCGTCCCACCATATGTCTGCTTGATTCCATCCCGTCACATCTCATCAGATATCTAGCCCCTTGTCTGGTGCCATCGTTAACAAACATCTTCAACGGCTCTCTTTCTTCTGGTTTTGTCCCAGATCCTTTTAACCCCTTAGTGACCGCGGACATACAGGTTACGTCAGACAAAAAACAGTTGTTAACGACTGCTGACGTACCCTGGATGTCCGTGGCACCTTTGAGCCCTGGAAGCGATCATGATCGCTTCCAGCCAGTCTAAGGGTATTGCAACGATGCTTATTAAGCCTTTACATGCCCTACAATTTGACTTAGAGCACTCTGATTGGTTTATTACAAGCCAACCAATCAGAGAGCTCTGACAAGTAAATGAAGAGACTGACAGGTAAGTCTCTACATTTACCTGTCACAGCACTCTGATTGGTTGGCTTGGAATCCAACCAATCAGAATGCTCTGAGTCATTTACACAGCGTGGAAAAGTTCTTTGGAATTTTTGCTGCCCAGTCACTAGTAGTTTTACATTTGTTTAGGCGACATGCTGGAGGATTTAACTTATCTTTTATTAATATGGGGGTCATAGTGGACCCCATAGGTTTTAATGCAGTGGGTGGGGGGAGGAATTAATATTATTACACGGAGGGAGCTGGTAGCGCTGCTGGCTCCCTCCTTGCTATTTTATTATTATTTGTTTTGTGCATGAGCAGTGTTATTTTCGCCATAAATGACGAAAACAAATATATTTTTTTAACAAATTTCATTTCTAGTACGAAATCATTTGTACAAAATGAAAATTTCACTGATGCACATGTCTACTGTGATCTCCTAAGTTAGGGTTATAATAAATGGCATGGGAGAAAGCCCTGTGTTTCCTTGTGTTTTCTTTCCAGTCAATCTTGTTGAGCCAGAATATTACCCTGGCTTTGGGGGGGGGAGTCTACTAAATCTATTGGAGCCATTGGGGGTACTTTCATCAGCTGAACTAAAGTACATTATTGCTCCGGTGTCCACACTTGTTGCCAGATGAACCCTATCAGGCTCTTTGGTGGGAGTGCTATTGGTAAAGTCCCATAATGTACTGTTTGTACAGTGCTGTTAATCCTGTACCCAGCAAAGGACTTGTGTGTCATTATTACCTTTGAAGACTGTGGCAAACCTAGCCACTTCAGACTATATGGCTATGACTTTAAAGGTTGTCCAGAACACTGCTGCATTATTATGTTTAAAATGTATTTCGCTTACTGTATTGAAATGTCTGTTTGCATGTAATTACTATAGCATTCGTATGCTAGCAGCCGAAAGCCGCTAGCATTTACATTGTTGTTTCACAAACAGCAACTTTACCGGCTGTTCGTGAAACGAACCAAGTACCGAACCAGAGCCCACACACTGAGGGTCATGTGGCACCAATTAATGGATTGCAACATTGTTGCAATCGGTAGTTAAGTGCTTTCCTGGGTGGCCGTTGTTCGACTACCGACCACGCGGCGGTCGGCCATCTTGGATCCTTTGTCTCATCAGCGGTGTTTGGTCGTCGAGCGCGTGGAACTGAAAACGGCTACTCGACGGCGCGAACACCGCTGGACTTCCAGGCCGTTCAGGAGCTCCGGTCTTCCCCTATTGTGGTTCCCCATCGGTGTTCGGTACTTTTAGACGAACTCCAGGGCAAAGTATATTTTGTACGGCGTTCGGTTGTTTTAGCTGGGATCCGAGCGGTATTCCCACGAAATGTGCACTCAGACCCCAGCTATCTACCGAACGTCCGTTCGTCTAAATAACGTGACTATTGTTAAAGTTGTGGATTTAAAGTAAAATGCTGGTTCTGCTGCACGGAGGAATAATCCACTTAACGGTATATTCCAGTGGGAGTATCCCTCTCGTCCAGCAGTGCCTGATGGGAGAAATGCTCAGAATGTTAAGTCCCCCATGTAGTCCCCTACTGTTTTACCCCTGCTATGTCAGTAAGGAAACCCCTTGCATGGGGGCTTGCATAAATACTGAAGCTGTGTATAAAGACCTCAGTTGACTCCCAGAACTGTGTTTCGTCCGGTTACTGGGGGATTTGGGACATTGCCTAACTTTTCAGCGCTTGACTGTGGATTACCTTCTGTACCAGCGGAGATCCTGGGATTATAATATTGCAGCTCCGCTACAATTGGTGGCAAGCGACGGGATCCAACCTTACAGCCGAAAAGCGTGATTCGTGCAATCTAAACTGCCGAACAGGAAAAGGGAATGGCAATTGGAATGCAACAAAAGAACCGAATACCGAAGTGAATTGAGACAGATTATACTACTTTAACCCCTTAAGGACCAAACTTCTGGAATAAAAGGGAATCATGACATGTCCCACATGTCATGTGTCCTTAAGGGGTTAAAGCGGCAGACGTTAAAGGAACTGCTAAAAGTCAGGGGTAAGATAGCCAGCAACAAATCAAAAGCTGTGCTTATTGCCGAGCTGATGGAGGGAGACAGAGCTCGCAACGTTACACCCCCACCAGCCATGGAAGAGACCCTCTACCAGAGGGAAATGAGGATCAGGCTGGAATTTTTACCCCAGCCTGTACCACTGGACATGCTGATCGTAGTGATGGCGGATGTGCAGGAGTATGTGATGGCACACAGACGCAGGATTCACCCTCCAGAGCAGAATCCATTACTGCTTCGGTCAGCAACCAGGTAAAGCCTAAAATCCCATACCATGCGTTTAAAATGTTTTGAGAGGATAAGGATGAGATTGACGTATATTTGCAAGACTTTGAAAGGCTATGTGATTTGCATGATTTGGAGCAGGCAGTATGGGTGCCGTTATTAGCAGGCAAACTGTCCTATCGGGCTGTACCCAGGGAGGACAGCAAAGATTATGCCCGGGTAAAACTGGCTATATTGGAACGCTACGCCATTACCCCGGAGGCATACCGGCGCAAGTTTCGCGGATTGCGCAAACCCGAAAAAGACTCCCACGCTGAGTGGGCACACAAACTGGATCAAGCCTCCCAGGCCAGTCGAGCAACCACTATGGAGGAGTTGCGACAAGTGATGCGCCCCCCCCAGTCATACCCCATCATCCATGTGTAGTGTATGTCAATATTTGTTATGTTTATATATAATATTTATTAAATTAATAATTATTTAAAAACAAAAATGTATTCCCTCTTCCCTGTTACCTTGTAGGGAGGGGGGCATGATGATCTCTGGTGATTCAGTATGCTAAGAATCTGGTCAGCGCCTCTACCAGGTGCATAATAATATTATGTAGTTTACGTGGTGTCTGTGTGCGTTAGGCGTGTAGGTTGTGTGTAATATTTGTAATGGTTGTATTGTGTCATATATGTGTGTGATATTTGTGCTGCACACAGTCCCAGGGGTACAGTGGATAGGTAAGGGGGAGCAGGGGCACAGTGGGTAGGTGGGAGCAGGAGCCCAGTGGGTAGGTGGGGGGAGCAGGGGCACAGTGGGTAGGTGGGGGGGAGCAGAGGCACAGTGGGTAGGTGGGGGGGAGCAGGGGCACAGTGATTAGGTGGGAGCAGGAGCCCAGTGGGTAGGTAAGGGGGAGCAGGGGCACAGTGGGTAGGTGGGAGCAGGAGGCCAGTGGGTAGGTGGGGGGAGCAGGGGCACAGTGGGTAGGTGGGGGGGAGCAGGGGAACTGTGGGTAGGTGGGAGCAGGAGCCCAGTGGGTAGGTAAGGGGGGGCAGAGGCACAGTGGTGGGTAGGTGGGGGGAGCAGGAGCCTAGTGGGTAGGTGGGGGGAGCAGGAGCCCGGTGGGTAGGTGGGGGGGAGCAGGAGCCCAGTGGGTAGGTGGGGGGGAGCAGGAGCCCAGTGGGTAGGTGGGGGGAGCAGGGGCACAGTGGGTAGGTGGGGGGGAGCAGGAGCCCAGTGGGTAGGTAAAGGGGAGCAGGGGCACAGTGGGTAGGTGGGGGGGAGCAGGAGCCCAGTGGGTAGGTAAGGGGGAGCAGGGGCACAGTGGATAGTTTGGGGGGGGAGCAGGAGCCCAGTGGGTAGGTGGGGGGGAGCAGGGCAGTGTGAAGCTATGTGAGGGAGCAGGCACTCCTTCCTGCTTCCCCCTCTCACTTACCAGGCAGATGGTTCAGTGTGTGTAGCTCCGCCCCCGCCGGTCGTGTAGCTCCGCCCCCGGCTCTCTAATACACCAGAGTGGAGGATAATAAAATCCGGGTGCTGTGTTAGGGGTGCTCAGAGCACTCCTATAATGCTGGTTTTGCTGTGCAGCGTGACCAGCATTAGGGGAGAGCTCTGACTCTGAGCATTCACTCACATCTTTCACTGGGGCCATGTGTGAGCTGTGTCAGCAGCATGGCGCCCCCTACTGGCATGGCGCCCTGTGCGGCTGCACAGCTCGCACACCCCAAAGGCCGGCCCTGGATCGGTCACAGTAACGACTTAACAGTTAGTAGTCCCCCAAAAGTATAGGCAAGAACTGCTTAGGATTGCTCACGACATTCCTTTGTTTGGGCATCTGGGAATGACACGCACCCGATACCGGTTGACCCACGCCTTTTTCTGGCCAGGGATCTCTAAAGGCAGTACTGCAACTCATGTGACATTTGCCAGCGAGTGGGCAAACGAGGTGACCGCCACAAAGCCAAGTTATGCCCTCTTCCCATTATTGAAGAACCCTTCAGTAGGTATTGTGCCAGGAAAAAGACGTACAACCCTATAGAAATGTGCTTATAATTAAAAATATATATCATAGTTTATTAATAAAGCTAAAAACCTTAGTCTCCTGCCTGCTAGGTACACAGGTATAGTAGGTCAAAAATGTCTATGTCCAGAGCTAAAGGTAACAGACAGGGATAATCCACAAAGGAAAAATGAAAAAGAAGTATATGTAGCCTGCTCTGAGTGAGGTAAAGAGATCTAACAGAGACTCATTGTAGGTATCTAGCAGGCATAAAGACACTCCATTTATACACTACACAGCCATAGATCATCTGGAACCTCTCTTGCTATTGTTGCATACTGACAGCTAAATGCTACCTGAGTAGAATCCCTATTACCTCAGCATAGCATAGAGCTAATGCCTACTAATACGTAGACAGAGGGAGGGGGTGACAGTCCTATGGAGGGACTAAAAAGATAATTAAGTGCTAACCCCCACAAGCCAAGTGCATAGTTAAAATAAAAAAAGGAAAAAGGAAAAAGCCCGACGCGCGTTTCAGCGTATCAAGACGCCGTCGTCAGGGGAAAATACAAAAGCTACCAGCATCTCCCGCTTCCTTAAATGTCCAATACATGATTGAACATTATTACCAGCTGGTTCCCATAATGGACACTCACATCTCGTTGGTCCGGACTAGACTCCGCCCACCTGCCATACGATAGTGTCCACTGCAGCCCGACCCACTTCCGCATACCCCACGTGACTATTGCGTCAAACGCTATGTCACATGGGCGGGGAGGGGAAGGGGCGGATACCATCCGCTATTGCTACACCCCCATCACTAACGACACTAGTGAGTCCCAAAGACGTCACTAGGTGGGCGGGATTATCACAGCCCGAGAGTACAGTGCTGTGGCGAAACCAACTTCGCCACTGTGAACTGGAGAAGCCTGGTTGCTCGTCTGCTGCCTTTGGACTATGGACCAGACTTTAAAAGACTTATTTTCCCTGCAGAAAGGCTTATTCGTGCCTTTTCTGACGGGGTGTTCGGTAGATTTTATCTACCGAACAAACTAACGAATGAGGGACCACCTAGGAGATGGAGTGTGCCGTCAATTGACCGCCCAGAAGTTGCGGTTAACCGCAGCTTAATTGACAAACGCTGGGTGGCCTTTGTTCGTCAAACGAACACGTGGCGGCGGCCATCTTAGCTCCCGAACAGAAGTGTTTTGCCGTCGAGTGTCTGGAACTAAAATCGGACACTCGACTAAGCAAACACCGCTGAGACCTCCAGACTTCCGTGGATTTGTGCCTCAACTACCGAACGAGACGCCGTTCGGTAGAAAGACTAATTCTTACATGGGGAATCCAACGAACCCAAAGAAACCCGCGGATGGCACGAAGTCCCCGTTCGGGACTTTTAATACACTAACAGAGACCGACCGCAAGGCCAAACCTTATGGAACTATTTTCGGTTACTTTGCCTGTGCGGTCGGTCAATACTTTAAAGTCCCAGATACTGGATTTAGGGTACATCCAAGACTTGGGTAAAACTATGTCCATGTTAATTGTGTTAACAGATAAGTTAGAGGGAGGAGATGTGTGGGTTGTACCTTAAACTGGATTGGTGTATTGTAAATCCCTCCCTTGCATGGGAGAATCCCATATAAGCCTGTGTGTGAATAAATCAGTGTTGTTGCTGTTTAACCCTGAAGCTGAAGTGTTGTCTCATTCTTGGGGGGAATTTGACTGTATGCTGATTGCTAGGAGTGTAAGCTGTTCGTATTGCTTTTCCTGTTCGGCTGCTTCCAGGGTTCGTGTGTCTGCTGTTCGAGAGTTGGTGAATACGGGCAGTTTGCAGTTCGGGAGGTTGGTGATTGCAGTAGCTGCTGGTCTATGGGAAAGGGGATTATCGCCTAAACGGTTTTTATCCCCTTGTGTGCAAAACGGTCCGCAACAAGTGCAACAGGGGGAGGAGTTTGACGAAGGTTACGAAAATTGACAGGCAGAACATAAATGCCATTCTGATCATAGAAACATAGAAACATAGAATGTGACGGCAGATAAGAACCATTCGGCCCATCTAGTCTGCCCAGTTTTCTAAATACTTTCATTAGTCCCTGGCCTTATCTTATAGTTAGGATAGCCTTATGCCTATCCCACGCATGCTTAAACTCCTTTACTGTGTTAACCTCTACCACTTCAGCTGGAAGGCTATTCCATGCATCCACTACCCTCTCAGTAAAGTAATACTTCCTGATATTATTTTTAAACCTTTGTCCCTCTAATTTAAGACTATGTCCTCTTGTTGTGGTAGTTTTTCTTCTTTTAAATATAGTCTCCTCCTTTACTGTGTTGATTCCCTTTATGTATCCCTAGATAGTAGATCTAAGGGTGACCAAATCGTAACCTATGAATGGCTATTCACTGCTGTAATGTTGTAACACCTTAATGTGTAGTTATAAGGGTAAAACGGGGTCCATTAAGAAAAGAAGAGAAACTCCTCATACATACATAGAATTTGGGAATGGATACACTGGGGTGCATAACGCACCCATTTACCCGTTATCCATCCATGGTATAAAGAGTACACTCAAATGTAAAGTCCTACTATGTAGTAAGTATCAGATATATAAAAAGCAATAATGGATCCAGGGGCGGACTGAGAGCCTTTGGGGCCCCCGGGCAAAATTAGATCCCAGGCCCTTTGAATGCACAAATATATGTGCATTAAATAAATGTTAAAGGATCACTATAGTGTCAGGAAAACAAAGCGGTTTTCCTGACACTATAGTGCCCTAAGGGTGCCCCCACCCTCAGGGTCCCCCTCACGTGGCTAGTCACATCCTCCCTCTCTCTGTTACTAGTCACCCCCTCCCTCACTCTGTCACTAGAGTGAGGGGGTGACTAGTGACAAAGTGAGGGAGGGAGGGGGTGACACAGTGACAGAGGGAGGGGTGGGGTGACTAGTGACAGAGGGAGGGGTGACTAATGACAGAGGGAGGGGGTAACACAATTACAGAGGGAGGGGGTGACACAGGGAGGGGTGACTAGTGACACAGTGACAGAGGGAGGGTGGGGGTGACACAGGGAGTGATTAGTGACACAGTGACGGAGGGAGGGGTGACAAGTGGCAGTGAGGGAGGTGGTGACACAGTGACGGTTGACTAGTGACAGAGGGAGGGGGTGACTAGTGACAGAGGGAGGGAGGGGTGACTGAGAGAAGGGGTGACTAGTTACAGAGGGAGGGAGTGACTAGTGACAGAGGGAGGGGGTGACACAGTGACAGAGGGAGGGGTGTCTAGTGACAGAGGGAGGGAGGGGTGACAGTGACAGAGAGAGGGGGTGACTAGTGACAGAGGGAGGGAGGGCTGACTAGTGACAGAGGGAGGGGGTGACTAGTGAGAGAGGGAGGGTGGGGGTGACACAGTGACAGAGCGAGGGGGTGACAGACACATTGACAGAGGGAGGGGGGACAGAGGGAGGGGGTGACACATTGACAGAGGGAGGGGGTGAATAGTGACAGAGGGAGGGGGGTGACAGTGACAAAGAGGTTGGTGACAGTGACAGAGGGAGGGGGGGTGACAGTGACAGAGGGAGGGTGGGGGTGACACAGGGAGTGATTAGTGACACAGTGACGGAGGGAGGGGTGACAAGTGGCAGTGAGGGAGGTGGTGACACAGTGACGGTTGACTAGTGACAGAGGGAGGGGGTGACTAGTGACAGAGGGAGGGAGGGGTGACTGAGAGAAGGGGTGACTAGTTACAGAGGGAGGGAGTGACTAGTGACAGAGGGAGGGGGTGACACAGTGACAGAGGGAGGGGTGTCTAGTGACAGAGGGAGGGAGGGGTGACAGTGACAGAGAGAGGGGGTGACTAGTGACAGAGGGAGGGAGGGCTGACTAGTGACAGAGGGAGGGGGTGACTAGTGAGAGAGGGAGGGTGGGGGTGACACAGTGACAGAGCGAGGGGGTGACAGACACATTGACAGAGGGAGGGGGGACAGAGGGAGGGGGTGACACATTGACAGAGGGAGGGGGTGAATAGTGACAGAGGGAGGGGGTGACAGTGACAAAGAGGTTGGTGACAGTGACAGAGGGAGGGGGGGTGACAGTGACAGAGGGAGGGGGTGACTAGTGACAGAGGGTGACACAGTGACAGAGGGAGGGAGGGGTGACAGTGACAAAGAGAGGTTGGTGACAGTGACAGAGGGAGGGAGGGGTGACTAGTGACAGAGGGAGGGGGTGACTAGTGACAGAGAAAGGGGGTGAGTAGTGACAGAGTGGGGGGTGACTAGTGACAGAGGGAGGGGTGACTAGTGACAGAGGGAGGGGTGACAGTGACAGAGAGAGGGGGTGACAGTGACAGAGGGAGGGGGTGACACATTGACAGAGGGAGGGGGATGACTAGTGGCAGAGGGAGGGGGGGACTAGTGGCAGAGAAAGGGGGTGAGTAGTGACAGAGTGGGGGGGTGACTAGTGACAGAGGGAGGGGTGACAGTGACAGAGAGAGGGGGTGACAGTGACAGAGGGAGGGGGTGACACATTGACAGAGGGAGGGGGATGACTAGTGGCAGAGGGATGGGGGGACTAGTGGCAGAGGGAGGGGGTGACAGACACATTGATAGAGGGAGGGGGTGACAGTGACAGGGGGTGACACATTGACAGAGGGAGGGGGTGACTAGTGACAGAGGGAGGGTGGTGACAGTGACAAAGAGAGGGTGGTGACAGTGACAGAGGGAGGGGGTGACAGTGACAGAGGGAGGGGGTGACAGTGACAGAGGGAGGGGGTGACAGTGACAGAGGGAGGGGGTGACAGTGACAGTGGGAGGGGGGTGACACATTGACAGAGAGAGGGAGGGTGAGTAGTGACACAGTGGGGGGGAGGTAAGGGGGTAAGTAGTACCTACCTTTCTTTCTGCTCCCTCTGGTCTCCCTGGCTGCTGCTCCTTCCCCTGCTGATCGCTCTGTGTGAGAGGAGAGTACAGGAAGTGAGGTCACTTCCTGGCCCCCCTCTCCTCATCACACAGAGCCGCACGGGACAGTGAGAAGGAGACCTGGCAGAGAGCTGGTGAAGCTGCCAGGTCTTAAGGGGGGGGGGGAGATTTAAAGAGCGGTAGGTTGCTGGGGCCCTGCGCTGCATCAGGGGCCCCAGCAACCTATTAAAGGAAATTATTTTTTATTATTTTTTGCCATTCCAGTTGGAGAGATCTCTGATCTCTCCAGCTGGAGCATGGCTGTGCGGCCGGGCCCCTGGCTGCCTCGGGCCCTCGGTCCATGACCGATGTGTCACCCCCTGTCACTGTCACCCCCTCCCTCTATCAATGTGTCTGTCACCCCCTCCCTCTGCCACTAGTCCCCCCATCCCTCTGCCACTAGTCATCCCCCTCCCTCTGTCAGTCCGCCCCTGAATGGATCCCTTACTCCAAACAGTCAGATGAATAGTAATAACCAATGTAGCATCACTAAGGTTATCTAAGGAGATGTATATGTAGCTTAATGGTCCCTAAATAATAAACACTTAACAAACCAAAAAATAATAATAGCTCCAAAATAATTATTAGATAGTAGTGATTATTAATCATAATTAACACAAAAAAACATGTAAAGTTACTAAATAGTGTTCATTAAATGAAAGGGGTATATGAAAACCCCTCATTCAGACCGTGTGGCGATAGGGTTTGGAGTTTAAAGATCCAATATGCGTCCCTCGTAAACTCAGTGAGGAGACGTCTCGAAACCCCCATATCGAGACACTTACATCTTTGCCATAATCATTCCTCAGCAGGAATACGCTTCATGGGAATAGAACACATTCCTCAGCCTCCACGGAAAGGCGGTTGGGATACTAAACTCCACCAGAGGGAGGACAAACCCCCTTTATGCGCCGCCAGGCGGCTTACGATGGAGAGCCAGGGGCCTAAGTCCATCTGATCCCACGCTACAGAGGGCAAAACCGCAAGGTGCTAAAGAAATGGTTTTCATAGCGCCACCAACCCAGGCCACCATAAGTATGACATGCAGCCCACGTGGTGTCCTGGTAACAAAACAGCGCCACGCCGCGCAGCCCGCTCCCCAACCACGCTCTCCAAAATAGTGAACCCCAAACCCAATTCCCAATGTATTAGGAATTTCCCATAACGGAACTATAGATCATTGCCGCCCGAGTCCTACCCCCCCTGGTGCCCCAAGGGAAGAGCATCCCCCCCCCAAGGGCCAAAGGGGAATACCTTGCGCAAGTGCGCAGGGGAGAGGTGGCGCAGCCCCCAATGAGGAAGAGGCCCAACTCCCCTCCAATTGCCGCGCTGAGGACCAAGCGCACTGCCCCCCACCCACTGGTGGACGCACCGTCGCGCCAGTAGAGTACTACACTGAGCGCGGCTGACCGCTACTCTTTGATTTTTTTTTTGTTTAGGTTTTAGAAAATTAACTTTTTTATCTATCTATTTTAATAAACCCAACATGAACCAGCATAGCGCAGGCGCCCCAGCCAGCACAGGAAAACATTACTCACCTGACGGCACCCCAGGAACTGCTGGCGGCACCATAGAAGAGACAGCAGCATGAAAAAAGGAGTCCATCACCTGCAGCGCAGTTCCCATGGCAACTGGAGCTTCAGACGCCACCTGCTGGACGGATCCGGCAACTGCACCCTGTAAGAAATATTAGTTAATTTCTCATATCATTTTATAAGATGTATTATCATTATTGCTGACTTGTTAAACTACTTTTTGCTTTGTATGCTAAAATTTAATGTACGTCATAGATATGCTGAGTGTGGCAAAACTTGGACAATGACATTTTTCCTTTTAGGATGTCTGACAATGTGATACTATGCTTAGTATACAATTGTATAGGATGATCTAATATGATTGAGTGTGACAGACTTACAATTCTATAGGATGTAAGACAATGCTAAATACTCAGGATGTCTGGCCTCGGATCCAGACATATTCAAAGAAGGTCTTATCTATCTATTTAACATGTGATATTTAAGGAAGTAATCAATCTTATATTCTGAATGGCATATCTCATGACACATGTAAATACAATTGTATAAATGCCCGATTCACAGTAATACAAATTGAGAACTTGTCATGCACCTTTCGTGTGTCTGTTATTTGCTGAGCAAGTTTCTCCCGTCAATTGATGTGGTGACCGAGAGATACAGAATTGAGGGAATTGAGTCCAAGACAGCATTAACCCTTTCAGCTTGGTGTCTAGAAGTGGGATCAGCAAACAGCAAAACCATTGGGTAAGTAGCCTTTTTGTGTCTTAATTGACACTGATTGTCTATGATTCCCTTTGGTTTAGTAAGACTGTATCCAGTAGGAAAGGTGTAAGGACTCTAGTTATATTGAGACCATGAGAGGTCTCCAGTTTATATTGAGACTATAAGAGGTCTCCGGTTTATTAGACATTTGGTCTAAATATATAGGGTTTTGGTAACCCAGGTTAGTATCTAAGATAGATACAGGGTATCTCAGGTAGATACAGGTTTTTGAGACCATAAGAGGTCTCCGGTTTATTAAGACTATAGGTGTTCTGAGGAGCACGGTTTATAGATCTATAAGTATAACCCAAACTTCTCTTTCTCCCGGTCACCTTTGTTTGTCTTAAGTGTTCTTTGTGGGTGATTGTTTGTCTATATTGGGGACACACTTTGGTAAGTTAGTAGTGTCCCCACTCTGAGTATGGGAAATGTGAGTTCAGGTCCTGAGTGACCAATATGTGTACATGTATATGTGTGTGTATGTATATATGTATGTATGTATATATGTGTGTATATATGTATAGATGTGTGTATATATATATATGTGTATATATAAGATAGCAGTACTTTTAAACAAATGGAGGTTTTTAAAATACATAGGGATTAAGGAGAGAACGCAGGTAACTTGTTTTTCTTTGGTTTTTATGATATATTGGGGCTGATGTGTGTTGTAGTCCTTGCTGCTGCCCAGTAGTGATGGGAGTGAGCGCAGGACTTATCTTTTTGCAAGATAGCAGTACTGTGTATTAGAAAAGAAATGACTCACAGGTTGTACTTGATAGACCTACTTAAATCTTTTTGCTTTATTCTTTCTGTCGCATAGAAGTATAAGTTTTATTGTAAGTTATTTCACATGGGATCTGTGTGCCTGGTATGATTGTTGCTTTAAAATACCATAAGCCCACTACACTTTCTATGAGAGTGGGATAAGTGTAAATGTGTTAAATTGTTTAAATAATGAGCTCAGTATATTTTATACCGAGACAAAAAAAAAGAGACACTTCATTAGTATTTGAAAGTTAATTCCCCATATGGGATTAATTGTATAGAACACCAATCAGCACATCTTCCCTGCCCTGTGTGTTTGTTGCAAAGGATCCATACTAAATATGATTTTTGTTTGAAAATAACAGAGTAACATTTTAAATTTTCAGCGGTCCAACACATGCTTTATTTTGTGCTGTAAGTTAACCTTTTTATTGCTACAGATGCCTTAGATGATCCAGTACAATAACTACTGCTTGTGTCTTCTATGTCTCACATTATGTGTTATTTTAAATTGTGGTATATAGCCTGGATCAGAGATCATTGACAAAGGTTTCTACCTGTTGTACTAAGGCTCTTGGAGACTGACCGGTCTAAGGTTTGCCATGCCTTTTAAACATGGTATAGAATAATTTTTTTTTAAGTCTCTGAGAGTTCTGAAAGATTCTGGTGAAACCATGTCTGTGTAATCTGATCCAGATGTTTGTTCAATTTCTATAAGATGTAAGTTGATGCAGAAGCATCTCAGATTAGTTAATGGAAGTTTTATACAAATAGTTGAGTTATGAGCGCGCTATATAAATGGATCCTTTCTTTATATACAATACTATAGTAGAGTAAAGTAATGAAGTTAATTAAGAAAATGTATACATAAGAATCCCTAAAATGAATCTAATCTAATATTGGTATACCATAAAAATATGTTGTGATTACAGCTGTTAACGGTTTATTCTGTGTAAATGGTGATTGTGATAATGTGTGAAGTGTGAAGTTTAACTGGAAAGTGGTTTAATTTATATGTTGCTGTATTGTTTTAAAATTATATGTGAATCAGTTTGTTACAGTCTAGTGATACTGATAAGAATGCCAGCTAAATAACCTAGCAAATAACTGTTTTACTAGCTGTTGAATACTAGCGTTTTGGCTGAGGATAGTTGGAGTTGTGGTCTGATATAGCTATATGGGATTGGAGATTTTGAGATGTTAGTTTAAGATTGCTTTTATATTGTGTCTATCCGTGTTTCCTAGGAGGGAGACAGAGTGTGTAGTTGCGTGCCCATAAATGTGATTTCTGTATTGGCATATCTGCTGGGTACCGATTATGTGTTTCTACAAAGATACTGTTAAATTAATTGTTGTTTATGAGCTTAGTACTTCAGCAGGATGTGCTAAAATGTAGAATGAGGTGGAAGTTGAAATGTTGAGATTATGGAAGAATAAGCAGTCTATATTCACTGTTTTGGCATATAAGCAAGATGCGAAGGAAGAGATTGGTAATATGATTTGTGTTGGAAGGATGAGGCAGGTTTAATGTCTGGAGATGATATGGATCTCCTTAAAATACAGTCATGCCTTGGTAATATGTTGCCACAGTATTCTTTGCTTGTGAAATAATTGATTTCAGACTGGGCCAATTTGGGTGGCTAAGATTTTCTTACCAAGGATATAGAAAAGGAAAATGCAGGTTGTTTTGACTTAAGAAGGTTTTTAGGAAGTAAGGTTGCTTATTATGCTCAGGGATTGCAACACTGTCCACCTACACAGGCTGAGAGCGAACATGGGATGGAGCACATAACGCCCGTGGATGGGGTGGTCAAAGAGGGGCAAGGGGATGGAGACAGGGAAATCAGGGTTATAGTGCCAGGGGTAACCAAGGAGGAATAGACAGGAACACTTGTTTTAACTGTGGCCAGTATGGCCACTGGAGAAATGAGTGTCCACACCCCAGGAAACCCCAGATACCCCAACAACCCCACAATTCTCAAAATATGCCCGGTAGATAAGAATAACACCAGACCCACTCCCAACACCACTGGCCAGCATATCGCTTAGTTCAGGACTTTAGAGCCCTGAATGGTTTAATTGTGCCCATTGCACCCATTGTCCCTGATGTGACATCCCTCATTACAGCCATTTCACATGATGCCACTTGCTTCACTGTTATTGATTTAAGTAATGCATTTTTTCTATACCTATTGATCAAGAGACACAGCTACTTATGGTTTTTATTTTAATTTTTGAAGGCTGTCAGTTTACCTGGACACGCTTACCCAAGGCTATGTGGATTCCCCAGCTGTTTATTCGTTGGTACTCCAACATACTCTAAAAAACATGGACCCCGGTCTTGGTTCCGTCCTTTTGCAATATTTTGATGATTTTTATTATGTAGCCCTAGCTATGAGGCAAGCACTGTGGATACTGTCAGCAACTGTGGGTCACAAGGTTGTTAAACACAAAATGCAATTGTGTAAATCAAAGGTTGAATACTTAGGTTTTGTTCTGGCTTCAGGCACCAGACAATTGAGTCCAAAACGTATTGAGGTCATTCAGAGGATTCCTACACCCACTACTCGGAAGGAGTTGCTCACCTTCCTCGGCATGATTAATTACTGCTGCCAATGGATCCTTGAATGCTCCCATTATGACTCAATCCTAAGGCAGGCTGTACGTTCTGACAGCCCTGAAAATGTCTGTTGGTCACCAGACATGATAGCTGCATATATTGCCCTCAAGGTTGCTATTGTACAAGCCCCGGCTTTAGGACTACCTGTCTATTGTAAATCATTTTATTTGTATGCTCAGGACAAACTGTAAAACCATGGCCGCGGTCTGTGCATAAGAGCAAGGAGGCGGTATGCGTCCCATAGCATTCTTTTCCAAAGTAGCTTGAGCACAGGGTATGCCGGTTGTCTCAGAGCATTGACAGCATGTGCAATGGCTGTTGAAACTGCTACTACTATCACACTAGGGCATCCTACAAAACTTCATGCCAGTCACCAGGTCACTCAGCTGATAACAAATCTCACTACACAACACATGACAGCCCAGCGCTTAAGTGGTTATGAGATTCTTTTTCTTAATACCCAGAATCTGTCTATTGTCTATAGTCTTGTTAATTCTGGTCTTGTTTGTTTTGCATGCTATTCTCATTTCTGCTTCTGACTCTGTCTATACCATCTAAGCCTCATAATTAGTGATGACATTTCCAGAGGAAATGCCTTGGCTGACAAAGTGGCAAAAGGAAGTTGCAGCCATAATGTTTGGATTAAACAAGGTTTAGAGAAAGATCAGAATGATCTGTTCTCTAAAGAGGGGAGAATAGGCATAATTGAAGCAAACAGTCTTTTGTAAGATAGTGTGAACCATGTATGAGAACACATCCTAATATTCCACACAAATCACAGCACGGACATTTGCCCCCTCCAGCTGCTCTTTTTACACACTTACAGATTGATTTTATTCATGTATCCAAAATTGGTAAGAATACTTACTGGTCATAGTTGATCAGTTTAGTAGATGGCATGATGGCCTTTGTGACATCTAGGGAAGATGCTAGGACTGTAGTGAAGATTATTGTTGCTGAAATTATTCCCAGGTATGGCGGCTCTCTGCAGTATTGGCTCTCATAATGGCTCGGTTTTTGCCAGTAAGGTTACCAAGGAACTTGCTAAATTCTTGCAAGTTACCTGGAAGTTTCATATACCTTATCATCCACAGAGTACAGGGGTAGTTGAAAGGATGAATAGGACTATTAAGGAAAAGCCCAGAATTTACCCAGGAACATGGGTAAATTGGACTAGATATCTACCAGCTATTTTAGCTGATATAAGAATGAATCCCCACAAGGTGACTAAATTATCTCCCTTTGAGATTTTTGATGGGATGACCTTTTCCCACACCCTGGGCCAGGGAACCGCTTGTTATAATGTCTGGGGATTTACAGCTAATACAAGAATATGTACAGGAATTGTTGATAAAACTGAATGGTATGTATGACAAAGTGTCTTCGTAGTTTTCCCTTACCTTCACAGGAACCTACTCATCCATACCAGCCCGGTGACAAGGTGTATATCCGTCAGCTGAACAGAACCAGCAAAGGAGGATACCCTTTTGGACCACCTGCTACTGTGATTGCTGTATCCAGAACCGCTGTCCTCACAGATTCCGATGACATCTGGATTCACGCATCCCGAGTGAAGCTGTGTCCAAAGAGGGGAACCAAGGAAGACAACACCACTCCTCGCTCGGAAACAGAAGAAGTTCCCTTTAGCGAAGCATCATGGCTTTTACACCGTATCGTAGATTGAGAGGATCATACGTACCTGAGACCAAGATTATGTTTTTCGCTATGCTTTTTGGAGTTGTTATACTCCCTCTGATATTGTTCCTTGAATACCATTATGAGTACAAGTCAATGGCAAGTTTGAAACCTGTTTGTTTCTGGAGAAAAGGACTTTGACATGATGAACAATTCTTCAATACCCCCAGCCCAATTAGGCCTTAGCCCCTCATCTAGCTTTCGTCACACACGCTCCCTCAAGAACCTTTCTCCACCACCTTTCTATCAGCATGTAATATGCAATCATTCATTCACTGAACGCATTTGGATGAATTGGACAAATAGTAACCCTTATAAGTACCAGTTACCCATATGGAATGTGTCCATAGCTAATGAAACGGATGCATTATGTTTGTTTGAAGGTTCACGGAATATTGTTAGATTTTATAACGCAGAAATGTGCATAGTTAAGGTTGCTAATTACACCAAGATCTGTGTCACATTATTTAATAGAAGTTCTGATGGTAAGAAGAAAAACAGGTTTTGGGATATATATATATATTATAAGAAAATTAATAAGGTTGCATATCAATATAAACAGACAGGCCGTATTACTTTTAATAATGATTATATAACTGGTACCATTAATTGGAGAAGGGGACAAATGTTGTAACATTATGTAACACAGCAAACAAAAGGCAGAAAAGGGAATGGTATGACACACTGTTAGGAGGTGCTGGAACCACTATGGGTATACTAAATAGTTATAGATATGGAGACCCTCAAGAATAAGTTAAACACAGCCAGCATGCATATAGGGACTGGTTTCCATGCTACTGCAAACTGGGCTCCAACTGTTGTTAAATCACAGGTTACAGGATTGGATTTAGATAAATCTATGTATAATTATTTAGATAATTTAACTGTTGCAACTATGAAATTCACTACAGGTCTAAGTAATTGGAGTATTTGTGCCATCAGGTATTTATGGATGCAACAACAAGGATTGGCATTAGAAAACACACTAATGATTCTTAAATTAGAGAAGATTAGAAGAATGCTTAACCACACAGATGTTTCATATTTTTCATGCTTTTGCTATTTTACATTATATCATGCATCATCAAAGGATGTTAAATTAGCTTGTCAATTTAACACATTACCAGTACCAGTTTATGATCTCTTTGCCAGAAATTTAACCTGGTGGGCACCTACATACACAGGTAGCCACACATATCTTAAAAGGAGAACTCCTTAAGGTGAGTTCACAAATTCAGAATGATTTAGCCCATCAATGGTATGACGCTTTCACTGGTTGGTCCCATACTGGATCCCAGATAATGAAATCATTCTTCTATCCGCTTGTTATTGTAGTTCTGATTTTATTGTGTATGAATTTTTATAACTGCCACCTTATTTGTACATTGAGGAAGAGAATACAGAAATTAATTCAGAACAGAAACAATTGGAAATTCTCCTCTCTGCCACTGGAGGGTATCAACCCATCTTTAAAACTGGGCCTTAGGAATTACCACATGGGAATCGAGGTGAAGAAATTAATTAAAGTCCCGCAGGGAGTGACTAGCACCCCTGAAAATACCATGTGGAGGTTTCTCTGTCCTGGTAAGATTTTTATCAATAACATGAGCAAATTTTATTTTTGCTCAAAGAGGGGAAATGTAAGAAATATTAGTTAATTTCTCATATCATTTTATAAGATGTATTATCATTATTGCTGACTTGTTAAACTACTTTTTGCTTTGTATGCTAAAATTTAATGTACGTCATAGATATGCTGAGTGTGGCAAAACTTGGACAATGACATTTTTCCTTTTAGGATGTCTGACAATGTGATACTATGCTTAGTATACAATTGTATAGGATGATCTAATATGATTGAGTGTGACAGACTTACAATTCTATAGGATGTAAGACAATGCTAAATACTCAGGATGTCTGGCCTCGGATCCAGACATATTCAAAGAAGGTCTTATCTATCTATTTAACATGTGATATTTAAGGAAGTAATCAATCTTATATTCTGAATGGCATATCTCATGACACATGTAAATACAATTGTATAAATGCCCGATTCACAGTAATACAAATTGAGAACTTGTCATGCACCTTTCGTGTGTCTGTTATTTGCTGAGCAAGTTTCTCCCGTCAATTGATGTGGTGACCGAGAGATACAGAATTGAGGGAATTGAGTCCAAGACAGCATTAACCCTTTCACACCCAAAGCCTGAAGCAGCAGTGGAGAGATGAAGAGCCAACGCTCCAGGACAGGAGGCTGCCGAAACAGGTAAGGAGAGGGGGGGTGGGGGGAAGGAGAGAGGGGTGGGGGGCAAAGAAGGACAGCAAGGAGGAGGGGGGGACAATAATAGAGGGGGGGAACAACAAAGAAAAAAGGGGGGACACAGTAATAAGGGGGGGACACAGTAATAAGGGGGGGACACAGAAATAAAGGGGGGGACAGTAATAAAGGGGGACACAGAAATAAAGGGGGGGACAGAAATAAAGGGGGGACACAATAATAATAGAGGGGAGGGGGAGGGAGCAAGTATAGCCCCTATACTCCAGGACCCCTCCCCACCCGGCGGCAGTGGCTGAGAGCCACCCCGCGTGCCCCACAGAGGGCCCACTTACCACTGCCGGCCGAGAGGGGAGGACCCCGGGCGGCATTCCCACACGCCGCTTGGGTCGATTGCCGTGCTTCCGCCCCCCCATTACCTCCAGGGGGGGCGCGGTCCCCATCAGATGCCGCCGCCCGGACAGCAGGGGCGGCGGAAGGACGGGCGCGGAGCAGGCCGCGCGCCACGTGGTCCAGGCGCGCGGCCCAGTTTCAAGACTCGGGCTGCAGATCCTGCCCGAGGAGGAGAGTTGGGGCGCACAGAGCCCATGGAGGGAGCCACTGGGAGGGAGCCACTGGGAGGGGAGACACAGGCAGGGAGCCCATGGAGGGAGACACAGGGAGGGAGCCCAGGGTGGGAGACACAGGCAGGGTGCCCATGATGGGTGACCAGGGCGCCCATGGGGAGCCACTGGGAGGGAGACCCATGGAGGGGAGACACAGGCAGGGTGCCCAGGGTGGGTGCCCATGGAGAGAGCCATGGAGGGTGCCCAGGGAGGGAGCCAGACCGCTGGGGAGGGGAACCTCACCGCCAGGCTGCTGGAGGCCACCGTCTGCAGCAGCCGTACCAGCCCTGAGGGCAGACAGGATGGCTGTAAAACCAGGATCCAGCATCCAGGGCCCCAGGCCAACAATCCAGCAAGCCCAGCAACAGGAGGAGGCAGGAAACTTGTTGCTTGCCCGGCTCCTAAGTGGCACTGAGGTCAGTCTAATCTGTCACCACCCACTTCCTCACATCTCACACTCCCACATGTAGCATATAGCCAGTCATGCATTATCCATCCCACACTCATACATGTGCCCCTGTCCGCTAAGCTGCGCACTCTCCCTGGGGCCTAAAAGGTATTTTGCAACCTTTTATTTTTATTTGTTTAACTACTGGGGTCAGCTTAGCTGCATAGACAGGGTACTCTATGTTAGTTAGTCTCCAGTGTGGAGTAGGTGTTTATTTTGGTTTTCATGTTTTGCTGTGGCTCAATTGGGGCCTGATTGCTAAACAAAGCTTCCCTCATATTGGAAGAAAGAACTGTTTCTGTTGTTTATGACCCAAGACCCGGCCAGCCTGCTATGCCAGGCATTACTCAATTCTGGGGCTGCAGACTTGTTTATAGATAGTGCCTTTGCATCAGAGCACGCTATACCCTTACAGCCTCGCACCTCTCCGCTAGCTTTCGAAGCCATCGATGGCAGACCACTACAGCCTAACCACGTAACCAATGAAACCGAGCCCATATCTTTGGCTGTAAGGGCTCTCCACCACGAGATGAACCAACTCCAGGTGATTTCCTCTCCATATTACACATATTACTATAAAAGCATAACCCCACAGTTGATTGGCACAAATCTGAGATATTCTCTTGGTCCCAGCAATGCACATTTACTTGTCTCCGGAAACTAGTAAACGTTTTGTGCACATCTTCTGCCTCTTTGTTGCCTGCTTAGTACCTGGAATTCTAAGATGTATTCTGCCGCCACACCGTCCTTATGACTGTGCTATCGAACTCCAACCTGATGGCATTCCACCTCGTGGCCAGATTTACCAGCTGTCTGTAGAAAATCAAGACATGGAGGAGTATGTTACCGATGCTTTGTAAAGGGGATTTATTCACATGTATGTACGTAGTGGGGAATCGCGATGCAGCCCCATTCAACCCCCCAATAACGACAGACCACTTAGTATGGATGAAACAGGCCACAGCATTTATTATCACAAACTAAATTACTGCATAACACATCCATAACTTTATTTATTAAATCTCTTCTTTTTCTGTAACCAAAACGTAAGACATAAATAAGCATAAATTAACATATATACATATATAACTCCACCCATAGTGTTATACAGTGACCCAACCGTCCTTGCCAATAAACATCCAGTGGTTCCTAATCACCACATCCTCTCATAAAAATCATATCTTTCCAATGCCCGCCATCAGCCGACCTTATCCACGCTCGATGGGCACGAGATCTCAGGCAACCTAATGTTAAACCTTTGAAGCAGGGGAGGTTGAGACCTTAAAAACTTGTTCATCTCATTCCATATACTTAAACGTAACCCCTCAAACTCAATTGGCAAGGACATACCCCCGCCACAACCCCGCTGTTTTACACCTAAAATCAGCGGGAGACCCCACCACAACCAGCCATGGCCTGTTCCACCACTTCTCGCAGCGCTAGATGAACATAGGCCTATTCTGACCTCTATAAAGCGCACCCATCCCCTAGAGATAACTAGGCCACATCCGGCCAAACCCTAAGGCGAACTGGAATCCCCCAAGACAAACCTAGAAACCCATCTCGTCCGAATTCCGACAGCAGCGCACCAGGGCACTCACATTGCTGAGCGCACTGCTAACAGGAACGGGCGATAGCCTCAGCCAAGCCCCTGAGAACCTCTGGGAAGAAACAGAATACGTAACATGGCCAGATTGAAGAGCACCCAATTCCTAAACCGTCACCGAACCCATGTCATTCCACCCAGAGATGACAAAACCCCTGGTACTCCTAGGAGGCGGGACCGCTGACCCCGTATGAGGAAGAGCCACACCCCCTTCATGTATCCGTTACCAGACCACCGAACCTCCGCTCCCGAAGGCGTAAGATCCAACCACTCGCCCCTGCCTCCTGGCCCAAATTACATACGAGAATCCCACCATCCCCATTCCGGGGGGAGGGGGGGGGACCGTAATCGCGGAGATAAATCTATTCGGAGACCAGCAGGGTGAACCTAAAGAACCCACCACCCTGACTCCCACCATTCGAGCCCTCCGAACCATGGGCGCAGGCACACCAAGCCTGGCTGCGTCCATAGCCGCCCCCAACCAGAATGAATGCCCTTTGAACTCCCCACCATCCTCATCCAGGAATTCGAGCCCCCAAGCGGAACATCCCAACGAAATGGACGCCGGAAGAAAACCCATCTCCGAGAATCAAACAGGGGTGAGGAGGCCGAAGAATCCAGGGGACGGAACAGCACTCCCAATGAAAAACAGGCAAATGACGGGACCATTCACCATCTCCGATCGGAACGGTATATTTCAGACTATCCTGGGAACCCACTACATCATGGTAGGAACCCAACCAGTACCCCGTGCATTCCATCTACCTCAAGAGGATGCAGAAAGTCAACCCCGCAACATCCAAGAATTGCACAGATTCTATCGACGAATCAGCCAACCGCAAACCGACTTACCCGTCCCAACGACAACAGCCGTCGAGCGGCGAAACCCGAAGGAAGTCCGTTCCAACTCTTACTCAACTCCACCAAAACACCCTCCCACTTGCCGACGACCGTAACATGAACGGGAAGCCAAGCCCTGCTAATCGCAGAAATCGCCCCCAACGCCCGTAATAGACGGAACCAAACACGTAGATGAGCAGTCCAATCCCGGAACCCCCAAGGAAACGTTCCCATCCGTCCCGATCACTCCCACCTTACTGGAGCGGGCCCCACGCCGCCTCAGAGATCAACCCACGGACCAGCTTCATCAGACCGCTGGACCAAGCGACCACACCTCCACTGCCTCATAAATCGACCCTGCGACACCTCCGCCCGAAGTACGCTCTATAATGAACAAGACAGAGCATTGGCCATCACATCGGGAATAATCAGACCACCCACCTATTCGTGAGCCGGGTACCCCATGCCTACCATGCCACCAGAAAGGGGAACCTCCAAGAACACCAGAGTCCGCCAGAGCCAGCGTAATGGGCAAGAGGCAGCACACCACCGAGAGCCCAAATGGCCCAAAATCCCCAAACCTGCTGCAGCGGCAAACAGTTAGAAGCCAGCGGAAAGGACTCAGGGGGCCAGATTGCACAGAGGGGACACAGAGGGGACACAGATAGAGTAGGATAGGCACCAGGGGAGGGAAGGGCAGAAAAGGGGGGAAGGGCAGGAAAGGAGGAAGAGGGGGGGGGCAGGAAAGGAGGAAGGGGGGGCAGGAAAGGAGGAAGAGGGGGGCAAAGAGCTGAAAGGGGGGTAGGGGGTAAGAAGAGGACAGTAAGGGATGAGAGGGTCCCGGGGGGGGCGGGAGTCAGGGGAACCGGCCGGGCATGTGGAGCGGCGGGTGGGGGCCCTAAATCAGAATAAGGAGGGGGACCTAATGTCCTCCCCCCTGACCCCACCCCTGAGCGGTGGGTGGGGGCCCTAATGTAAAATAATGGGGGGGGACCTATTGTCCTCCCCCTGGGCCCCCACCCCTGAGCGGTGGGTGGGGGCCCTAAATCAGAATAAGGGGGGACCTAATTTCCTCCCCCCTGGCCCCCACCCCTGAGCGGTGGGTGGGGGCCCTAAATTATAATAAGGGGGGACCTAATGTCCTCCCCCCTGGCTCCCACCCCTGAGCGGTCGTGGGGGCCCTAAATACTAATAAGGGGCGGGACCTAATGTCCTCCCCCCTGACCCCACCCCTGAGCGGTGGGTGGGGGCCCTAAATACTAATAAGGGGGGGGACCTACTGTCCTCCCCCCGGCCCCCACCCCTGAACGGTGGGTGGGGGCCCTACAGTAAAATAAGGGGGGAACCTAATGTCCTCCCCCCTGGCCCCCACCCCTGAGCGGTGGGTGGGGGGCCCTAAACTAGAATAAGGGGGGGACCTAATGTCCTCCCCACTGGCCCCCACCCCTGAGCGTAGGGTGGGGGCCCTAAATACATATTTAACCCCCCTCCCCCCAGGTGACTAGGGGTCCCCAAACCCCTAGTCACCCCTTCCCCAAAAAAATAAACTCCTACCTACCCCCTCACCCTAAAAAAAAATGAGGGGGGACCTTTAACTAAATACCTGTAAAAATAAACTTACCATTCGATGTTTTCTATCTTCTAAAATCTTCTTTTTTTCAGCCCCAAAAAAGGCCAAATAAAAATCCATAATAACCGACGCAATAAGAAAAAAAAAAAAACAAGCCCAAAAACAAAAATCCATCTTCACCCT
This sequence comes from Pelobates fuscus, assembly GCF_036172605.1. Classification (NCBI taxonomy): domain Eukaryota; kingdom Metazoa; phylum Chordata; class Amphibia; order Anura; family Pelobatidae; genus Pelobates; species Pelobates fuscus. Next base: position 13,453,694 of record NC_086323.1, on the reverse strand, counting down.
TGGTTTATAGCAGTATGCGGGGGGAACAGAAAGGAAGCAAGGTTTGGTTAATCAGGTTAAAAGGACTTGATATACACTGCATAAACTTCAGTGCAGGACATCACTCATATGTACATCGTTAGGCCTGTATCATATTCACGGTTCAGTCTAGTAGATTTCACAGCTTAGACCTCTCATAGTTGATGTTGCCCTTCCTACCCAGAGTTTCACATCCTGCACAGGGTTGGGGGAGAGGGGAAAGGGGGTGGGGGTTTACTTATATACAAGTGGGTAGTGATCTCTGTGTTCGGGCTACCGTCAGTATTATTATTATTATTTATATAGCGCCATCGGATTCCGTAGCGCTGTACAATGGGTGGACTAACAGACATGTAATTGTAACCAGACAACTGGACGTACAGGAACAGAGGGGTTGAGGGCCCTGCTCAATTAGCTTACATGCTAGAGGGAGTGGGGTATAGTGACAAGAAGGGTATAAGTAGGGGTACAAAGTAGGTTGTTAGAAAAGTATTCACTGAGGGCTTAGTAGGTCATTTTTGAAGGCTGCAGGAGAGGAGTCATGGGGGAGGGGGGATAAAAACCTGCTAACATTTTAATTGATATGCTTTCTTGAAGAAGTCGGTTTTCAATGATTTTTTGTGTGTGAGTGGAGACTGAGTGAAAGTCTTACGGAGAAGGGAAGGGAATTCCACAGAAGAGGTGCAGCCCTGGAGAAATCTTGGAGGCGAGCATTAGAGGTGGGATTACGGACAGAGGATATACGTAGGTCTTTAGCAGAGTGTAGGCGCCTCGATGGGACATACTTGTGTAGTAGGGAGGATAGGTAGGTTGGAGCAGCATTCTCTAGGGACTTGTAAGCAAGCACCAGAATTTTACATTGAGCCCTATATCTAACTGGAAGCCAATGCAGGGACCGACAGTGCGGGGGGAGGCATGGGAGGTGCGAGCGGACAGGAAAATGAGCCTCGCTGCGGTGCAATCTGGGAACACGTAAGACCACTGAGAAGGGTATTGCAATAGTCAAGGCGAGAAAGTAGTTAGGGCCACCACTCAGGGAGGGGGCGAGGGGGCAGGACATTAGGTCCCTCCCCTTATTCTTGTTTAGGGCCCCAACACACCGCTCAGGGGTGAGGACATTAGGTCCCCCCCCCCTTATTCTAGTTTAGGGCCCCCACCCACCGCTCAGGGCTGGGGGCCAGGGGGAGGACATAAGGTAGTCCCCCCAATTTGTATTTAGGGCCCCCACCCATCGCTCAGGGGTGGGGGCCAGGGGGGAGGACATTAGGCCCCCCCTTATTCTTGTTTAGGGCCCCCACCCACTGCTCAGGGGTGGGGGCCAGGACATTAGGTCCCACCCCTTATTCTTGTTTAGGGCCCCCACCCACCGCTCAGGGGTGGGGGCCAGGGGGGAGGACATTAGGCCCCCCAATTTGTATTTAGGGCCCCCACCCACCGCTCAGGGGGGAGGACATTAGGTTCCCCCCCTTATTCTTGGTTAGGGCCCCCACCCACCACTCAGGGGTGGGGGTCAGTGGTGAGGACATTAGGTCCTCCCCCCAACCCCCCAATGTTTATTTAGGGCCCCCACCCACTGCAAAAGTGTATGAATTGTCCAGATGGTCTGGCAGTCCCCATTCTGACGATCTCACGGGTCTAATCGTGCGGGGGTCAAACATGGGTATACCGCGGGTGTCGAGAAACATACTGTCCTTCATCTTGTCTGTGGATTTGCGGGAATCTCCCTTACTAAACGGGCCCTCTCAAATAGTTTTGTGAGTCCTCATGTGGCACATCCTGCCACTCTTCCTCCTCTGAGGGTGAATCCTCCGCTCTCCATTCATCAACAATTGCCAGGAAGGGAGGAGGGAGGGAGGGAGTCATCCTCGTCTGAAGATAATATACGAGGGGGAACTGGGTCCTGAGGTTCCACCTGTTGGCTCAGTTTGAGGGGGGGCCTTGCCCTTCGTTTTCAGAGGGCCCATGGTGATGCCCTTCCAGTGTCTTTTAGATACGTGTGACAGACCCACCTGTCTTTAAAATACTTTTATTCCTCCTTGGTTCGTCTGTTTGTGCGGTTAATTGCCTGTCCGTATACCCCGTTCGTTTATTTCCCTAACTACCGAATGAACGACCGGCCACCCAGCATGGAAGTGTGCTGCTGGTTAACCTCTTGGCCTCAATGGAACGTTGTGGTTAACCGCAGACACATTCTAATTGATAAGGGTAGACTGGGTGGTCGTCGTTCGTATGCCGAACACGAGGCGGTGGCCATCTTGGACGTACGAATGCCCAGCAGGGTTCGTCGAATCTTATGGAACTAAAAACGGACACTGAATTACACGAACACCGCTGAAGCCGCCGACCTCCCCCCTACGGTGGATTCTGTATACGAACGCCATCCTGTTCGGTAGTTTTATTTCACAAATGGACTCACCTCAGATAGCTATCCCATGGAGCTGAGCGCCATTCGGTAATAATGTGTGCTCAGATCCAAGATATCTGAGGATATGTTGAACCCATATATTTTCTTCAGTTATAGTAATGTTATATAATTTTATATATTTTCTCCACCACGTGTAAAATGGAGTTTGGCCTCTATCCTGGGAGATAATTGAGTTACTCCACAATTATCTCCAGGATATTGAGGTGGGTTCTGTACAGCAAAGTGGGAGTGTTTAAAGCCAAAGTGTTTCTATTGGCTACTGTATTATATTTGTCCCAGTTTTCCACCAGGTCCCCTAGGGGAGTATCCACCTGGTGGAATACCGCATAAATACCGGGCAGGTAGCCCAGATTAAACAGATCTCTGCTAAACCCTCAATACGGAGCTTGGTCTCATACTTGGGGGTATTGGATTCGTATGGTTTACTCGTTCGGGAAGGATTTTGTATGGTTCCTGTAACAACACGGCAGCTTGCTCTTTGGAGTTTTGGAGTCTATAACCTCCGCGGCAATCGGGGTGTCAATGCCTGCCATTTCGGGGAGCTTTGCACTAGCATCTTGGAAATAGCTTTTTCCACTGAAGCCCCCACCGCAGTATTTATCATTGACTGAAAGTCTGGAGACTGGGCTGGGGTGAGTGACTCATGGTGTGGGCAGTCGAATCTTCCAGTATGTGGAAGATAGAATAGGTTCAGGTACAGTAGTACACGTGTTAGAACAAACAGCAAGCCTCCACGTACAACTGGGGTTAACACTGGGTGTCAGGCAACCAGAACCACTTTCAGTAAGGTAATACTGTCAGATAGTCTAAACAAGGGGTCACCCTCTATACGACCGGGATGAGCATGCTGATTAAAAGATGTGTGTAAATTGTTAAGATGATCTACAAATTCATTGAGAATTTCATCTTCAAGTGACCCACTGATGGACAGCTGTTTCGTTGTTAATGCAACTCATCAGCATGAGGTTGGTTACTGGCTTGCTAGTGAGGCTTGGCAGTACTTGCGGAGCACAAACCAAGGAAGTTATGGTGGGGGAAAAGTGATTGAAAACCTCTTCCACCTGAGGTCAGTGGATAGTCAATACAATGTTAAACACAGATCTGCACACCAGTCAAGCCATAAGACTTGCTTTTCCCACAGAAATCACAACTTTGCAGTAATGTCCCTGAGCAGTGATGTCCCAGAGTTGTGTATATTTGTTTACTTTACTTTATTTTTATTTTTTAAATAAAATTATTTCTAAAGACGTTTTACCACAAAAAAATATAAAAAAGACCAACCCAACAAAATTATGGCAAAAGTGCCATATACTATCCATGCCACATTTGGCTCTAATCTAAAGGGCAATAAAACAAACAATTTCTACTGTGTGGGCTATATTGTGAGAGCAAAATACCTGACAGAGGCAAAGCTCGCACCGAGTGGAAATGGCTGACGGGGAGGCGATGGGTATTGTAAGAAATACTAAATTACTACTTCAGAAAATTATCAAAAGACAAATGTGAATTAATTGCCATCAATTGGTGTCAAATGGAATTAATTTATTCCGTTCCCCAGCACGGTTATACATTCCATAGGATGAACTATCTGATAGCGTTTTGATACCGGAGAAACTGACGGAAGCCAAGCACAGAGAGATGGACACAGGTTTCTTCAGGAAGGAAGAGATTCTTTATTCGGTTCACCGATCGGGACTCAGAGGGACTAGTGTCACCAAAATACAACAAGTTCTGAGCCCCGGACAATAGTGCAGGCTCCTTATATAGGCACATAACTCCTCCCATATTAAGCTCCACCCGCACATTCTCATAACCAATCAAAACGAACAAGAACTAACTTCCTGCTTGACCGCATGGCTTGTCCAGTACAATGGAGGAGGGGAATACTACATCCTGTATTCTCGCACATGCTCCGTACACTACTGATCGTATCTTTGCCACGTGCAACCAACCGATCGATACACCAGTATGTGCACATACACATGCCACGTGGTAATCTCGGCCTACTAAATTTATTTTTACCGAGATTCCACCACATTCCCCCCTTTGATGCCTCTGATATTTCACAATTACTTGAGGCATCACTTAACCTTGGTTTGCATATACCTCAGGTTACCATGAACCAGACCAGACTTTTCTATGATGTGAATCCCTCAACACTCCTCTTCCTGCATTGGTTCTCCCTGATTTAGAGCCTCATATTTATATATGGCCATTATCTGTGCAGCCGCCTTCCTCTCTGCTATATTTTCTATCAGGCTCTGCACAGACCTAACTACTAAAGGAATAAGACATGGCAGGAGTAGACACAACATTAAAATCAGTATGACTCCGCCTACCAATGCCTTAAGCCCTCCAAACTGCTCATACCAGTTACCAAACCAACTACTTGGATTATACCCTTTCCATACCTGAGTAGGCACATGCGCTAGTTTAACCATATGGCTAGTAAGCTCAGCTATTGCTTGCCCTTCGTCATCTATTTGAAGACAACAATTGCTCAGGTTAAACTTCCCACATACACCTCCCTCTACTGCCAATAGGTAATCCAAGGCTAATCTATTTTGGTAAACTGCTGTCCTCATCCTGGTATTATGCTTCGCTAGAAGATTGAGCGCTTGTGAGGTCTCATTAGTAATTATCTCAACCACCGCCTGTAACCTTATAATGCGGTTGAGCATATATATCGGGGTCCTATACCCGAAAGTACCATCCTCTGCCCAAGTGGCTGGCCCATAATAATCTATAATACGCTGGGGAGGCCATTCATCATCTTCCCAGGCGCCTATCTCTATGGGTCCCCTTTTCTTCCTATGATTCACATCATACACTTTAACTCCCAAAGTCTCACCTGTTTCAATAGGTAACAAGAAGAAGGATGGTTTGAGCATACCCAACACACATGCCCCTTCCCAGTCCTGTGGCAACTCCGAATAGGCCTTCTTTTTTTTTTTATATTTATAAATATTTTATTTTTCATTTAAAATTACATCCACATCCATATAATACATTTACAAAAAAAAAAAAAACTCCGAATAGGCCTTCTTACCACAGATCCAGTACAAATTTGCTGGGGCTTTCCAACTAGATGTGATAGATATGTCAAACCATACGTCCTTTAAATTGGCATATCTTACAAACGGGTTGGGTGGTTCTGAGACATTTGAAGCCGACCACCAAGTTGTATTCTTTGTATCATCATCATAAGCTTTTTGCCCTAGACAAGTTAGTTCTCCTACAGAAGTATTATACATTATTCCTTTCCTTGCTATGCAAACATAACCTATGATGGAGGTTTTTAATCTCCACTCAGATTTACCTCTAACACTCATCTGATAATCGGCTTGTGTAAATATTAATTGTTCAACTGCCTCAGAACCGGACATTACCTCCTTTGCTTCCCAAGGCCATTGGTCTCCCATGTTAGTACCTCCACACACATAGCAGTTGGTTACATTAAGACTACCAGCAATACTCTCAGCTAAATCTATAAACAGGTTTTTAGCGTTATGGGGAATCTTATTATCTACACTCATCTCTTCATAAAAAGAATGGAATACCTGATGAGTTTGGGATGTTACAGTATCGGTCTCTATCCCTATAAACAATATTGTCCCAGGGTCTAAACCCGTCCCATATATTTGAAACCCAAATAAGTTACCATATCTATCTAGGAATTGGTCAGGATTATTTATAAGAATATGGACTGGGTTGCATTCCATAGACTTACAGTATGGTTTGGTAGGCAACTTAGTAACAATCATATCCTTGTCTACTGTCTGTCCCCAAGTTGCCCACCCCACACAAGACCAATATGGGCAGAAATTATATTCCCTATCTGGGCATCTTGGACTTACATACTTGTTTTTACTACTGGGACAAATATATTTATCGTTAGACCCATACGTTCTCTCCCACCTAAGATCCCCACATACATTCCACGGCTTTCTACCACTTGATATCGCTTTACATGCATCAAATAGCAGAACACCCGAAGAATGTACGGTTTCTAACACAGTTTTATTTATTAGGGTCCCCTGAGGATCTCCATTCCTGAGGGTCAACCAAATTGTACGGGGTTGATACTCCGGATTGAAGCACCTAGGTTCTCCTACTCCTAAATGGCATACAGTATATTCTATACCTAGGTATCTACACCTAGACACATCACCTTTACACTCATATTGTGAATGCCAAATTAGGGTCTGGGAAATATGATTACCTGTTATAGTAGTCTTAATGCAAACCTCACAGCTAGGAGTGTCAGTACCTCTACCTTCCTGAATATAAAAAGACATCTAAATAAACATTATCATTAACACTTCTTTCGTCGGCTGCATCCTCAGTCTTCGTCCGTGCGATGGCACCTCAGCTTTCAGGATGTAAGGGCTGCAGGGAATGGAGTTCTGCTCGTCTTCACAGGGGTCCCTTCGAGACTTTTCTGGCTTTTAATAATACGTTGGTGAGCGGACAGGCGTTATTATGGCCGTCAAAACACTCACTAACCAATCTCTATAACAACAATAATTGTAATCCACAAGGTTTCCTCATCACTCCGACTGAGTCGTGCGCTTTAACCGGATCTTGCAGGGATTCTCTGGATCTGGTGTAACTTGCCAAGAATCTACTGCTGCTGGTTTAACCCTGGAGTGATGAATCCACGGAGTCACTTCGGCCACTTTTATTGCTGTAGGGGTAGACAAAAGAACAACATAAGGACCCCTCCACTTAGGCCCTAACGGTATATTATTCCACTCTTTAATCCACACTTGATCTCCTGGATGGTAACTATGAACAGGGGGATAAATATTCACAGGTAATCTATCTTGTACCCATTTCTGTACCTCCTCCATAGTTTTACCCAATTCTACAACCTGCTGCCGGGTAATTCCTTCTCCCAACTGACTCAAATCCCCCCTTAAGTTACCAAGTACGGGAGGTGGACGCCCATACATGATTTCAAAAGGAGAGAGACCCATCCTTCTGGTAGGTGTACTGCGAATACGCAACAGAGCTATAGGCAAAAGCACATTCCACTTGAGTTGGGTTTCCTGACACATCTTTGCCAACGGATTCTTAATAGTTCTATTCATTCTTTCTACTTTACCAGAACTCTGAGGTCTATATGCTGTATGAAGCCTCCACTTAATACCAAGCATATGAGTCAGTTGTTGTAGGCACTGGTGAACAAAGGCTGGACCATTATCCGATCCTATAGAGCAGGGTAGTCCATATCAGGGTATTATTTCTCGTAGCAGGAATCGCACAACTTCTCCTGCTTTCTCTGTACGAGTAGGACATGCTTCTACCCAGCCTGAATAGGTGCACACAACTACTAATAGGTAGCGATGTCCACCAGATTTAGGCATAACTGTATAGTCAATTTGTAGATCGGACATAGGGAGTCCCCCCATATACTGAACTCCTGGTGGCTTTACTGGTCCTTGCCTTGCATTATTTTTAGCACATGTTACACATCTTCGTACAATGGCTTGAGTTAAGTTGGACAATCTTGGTATGTAGAAATGTTTTCTGAGAGATTCTTCTGTACTATCTCTTCCAGAATGAGTCCCGTTGTGATAATTTTGGACAATTTCTACCGCTAGTGATGCTGGAATAACTATTCTCCCATCTTCTAACTGATACCATTTGTTCTCCAGGTACTTTCCAGGTTCAGTCTTTAATCACTCTTCTTCTTGAGCTGTATAAACTGGAGTCCATTGAGACAGTGGAGTCGGTATAAGAGCAGCTATATATTCCACATATTCCTGTCTTCCTGATTCAGCGGCACGCTTAGCTGCATTATCTGCCATCCGATTTCCTTTGGTTACATCACCATCGCCTCTCAGATGCGCTCGACAATGTATAATACCAACTTCTTTTGGTTCCCATACTGCTTCCAATAGTTGTAGTATTTCAGCTGCATACTTGATTTCTTTGCCCTCTGAATTCAATAGTCCTCTTTCTTTATACAAAGCTCCGTGGGCATGAGTGGTTAAAAACGCATACTTGGAGTCCGTGTAGATGTTCACTCTTAAACCTTCAGCCAATTGTAACGCTCGTGTTAGTGCTATCAATTCTGCCTTCTGTGCTGATGTTCCTTTTGACAGTGGCCGAGCTTCTATCACCTTGTCTATCGTTGTTACTGCATATCCTGCATAGCGAATCCCTTCTTTCACATAACTACTGCCGTCTGTATAATATTGGACATCAGGGTTCTGGATGGGAAAGTCACGAAGATCTGGTCTACTTGAAAATACTTCATCCATCACCTCCAAACAATCGTGTTGACTTTCAGTAGGTTGTGGCAAAAGGGTAGCTGGATTTAAGGTATTGACAGTCTCTAAATGCACTCTTGGGTTTTCACACAACATTGCTTGATACTTAGTCATGCGGCTGTTACTGAACCAATGATTGCCTTTGTAATCTAGCAACGTTTGTACTGCGTGCGGGACTCGCACATAAAGTTCTTGACCCAGAGTGAGTTTATCGGCTTCAGCTACCAGCAGGGCGGCTGCAGCTACGGCTCTTAGACAAGGTGGAAGACCACTGGCCACTGCATCCAATTGTTTAGACATATAGGCAACAGGTCTTTGCCATGATCCCAAGTACTGTGTTAATACTCCCACAGCCATTCTTCTTTGCTCGTGTACATATAAGTAGAATGGTCGTGTGTGATCAGGTAGACCTAATGCTGGGGCACTCATCAAAGCCTTCTTCACATCTTCAAATGCCTTTTGCTGTTCTGGGGTCCATAGGAAGGGGTCGTGTTCTGTACCCTTGATAGCTGCATACAGAGGTTTCGCCAATATCGCATAACTGGGAATCCATATCCTACAGAAGCCTGCTGCCCCCAAGAACTCTCGCACTTGTCTTCTATTCTTGGGTATTGGTATTTGGCACACAGCTTCTTTTCTCCCTGGCCCCATTATTCTTTGACCTTCAGAGATATGGAATCCCAGATATTTGACAGTTGGCTGACACAATTGAGCCTTCTTCCTAGACACCTTGTATCCTGCCTTCCAAAGAATGTGCAGTAGATCATGTGTTGCTTGCTGACATATTTCTCTTGTAACTGTGGCTATCAACAAATCATCTACATATTGTAATAGTACACACTCTCCTGGGATGGACTTGAAATCCAGCAAGTCTTGACTTAAAGCTGAACCAAATAGGGTAGGTGAATTTTTAAACCCTTGGGGCAGTCTTGTCCAAGTCATCTGGCGTTTCGAGCCCGTTACAGCATTTTCCCATTGGAATGCGAAGATACATTGGCTTTCCGCAGCAATTTGGAGGCAAAAGAAGGCATCTTTGAGGTCTAAGACTGTAAAATAGGTAGCCCCGCCCGGAATTAAAGCAAGCAGGTTATACGGATTTGGCACAACTGGGTGTATACTTACAACCGCATCATTGACTGCTCTCAAGTCCTGCACAGGGCGATACTCATCTGTACCGGGCTTTTGAACAGGCAGCAATGGGGTGTTCCAGGGGGAAGTACAGAATTTTAGGATACCATACCGTATGAACTTATCCAGATAAGATTGAATATTCTTCTTAGCCTTCTGCGGGATATGATATTGCCGTAGGCTCACTGGATAAACCCCAAGTTTTTGTTCAATTCGAATGGGTGGAATATTGCGGGCCAGTCCTGGTGGGTTGTTCTCTGCCCAAACTCCTGGTATGTTGAATAAGGATTCATCACTCTTAGGGTTTTGGCTAGTCAACGCTGTATAAAGTCGCCACTCTTCTTCCTTTGGTACTGATAATGTCATAATACCTGAAGGTCCATTAAACTTTAAGGATGTTGTTCCATTTGGTAGGAACGTTATCTGCGCTTGTAGTTTTGATAGCAAATCACGTCCTAGCAATTGGACTGGACATTCAGGCATATAAAGGAATTGATGTTTCACTACGTGGCCTCCCAATGTACATTGTCGACTTTTAAGAACCGGTTTTGCAGCACTTCTTCCAGTTGCTCCTATTACGGTGATAGTTCTTCCAGATGGAGGAGCAACTAGGTCAGTCACCACCGAATGTTCAGCACCAGTATCAATCATGAATGCACTCCTTTTTCCCCCTATTGATACTTCGACCATAGGCTCCGCTCGGCCAAGGGGGATGGAGCCCGGTCGGTATCAATAGTCATCCATGACCGTGTCAGCCAATCCTACAAAGTCCCTGTCTTCTCTATCGCGGGATCTCTGCGCTGCGGGATAATATCTATCTTCCCTAACACTACCTCTGTTATTACCATTACTCCCTCCGGGACCTCCTCTACCTCTCGCTCTACCTCTAAAGTTTCCATATCCTGCCCTGGGTTGGTCTCTCTCATACTGCTCCCTTTTTGGACACTCACTTCTCCAATGCCCTTCTTCTCTACAGTATGCGCACTGATTCCTACTCAGGGGTTCCCTATTCCACTTGCTATCGCCTCTATCCGGTCCCCGTCTGTCTACGCCTGCGATCGCTACCGCTAGCATATCCGCCTTTTTACGCATCTTGCGCTCTTCCTCTTTCTTATTCTCTGATTCCCTATTCATGTAAACTTTGTTTGCTACCTCCATTAGTTGGGTGATGGACATTCCTACAAACCCTTCTAACTTTTGTAGCTTGCGCTTAATATCTCCGTAGGCTTGGCTGACAAAGGCAGAGTTTACCATTCGGGAAGGGGCTTCCAGATTAAAGGGGGTATACAAGCGGTGTGCCTCCAATAATCGGTCATAAAAGACACTGGGCGGTTCATCACTTTTCTGTAACACCTCAGCTGTCTTAGACATATTTATAGCTTTCTTCCCTCCGGCTTTCATGCCAGCAATTATAGCGTCTCTATAGGCTTTTAAATGAATCATATCTGCGCCATTAACATTCCATTCAGGATCAGTGTTAGGATAATGAGCTGTGGCCCATGCTGCTGGATTAGCTTGATTTAATGTACGGGCTTCTTCTTCCAGCACTTTAATGGCCGCTTGGTTTATCCTAGTTCTCTCCTCGTTGTTAAATAATGTCATTAGTAATTGCTGGCAATCAGCCCAAGTTGGATTGTGCGTCTGGACTATCGAGGTGAACAGGTCGGTCATGGCTTGAGGTTTGTCAGTGTACGAGGAATTATGGGTTTTCCAATTTAAGAGATCGGTAGTTGTGAACGGGACATATACGAAGACTGGGTCAGCATATACTAATTGACCTTCATCATTAAGGTGTGCTGAGCCGGGAGCCAAACGAAGTGGCATTTGATAATGTTTAGGCTTTTGGGTACCGGTCAGTTGTCGGGTTAGTATAGGGCTTCGTTGAGGGGCGTCGGTTAGGGGTTCCAGTCGAGGGGTAGTAAGCTTTATTGTGGGGAAGGTGGAAGCTTTATTGTGGGGAAGGTCGGTGAATAAAATATTCCGGGCCGGGCTAGAAGAAGCCTGACCGGAAGCTTGATATGGCGCCAAATCAGGATATGTGGGTTTAACGGGGGTTGGTACCGGAAGGGGAGGTTTAGTAATGAGGGGGATGGACTCTGAACTAGAGGAGGAAGTAGATGGGGACAACGGGGAAAGGGGTGTAGTGCTTCCTGTATCACTCCCTCTTCCTCTTCCTGTGGAGGAGGAGTAAGGGGGAGGCATAGGGATCTCGGACTCAGGAGGCGTGTCCAAAATGGGCGTAACCATGGCCCTAGTGGACAAACAAGTCCTGGCCACCATGAGGCGACATTGCTCCTCGTGGCATACTCGGATCCATCTTGGCGAGTCATTTACGGCCTGCTTCCAACAATCAATGTATGGAAACTGTCCGTAAAGTTCAGGCCTACCTGATACAGCCACGTGTACACGCTGTACCAGATTTGGATCTAAACTGCCACGTGGCGGCCATGCGGCAACCAAAGTAGGCCATTCCCTAGTACACAAAGTAATCAAACGTACAGAAGACATTTTAACCCCAAAATCACATTTTGTAAATCCCTTCTTAAAATTCTTTAACATGCATCCTAAGGGATCCAAAATCGTCGAATCCAACGTGCCCATACTTAACAATGGAGCGTCGTTTCCAACGAATACTATACACGCACTCTATCAACGGTCACACCCGTTCCCTCGGCAACAGCACCACGTGGTACAGTTACCAAGTGAAACGTACAAAATAAAAACACTCAGGGAATTCCCGTGCACACACAGCTGTTACACCAGTCACTAAATAATAGATACTATGCCCTTTGGCGAACCTATACAGTCACCCACGCTATAATTCCCTATATATGAATTACCCGTCTATAACATACCTCAGTAACATCGTCTTTACAAACAGCAGTTACAGTACGGTTAGCATAGGTCAAAGTACAATTTAAGGTCACAGTACAATTAATAGTGGTTATGGTGTTAGACATGCAACAGACGACAAGTATTAGTATTCATATACAGTGTCAGTAAATATACAGGGTTATGGTACCGTGCGCTATAATACAGCTACACACTATTAACACTCTCGCTAGACGGCAGAGCTCACGCTATCTAACAAGATATACACGCTACTAAACAATCTTTAACACATATACAATCCCCAACTAATCCATTGGACAGTACCTTGATGGACTACCTAAAACTATCTACATCCGTTTTGGTTAGCCACACTGCCCAAGCACCACATATAGCGAACTAGAGGGCGGAATTTACAACAGAACCCTCTTAGTCTATCTACTCTATCAAAAGTCTAGTGGGTTCCAAATTTACACGCCTTCCCTCTTAGCCAAGATAGGTTGAGAGCTAGCGGACCGAATTTACACAGACGCTGCTTAGTCTCCCGGTCCCTCCGACCTAGCGAACAAAATGTACACCCTAGAACGCTAGTCTAGACAAGACACCGGTGTCCGGCTAGGGCTATTTACACAGAACCCCGCCTGACTCCAAACCAAATTAAACAGTCTTACTAAAGAGCGTTCAATTGAGCAGTGCGCCTTCGCTCCTTCCCTCCACTGGAGGGGGCAGATTCCGTACACAACTCAAACCCCTTATGGGCCTACCGCACAATCGGTATACCCCTAGTGGGTCCGCCGTCTAAAACAGCGGTCGTCTTACCTCCTCATTCCTGAACCTGAGTTCACACTCATCGACGGGGACACCCCAGCACTTACTACGTAGAGGCGGATGATCTCCTGGACAACAGACCAGTGGCGCCGAGACGAAGGGAGGTCCACGCAGAAGTTCAGGGGTGCAGCCGTAGAGAACGTGGGCAAAGATAGACCGTCTCACACCTCTGCTTCTCAGCTACCGTTGAACGATGAGCTTCCCGGCCAATGCACCAAATGATACCGGAGAAACTGACGGAAGCCAAGCACAGAGAGATGGACACAGGTTTCTTCAGGAAGGAAGAGATTCTTTATTCGGTTCACCGATCGGGACTCAGAGGGACTAGTGTCACCAAAATACAACAAGTTCTGAGCCCCGGACAATAGTGCAGGCTCCTTATATAGGCACATAACTCCTCCCATATTAAGCTCCACCCGCACATTCTCATAACCAATCAAAACGAACAAGAACTAACTTCCTGCTTGACCGCATGGCTTGTCCAGTACAATGGAGGAGGGGAATACTACATCCTGTATTCTCGCACATGCTCCATACACTACTGATCGTATCTTTGCCACGTGCAACCAACCGACCGATACACCAGTATATGCACGTACACATGCCACGTGGTAATCTCGGCCTACTAAATTTATTTTTACCGAGATTCCACCACAGTTTTTTTCAGTAACTGGAGGAGAAATTCTTCCTTAACCCCTTAAGGACACGTGACATGTGTGACATGTCATGATTCCCTTTTATTCCAGAAGTTTGGTCCTTAAGGGGTTAAAGGACCACTCTAGTGCCAGGAAAACATATTCATTTTCCTGGCACTAGAGTGCCCTGAGGGTGCCCCCACTGTCAGGGACCCACTCCCGCCGGGCTCTGGGGGGAGGAAGGGGTTAAACTTACCTTTTTCTCCAGCGCCGGGCGGGGAGCTTTCCTCCTCCTCCTCTTCTTCCTCGCGACGTCATCGGCTGAATGCGCATGCGCGGCAGGAGCCGCGCTCGCATTCAGCCGGTCGCATAGGAAAGCATTCATAATGCTTTCCTATGGACGCTTGCGTGCTCTCACTGTGATTTTCACAGTGAGAAGCACGCAAGCGCCTCTAGCGGCTGTCAATGAGACCGCCACTAGAGGCTCTGGAGGCTGGCTTAACCCTCAGTATAAACATAGCAGTTTCTCTGAAACTGCTATGTTTATAAAAAAAGGGTAAAAGCTAGCTGGACCTGGCACCCAGACCACTTCATTAAGCTGAAGTGGTCTGGGTGCCTAGAGTGGTCCTTTAAAGTTAAAGAGCCTTCGGTACGACACGTATTTTCCAATATCTGTGTATTACCACAGGTGAGTTATCCAAAAAGACAGGTAAGTACGTCATCAAATCCTCTCTATGGGTCCAGGACGCATTGGAGAACAATGTCATGCAGCAGCGAAATGCCAACATATTCCTGTTAAACTGAATAAATTAACTTCATGGATTAAAAGCATTTAACGTGTCTATAGAAATAACTTTTCTGCTGGCTATTTGCCTCTAAATGTATGAGATTTGGGGTTTTATGGGTTAGAAACTTTGTTTTGTGCACAGTCAGTGAGGCTGTGAAACCCCAGACAGGATGTGTTATGGGGCTATATTACTCTTAGCCTTTACTGCTCCCACTGAGTGGCTATTCCATATATCTACTACCCTTTCTATATCACTATCAGCCTTTGCTGCTTCCACTGCAAGGCTTTTCCAGGTATCTACTACCCTTTCTATATCACTGTTACTGCTCCCACTGGAAGGCTATTCCAGGTATCTACTACCCTTTCTATATCACTGTTACTGCTCCCACTGGAAGGCTATTCCAGGTATCTACTACCCTTTCTATATCACTGTTACTGCTCCCACTGGAAGGCTATTCCAGGTGTCTACTACCCTTTCTATATCACTGTTACTGCTCCCACTGAGTGGCTATTCCATATATCTACTACCCTTTCTATATCACTATCAGCCTTTGCTGCTTCCACTGCAAGGCTTTTCCAGGTATCTACTACCCTTTCTATATCACTGTTACTGCTCCCACTGGAAGGCTATTCCAGGTATCTACTACCCTTTCTATATCACTGTTACTGCTCCCACTGGAAGGCTATTCCAGGTATCTACTACCCTTTCTATATCACTGTTACTGCTCCCACTGGATGGCTATTCCAGGTATCTACTACCCTTTCTATATCACTGTTACTGCTCCCACTGAGTGGCTATTCCATATATCTACTACCCTTTCTATATCACTATCAGCCTTTGCTGATTCCACTGCAAGGCTTTTCCAGGTATCTACTACCCTTTCTATATCACCATTACTGCTCCCACTGGAAGGCTATTCCAGGTATCTACTACCCTTTCTATATCACTGTTACCGCTCCCACTGGAAGGCTATTCCAGGTATCTACTACCCTTTCCATATAACTGTTACCGCTTCCACTAGAAGGCTATTCCAGGTATCTACTACCCTTTCTATATCGCTGTTACCGCTCCCACTGGAAGGTTATTCCAGGTATCTACTACCCTTTCTATATCACTGTTACCGCTCCCACTGGAAGGCTATCCCAGGTATCTACTACCCTTTCCGTATCACTGTTACCGCTCCCACTGGAAGGCTATTCCAGGTATCTACTACCCTTTCTATATCACTGTTACTGCTCCCACTGGAAGGCTATTCCAGGTATCTACTACCCTTTCTATATCACTGTTACTACTCCCACTGGAAGGCTATTCCAGGTATCTACTACCCTTTCTATATCACTGTTACTGCTCCCACTGGAAGGCTATTCCAGGTATCTACTACCCTTTCTATATCACTGTTACTGCTCCCACTGGAAGGCTATTCCAGGTGTCTACTACCCTTTCTATATCACTGTTACTGCTCCCACTGGATGGCTATTCCAGGTATCTACTACCCTTTCTATATCACTGTTACTGCTCCCACTGAGTGGCTATTCCATATATCTACTACCCTTTCTATATCACTATCAGCCTTTGCTGATTCCACTGCAAGGCTTTTCCAGGTATCTACTACCCTTTCTATATCACCATTACTGCTCCCACTGGAAGGCTATTCCAGGTATCTACTACCCTTTCTATATCACTGTTACCGCTCCCACTGGAAGGCTATTCCAGGTATCTACTACCCTTTCCATATAACTGTTACCGCTTCCACTAGAAGGCTATTCCAGGTATCTACTACCCTTTCTATATCGCTGTTACCGCTCCCACTGGAAGGTTATTCCAGGTATCTACTACCCTTTCTATATCACTGTTACCGCTCCCACTGGAAGGCTATCCCAGGTATCTACTACCCTTTCCGTATCACTGTTACCGCTCCCACTGGAAGGCTATTCCAGGTATCTACTACCCTTTCTATATCGCTGTTACCGCTCCCACTGGAAGGCTATTCCAGGTATCTACTACCCTTTCTATATCACTGTTACTGCTCCCACTGAGTGGCTATTCCATATATCTACTACCCTTTCTATATCACTGTTACTGCTCCCACTGAGTGGCTATTCCATATATCTACTACCCTTTCTATATCACTATCAGCCTTTGCTGATTCCACTGCAAGGCTTTTCCAGGTATCTACTACCCTTTCTATATCACTGTTACTGCTCCCACTGGAAGTCTATTCCAGGTATCTACTACCCTTTCTATATCACTGTTACCGCTCCCACTGGAAGGCTATTCCAGGTATCTACTACCCTTTCCATATAACTGTTACCGCTTCCACTGGAAGGCTATTCCAGGTATCTACTACCCTTTCTATATCGCTGTTACCGCTCCCACTGGAAGGCTATTCCAGGTATCTACTACCCTTTCTATATCGCTGTTACCACTCCCACTGGAAGGTTATTCCAGGTATCTACTACCCTTTCTATATCACTGTTACCGCTCCCACTGGAAGGCTATCCCAGGTATCTACTACCGTTTCCGTATCACTGTTACCGCTCCCACTGGAAGGCTATTCCAGGTATCTACTACCATTTCTATATCCCTGTTACTGCTCCCACTGGAAGGCTATTCCAGGTATCTACTACCCTATCTATATCGCTGTTACTGCTCCCACTGGAAGGCTATTCCAGTTATCTACTACCCTATCTATATCACTGTTATTGCTCCCACTGGAAGACTATTTCAGGTATCTACTACCCTTTCTATGTCACTGTTACTGCTCCCACTGGAAGGCTATTCCAGGTATCTACTACCCTTTCTGTATCACTGTTACCGCTCCCACTGGAAGGTTATTCCAGGTATCTACTACCCTTTCTATTACTGCTCCCACTGGAAGGCTATTCCAGGTATGTACTACCCTTTCTGTATCCCTGTTACTGCTCCCACTGGAAGGCTATTCCAGGTATCTACTACCCTTTCTATTACTGCTCCCACTGGAAGGCTATTCCAGGTATGTACTACCCTTTCTGTATCACTGTTGCTCTCCAGCTCCCCCTGCAGGCTGTTTCTATTCAGCTCTCAGTTTAGTGATTAAACCCCCAGCCAGCTAGACGGAGCCAGTGACGTCACGGCGACGTGTTTCTCGCGAGACCCAGAGCTATCAAACCTACCCGTGAGCCTTTGCGTTTCCTCTTTCCAGCCAGCGCCTGAGAATGGGTATGTCATGGCCGCTGCGATGTCTGAAATATCGAGACACTGAATCCCCCTCCATCCGCCCCGGGCCCGGCTCTGCGTGACTCGGTCACCCCGGCGAGAGACTCACGGGGGCCCCGGCTGCACGGATTCCCTTTTATTGGGGGCCCAAGCGGCCGCTGTGCGCTGATATTGGGGGTTATGTGTCGGGTCTGGGGGACAGACGGGACATTCAATATGGCGGCCTGTACTCAAGGCCTGCTGTGCTGGGAGCTGGCGGCCGCTTGTGTGCTGGGCCTGGATTATCAGAGCTGGAGGGGAGCCCCCTGTACCCCAGCCTGGGGCAGCTACCCAGCTCGCGGGGTCTCTCCATGCTGCCTGCTCTCTGTAATAGGGCCTCTCAGTATAGCACAGTGCCTGCTCTCTGTATTAGGGTCTCTCAGTATAGCACAGTGCCTGCTCTCTGTATTAGGGTCTCTCAGTATAGCACAGTGCCTGCTCTCTGTATTAGGGTCTCAGTATAGCACAGTGCCTGCTCTCTGTATTAGGGTCTCTCAGTATAGCACAGTGCCTGCTCTCTGTATTAGGGTCTCTCAGTATAGCACAGTGCCTGCTCTCTGTATTGGGGTCTCTCAGTATAGCACAGTGCCTGCTCTCTGTATTAGGGTCTCTCTGTATAGCACAGTGCCTGCTCTCTGTATTGGGGCCTCTCAGTATAGCACAGTGCCTGCTCTCTGTATTAGGGCCTCTCAGTATAGCACAGTGCTTGCTCTCTGTATTAGGGCCTCTCAGTATAGCACATTGCCTGCTCTCTGTATTAGGGCCTCTCAGTATAGCACATTGACTGCTTGCTATAATATGGCCTCTCTGTATAGCACATTGACTGCTTGCTATAATATGGCCTCTCTGTATAGCACATTACCTGCTTTCTGTATTGGGGCCTCTCTGTATAGCACATTGACTGCTTTCTGTATTCGGGCCTCTCTGTATAGCACATTGACTTCTTTCTGTATTCGGGCCTCTCTGTATAGCACATTGCCTGCTTTCTGTATTAGGGCCTCTCAGTATAGCACATTGACTGCTTGCTATAATATGGCCTCTCTGTATAGCACATTGACTGCTTTCTGTATTGGGGCCTCTCTGTATAGCACATTGACTGCTTTCTGTATTCGGGCCTCTCTGTATAGCACATTGACTGCTTTCTGTATTCGGGCCTCTCTGTATAGCACATTGACTGCTTTCTGTATTGGGGCCTCTCTGTATAGCACATTGACTGCTTTCTGTATTAGGGCCTCTCTGTATAGCACATTGACTGCTTTCTGTATTAGGGCCTCTCTGTATAGCACATTGACTGCTTTCTGTATTGGGGCCTCTCTGTATAGCACATTGACTGCTTTCTGTATTAGGGCGTCTCTGTATAGCACATTGACTGCTTTCTGTATTAGGGCGTCTCTGTATAGCACATTGACTGCTTTCTGTATTAGGGCCTCTCTGTATAGCACATTGACTGCTTTCTGTATTAGGGCCTCTCTGTATAGCACATTGACTGCTTTCTGTATTAGGGCCTCTCTGTATAGCACATTGTCTGCTTTCTGTATTAGGGTCTCTCTGTATTGCATGTTACCTGCTCTCTGTATAGCACGGTACCTGCCTATTGAGCATTGCTAGACCTGCTTAGTTACAGGCCCCAGGTAAAATACTAGTGTGTGTGTGTGTATATATGTATATATATATATATATATTTATATATATATATATATCTATCTAGCGGCACCAAGCTCTGAGCTCCGGTCCTTAGTGTAACATTGCACATGGTGCTGTCCTGGGATTCTGTGAACCAACACTAATAGGAAGATGGATGCCAGTGAGGTACAGAAATAATACACTATCGCTGTATGCTCAGCAATGCTCTCTCACCATTAAACAGGTATCTCAAGGGACAACTGGCACAAGCGCCGCAAGACTGGGGGTAAAAGGAAGCCGTACCACAAGAAGAGAAAGTATGAGTTGGGTCGCCCCGCTGCCAACACAAAGGTAACAACATTTGGTTTGTTTAGTGCACCATAGTACGGAATCTCCAATGTATTACAATCAGCCTTGGAGAATTGACGCTGCTGTTTTGACTTATCGCAGTTATTTTTTATTAAGTCTTTAGTGGACAAAGAGAAACAGCCTTTATATTTTTCATAGGCAAACTGTGATCTGTATCATAAAGTTGCAACATTTAATTTGTATGAAGCAAATCTTTTGTGAAAAATTTATATTGATAAATATTTTAGTTTGTTGAATTTTTTCCAGGTTCAAGGCAATATGTATGATGAATTGTTGACCTTAGGCAGGTGGTTCAGACCGTGTTGGTCGACTCTTTTGCTGCCTGCCAATGTTAGGCTTGTCATAGTTACACTGACTTGTTGCCTTGCAGAAAATGAAAAGTACACGTATCACTGATTATTCCCATAGTGACCTGTTAATCTATTTCAGATTGGTGCTCGGCGTATCCATACTGTGAGAGTTCGCGGTGGTAACAAGAAGTATCGTGCTCTGAGGTTGGATGCTGGCAACTTCTCCTGGGGTTCTGAGTGTAAGTTTTTCTGTTTGAATGTGAGGTATATTCTAATCTGTAATTGTAAAGAACCATCTGCAATGCACTTGATGACAAACTTTGACCTTATGTGAGCATTCTTCGAATCTCACAATGCTAGGACAAGTCATAGTTACACTGAATGTGCTAATATGGGTGTTAATCTGGCTTTTTAAAAGGGCCGTTTTAGTTGTATTAAAGTTAAGGGTTTTGCCTCACATTATTCACAAGGCTGGAAAATGTAGTTTTGCATATCTAAATACCTACATATCCACTTGCAGTCAGGCCACATGGAAATTTCTCTGGTGATTCTTGATCTAACAGAGTAGACAACCTATTTTGGCAATATGTTCTGTATGGTTGGCTGCCACTTGATGTTTAGTCTTATATTGCATTCACAATTCCTATATCCAGTACAATGTATCAACATTATCATTTGTCAGTCACTTAAAACCTACTCATGGCTGTACAAGCCAACGCTAGTCAAGTGTTAAACCTCATTTGTGCACGGTTTCAATACTTGAAGAGACCTTTGAAAGTAATTGCAAAATATATTTTAATATTGAGGAATACAATTTAAATATCTTAATTTCTCAACTGGACTTTGCAACACCATTTAAAGGGACATTTTATGCACCAAAAGCACTACATCTAAATGTAGTGAGTTTTGGTCCACATGACACTTTTCTCTCACAAATGTAAACATTGCCATTTTACACAAACTGCAATGTTTACATGTGTAAGAGAAAATGCCAAGTGAAGTGTCAGATACACAGCCACCAGAGGCTATTACCATTAAATTAACACTCCAAACAAGCTAAAGTGCTTTTTTTGTGAAGTGTCCTTTCTCATTTTGCAAAAACTGTATGTTTCAATACAAGTTTGCTCATGTATAAATTTACCTTGCTTCACCCCTTGTCTGTCAGACAACTGGTCTTGTTACTTCCTGTTTTGTTAAGCTCAGTGGAGCTAAACTCAAGAGGTCGCAATTACCCAGAGCACCTGCCTTGCAGAGCTGCTTTGGGAAGTCTGTGATGGGACAGCTACTGGAAGTCTGGGCTGGGAAAGAGAGGGAGGACTTGTTAAGGCTGCAGATAGCAAAATGATTTTAGTTCTACCCCCAGTGGAAAAAATACACAAATGCATGTTTTCATTTTGTTATCTACTAAATAGTGATTTTCATTTGGGCACTGTAGTGTCTCTTTAAGACTTCTCGAAACTCACTCTGTGCACAGCATGGTGATGCAGACTGCCATTAATACTTCTCATAGAGAAGCTTTGCACTGTGCTTCTGTTTAACATTTTAACTTGTTGGCGCATGGCGATTGCCGCACATGTCCATTTCCCAGTGCTTCTCTGAGAAGTATTCACGCGTGATGACCTAACTGGAGATGGAGTGGCTGCTCTGAGGAAACTGAGCCAGAGCTTGGTATTTTCCTTAACGGTCCACTCCATATTCAAGGAGTATACTGCTTTTTTCACTGCACTTAATAAAACTGCATATTTCTTTGCAAAATCTTTAAAAAAAATATAAGAAACCCCTCCCTCGATTTCAATCAAAAGCCTGTCATTTCCCCCGCACAGTCTGGGGAGGACTTGCAAATGCTGCAATCAGATGAACTGCATCTTTTCTTTTTTTTTTTTTAATAAAGACCTGCATAAATAGTTTACCCAATTTGTATAAACAATAACGCAGATCCAGTTTTTAAAATGTTGTACTTTGGAGTTCCAGGAAGGAAGAGGAAGTAACTGTTCTATGTTTGTCCTTTTATTGTGTTAAGGTTGCACACGCAAAACCAGAATTATTGATGTTGTGTACAACGCTTCCAACAACGAACTGGTCCGTACTAAGACACTCGTGAAAAACTGCATTCTCCTGGTGGATAGCACCCCCTTCAGACAGTGGTATGAAGCTCACTATGCCTTGCCGCTTGGACGCAAGAAGGGAGCCAAACTTGTGAGTAATTTTTTTTATTTTTTGGTGACTTTATTCCATCTCTGTGTTTAAGGGGATGTCTTCAGTGTTTAAGGAAGGCAGACATCACTGCTTTAGAGTTATCATAATATGCACACGTGGACAGATTAGAAATATTAGAAAGTTTATCCATTATTCATAAATACTACATAATACGCACAGTGTTGGGTGTTTGTTTTGTTTTCCAATGAAGATACCTTTGTCCAGTTCTGCTACTGAATGGATAGAGATGATAACTTCTGAAAACTGAGGAAAATAGACCCCAGCCTTTTGCATAAGATCTTTACATTGTATTGGCATATACACGGAGTCTCACCAGAGTGTGTCTTAATGCCAAAACCACAAATTCCAGCCCATTCAGAAGATACAGAAGGATTACTTTGGCTGATGGACAAGTCTGAGTCTAACAAAAGTTGGACTATCTGCTATCACTTCTTGTCAGATTAAACTTCTCAGTCATCACGAAGTAGATCTAGGAGGATCTCCATAGACTTGCTCTATACTACACTCCCAAGAGTGTGACTTTCGATTTTTGTAATGTGTCAAAGAATTGACTTGGAGAATAAGACAAAACTAGTTTTTCCACTTTGTGTGATCTTTGCAACCACAAAGAAGGGGCTAATAAAATCTCCAAATCTGTGCTCTTCCACCATCGGGGAGTATGTACCAAATGGTAACCAAACTGAGCCATATTGATCCCTGCTGGCCTCAAGTCTTCTTGCTGCTGTGGGGTTATTTGGCTATTACGCAACCAAATGCCATCAGATTTTGCCCTGCTATAGGGAAGATGTAGCTCGAGTGAGTTTAGAGCTTGGGATAGGTTTGGTGTGCCATGGTGTTAGGGCTCTTAAAATTATGTGTAACTTCTCTGGTCTGTATTGAGCTTTGGAACAATCAAATTGTGGTAATTTGGTTGCAATTTGACTGAATATAAATGTGAAAATATCCATATAATGTGACTAATTCTAACAGACCACAGAATCGCAGCCGATTGCAAGGACAATTGAATTTGCCTCCTATGAACAGTCAGAGGGTTTAGTGGAACGTTAACACCACATTGACATACAAATAAATGCCAAAACACAACATCTAACTGTTTTGTTCACTAATTGAATCTTTCAGACTCCTGAAGAAGAAGAAATCCTGAACAAAAAAAGATCCAAAAAAACTCAAAAGAAATATGAGGATAGAAAGAAGACGGCCAAGATCAGCACTCTGTTAGAGGAACAGTTCCAGCAGGGCAAACTGCTAGGTAAGTGTTGGCCAATAAATGAAATGGCGTTTGTACGGCATGGGCATTTCTTTAAATATGAGGCCCGTTTTTGGGATTGCATGTTTTATGATCTTCACACATGCTATGGCGAACACTCTGACTGGTTTCTTATTGGTGGACAATGAAAACTATTTAAAACGGCGAGAGGAGCTCTGCTATGACATACAATTTAACTAACACAGGATAGTGATCTGTTGCTTATAAATGTTTTCGTTTAAGATACAGTAATCTTTCCAGGCTCAGGGATCGGATTGTCTGACACTTCTACTCGCATAGCTATGCCTAGTGTAAAAATAATGAAAGCCTGCCCTGGGCCTATTTCTACGCTAGTTTGTTCCTCCTTTGTGATGGATACCATTATTTGTGGTAATTGGCTCAAAACGCAAAGTACTCTGGTTTAATATGGAAGACACAGGTTATTTCGGCTTCTGGTTCCTTTGATATCACACTGCAATTGAAATACACCTTGATTTACATTTGGTCTCTGTATACAGGGTAGTAAATTCACACTTTAAAAAAAAAAAAAAATTATACAAGATTTACCTATAAACTGCTTGCAGTCTACTATATGGGAAATGCTTGACTGACACTTTCCAATGTAGGGTCTCCTGTTAACATGCTCATGATTAGACAATCTAGTTATTAAATCTTTCTTGTAATCCAATTAGTTTTAGAATACCTTGTGTAAAGGAAAATAAAATTGTGACATCTGCAAGAAATGTAATCACAAAGTTCCCCTGAAAGTGCAGGGTTAATGATTGTTGACATTGTCTGCTAGCAAGTTCCTTTCAGAATAAGTGTAGGAGTTCGGTGTTTTGTGACCTCTGCATGGAGATTGAAATGCCTGTAATGTTTACATTGAATTGTATTTGCTTTAAAGTTTGACATTTGTGGCACTGTCTAGTGTCTCCTTAGTTCTTCCACTGACTTTGGAGTCTCATTCCAGTGCTAGATTAAACCCTTCTTGCAGAAAGGCCAGGATCTGCTGTGACCTGCCCCTTCCGATAGCTGGGTACACATCTTGCTAAGCTGAAGTGTCATTTCATGATTAAAGTGAAACTTAACTATTTTTGATGTCAAAGCCGTAAACATTTACGTTATATGGCATAAGTCACATCACAAGCTTTTTATCACATACATTCATTCAATACTAGTTACCTCTTTAAACCTTTTGCTTATGTCCCAAAACAAAGGATTGGCTCATAGATTTCTGAGCGATTCTATCCTGTTTATATTCTGCTGTGTGTGTGACTTATTTTGTTAAAATAAGTTATTCGGCAAGGATAAAGGAAAACACATAAACGTTAAAAATACAAGCATGTATTTCTTATGTTGGTAATCTCCTACCTGTTGGATTCAGACCCCCCCCCCATTCACTTGCTTTTTAGTATTGCACAGCGCTGGTCCATTTGCAGCTGTGACTCCTCTCTGGCTGAGTTAGTCAGTGATAACCTTCAGCCACTTCAGTGCTTCCCCATAGGAAAGCATGGGAGGCTTTTGTGCATGTGCACCAGTTAGAGTATCCTCCATAGACTTGCATTAGCTCGGTGCATCTCTATGGAAAGTGTTTTTGACCTCTTCATGCAGACCATAAGGACAATGAACCATCAATTTCTAGTTCTACTACTCATGACTAGGTTTTCTGCAAATATCTATGGGTTTTTGTTTCTTAGAAAGATGTAAGAGTGCTTTTGTTTCCAATAAAACCCTGCACACGTACATACAATTTGAGCCGTCAGTTGCATTCTTGCCCATTCCGTATGTTCAGTGGTGAGGCCTGTCCCTTTTAGCATTTTGTAGTTAATCTGTACGCTGAGCTCACTGTGCTAAATCTTTAACGTGTAATTATTTAATATCCGCCTTCTATAGCAAATACCAGTGTTACCTTGCAATAGCATTACATGAATGTTGACGTTTTCTGCTGTTTGATCAGAACTATTTATTGTCTATTTAGAGTACCGGATTTTATGTAGTCTGGGCTGTGCATACATTTCTCCAGGTTCTGCGTGCATGGTACTAATTTTATTTCTCTTTCAGCCTGCATAGCATCCCGACCTGGTCAGTGCGGCAGAGCCGATGGATATGTCCTCGAGGGCAAAGAGTTGGAATTCTACCTAAGGAAGATAAAGGCCAAAAAGGGCAAATAAACACCTGAGCAAAACCCGGTTACGTCAAATAAAAAAACTATTAAAAACACACAGAATTTGTTTATTTCCATTTAAAAACATATTCGATCAGGGTCTGTATGGCAATACTTCTCTTTACAAAAACCATAAATTGAGGAATACAGTTGTAAATCTAAAAAGAAAATTGACACTATAGTAGCTATATCTCATTTATGAGATAGTTGAGAAATATCGCCCTAAAATGCCTTGATAATGTTTGGTGGGTACAGTGTAGCCCATTATATTTATTGACTTGACAATAAAATTATACACCATACAAAATAAAATACTTTTATATTGTATGGTGTATAATTTTATTTCAAATACTGTTAGCGGAGTGCAATATAATCTGTACACTGTATATTCATAGTTGTATTCCCAATTAGTTTATCACACAGTTGTTGGGTTTTGGGGGATGGACTGGATTCATGTCATTCATATATCAACACCAAGATTTATTATAAGCCAAATTTTATTTATAATTTGTAATGGGAGTATCCAATATTATAGTTGTGTGGCTTTTGGTTTTTTATTCATATTAATGCATTGTGTAAAAAATTTATTAATATATTAACAATTTTTAGTGGCAAATTCCGCTAATGCTGTCTCTCGAATGCAAGCATTGAGGTTTCTCTAAGAATGGATTAGGACAGTTTGAAATCTTAAAGAGAGGGTAGAATGTGTAAAAATAAGTCTGATGCAAACATTGTGTCCTTTAAAATTAAAGAGAGGAATACAAAATTATCAACACTTTTTACACTCAAAGCGGATTGCTGCCTCTAAAGTTTAGCTTTACTGTAAGTAATAGGACCGGCTGTCTTAACAAAGGGGTGTGACTGTTATTTTATAACTGAGCCAATTTCTTTAAATTTGAATTTTTTAGTAATATTGGGGGAGGGGTGGGACACTTCAGGTAATGCAACCCAAAGTCCCCCTACAGGTCTGGGGTGTCCCTCTGACTCCTTCCCGACCTCAGATGTACCAGGTACATCCAACAAACACTGACCGTTAACGATCTCTGACGTACCTGGTACGTCCGATAGTAAATCCCCACTTACCTGATCGCTGGCAATTTCCTGGTGGCGATTGCGATCCTGGGAGCTCAAATAAACCCCTCTGCCTGATCTGGCCCTCCTGAGCCATGTGATCGCGGGGTCTTCGTGATCACATGGCCAGAATAGCCAGCTTGTGCCGTGCCTGCAGGGGGCTTCCCTAAGCTCTCACAGTCCCCCTTAATGCCTGTACAAAAGTTTTACAAAAGTTGGAAGCAGAATGTGACGGCAGATGAGAACCATTCGGACCATCTAGTCTGCCCAATTTTCTAAATACTTTTTTTTAGTCCCCTGGCCTTATCTAATAGCTAGGATAGCCTTATGCCTATCCCACGCATGCTTAAACTCCTTTACTGTGTTAACCTCTACCACTTCAGCTGTAAGGCTATGCATCCACTACCCTCTCAGTAAAGTAATACTTCCTGATATTTTTAAACCTTTGCCCCTCTAATTTAAGACTGTGTCCTCTTGTGGTTTTTCTTTTAAATATAGTCACCTCCTTTACTGTGTTGATTCCCTTTATGTATTTAAATGTTTGTTATATCCCCTCTGTCTCGTCTTTCCTCCAAGCTATACATGTTAAGATCCTTTAACCTTTCCTGGGAAATTTTATGCAATCCATGAACCAGTTTTGTAGCTCTTCTCTGAACTCTCTCCAAAGTATCAATATCCTTCTGGAGATACAGTAAAATTGTTTTTAAATTAAAGTACTTTGAAAATTATTTATATATTTTATATACACAACCTTTATAAAAGTGTATTTTAATATTAATCTATATAATAATCAATAAATTATATAAAAATAAATTATATTTTTTGATATTAATATACATATATTTAAATTAAAATACATTTAGAATTGCGTTATAAATACATATCCCCTTAATGTACTTGGTATGTCTGACAAAAAAAGGTAGTTAAGGACCGTGGCAAATAAAAACCCTGGACCGGCGATCACGGTTGGTGGGGACTGCCGGAGACCCCTGCAGCAGCTCTAGCAAGGGCCATGTGATCACTGCTGCAATAGGAGTCTATGCGGCTGCCAGCAGGGGCACTGTCAGGTAGTCCCTCTGGCTGCTAAAAAGTAAGAAAAATAATATACATATATTATACACTGCCTGGCCAGAAAAAGTCACCACCTGGATTTAACTAAGCAAATGGGTAAGAGCCTCCTATTGGATAGTTACTGCACGGGCAATTATCTTTCAGCTGGCAGCAAGTGAATTAACCCCAACGGAATCCTTTGCCCTGAACAGGATGCCTGGCGAAACGTGCGTCGGGGGTCAGCTCAGATGCACTCTCAAGTCGGTTTTCTTTATAATTTAAAATGACTTCCCCCTCCCCTCGACAGCACTGTGACATTTATAGGAGACTAAAGTACAACCGCTATGTATCCTGAGCCAGTATAACCTGATTTTTTTTTATTTGTTACAAGCTACCTTCTCTCTAGATGTTAAATCTTACCATAGAATAGCGGTTAGTGAATTTTATCTCTAGCCACAGATAATGGGTGCCCTTGAAGGCACAGCATAGAGATTTATTCACTTTCAGACCGTTACATATACAAGCTGGTCAGCTACTGCCTGCTACCAATTTAGGTGCCCACGAAGGCACAGCTTAAAACTTTTGTTATAACCATAAAGCCACGTAGTCCAGAGAAATCAAGTCTGACATCTGGACAGCAGCAACCGTACTGTATCCTATATACCTTGAAAACTATGAATAGGTGCCAATGAAGGTACAAGGCACAACATACGTTCTTTATCTACTCTAATGACAATTGGATAGATAGGCACACAGACAGTACCGGCTTCTACAGCTTAGAATCCTTGCTACAATTATTAAGCTTCACCATCGAGAGCTCCATAGGATTCCGGTTTATAACAGATGGGCTATCAAATGTTTTCCACTCTTGACACTATAGTTTAACCAGCTATTCCTGTCATTTACTCTGCTACATCTGGCTACTTTTTCCATTAGTAACTAGGAGATACATTTGTTACTAACCTCTACCAAGTTTGGCTTACTGACAGCACAGCTCTGGCAAACTAGTATGTAGAAAATATAAATATATATATATATATACTCTTTCCTTCTTTTTTCTATAGGGGCTATCAATTTATATAGATTTTGCACAATGGTACCTTTTCTTTTCACAGTGTGTTATTTAAAGATATATCCTTTATTTTAAATACAACAATAAATGTTACATTTTATATTTTTTTTATTTTCATCTTGTATGTATCTGTGGACAATTTTCGTATTCAAACAAACATACATTTAGAATGACGTTATAAATACATAACCCCTTAACGACCGTGGACGTACTAGGTACGTCTGACAAAAAAAAAGGTCGTTAAGGACCGCGGCAAATAGGAGCCCTGGACTTACCTGGACCGGCGGTCACGGTCGGTGGGGACTGCCGGAGACCCCTGCAGCAGCTCTGGCTCTCAAGGGCCATGTGATCACTGCTGCAATAGGAGTCTATGGGGCTGCCAGCAGGGGCACTGTCTGCGCTGTCAGGTAGTCCCTCAGGCTGCTAAAAAGTAAGAAAAATAATATACATATATTATACACTGCCTGGCCAGAAAAAAAGTCACCACCTGGATTTAACTAAGCAAATAGGTAAGAGCCTCCTATTGGATAGTTACTGCATGGGCGATTATCTTTCAACTGGCAGCAAGTGATTTAACCCCAACTGATGCAATGAGTAGGTTCTCATTTCTTAAACAACCATGTCCAACGATATCTTGTGGTCGTGGAAAAGATGGTCTGTTTGAGAAGGGTCAATCATTGGCATGCATCAAGCAGAAATGTGTATAAAAAATCTGAGGCACTTTCCCTGATGGGGGACAATTGGTCCCCCCCATTTTTATTTAGGGTCCCCACCCGCCGCCCATGGGTGGGGGCCGGGGGGAGGACAATAGGTTCCCCACCCCCCATTTTTTTATTAGGGCCCCCATCCGCCGCAGAATTTACTAATACTAAGTAATCTTTACTTATGTAACGGCTACCCAGGTAGTGAGAGGGTATCAGCCGTTGGAGACGTCATTTTTCCTGGCAAGCTGCTGTATAGTAATGAAGTTGCTTATTCCCATCCACAAGATCCAAGAAGAGAAATCAGGTTCAGCTGTTAAAAAAACAAGGTAATAATGCAGTAAATCCCCTTCCAAGAACGAGACGAGGCTACGTTTTGAAGGGTCAAGAAGAACTAAATTTTAATGACAAGGATTCTCCTTTTATGCGAATCTGCCCATAAAAGGGAGACACCTACATAATTAGGACAGTAACCAATTACAAACATGGTACATCCCACACATTTCCTCCCCTCAGATAAACAGTTAAAATAATTATCACACACACATTTTTACCCAAGTTTTGGAAGTACCCCCAAATACTTGGGGTACATCCATAAACCCAGTATCCCCAGATAGCCCCAATCTGGGGGAACACCATATTTAAAAATCATCCCATTCGGTTAAGGGGTTCGGGAGTTATGGGACTTTAAAGTTTTGACCGACCGCACAGGCACACTAGCCGAAAATAGTTCTATAAGTTTTGGCCTTGCAGTCGGTCCTCGTTCGTGTGGTGAAAAGGCACGAATATCTTGCCATCCGTGCATTTCCTGATGGTCGCTAAAATCCCTGTATGTGGTATAGTCTATCTACCGATGGTTCCAGCACGAATTTACGGTGTTATGGAGGTCTCAGCGGTGTTCGCCTACTCGAGTGTCCGATTTTAGTTCCAGACACTCGACGGCAAATCACCGCTGTTCGTGAACTAAGATGGCCGCAAACACGTGTAAAAGTCCCGAAATGGTGGCCACCTAGGAACTGAAACCAAGAGTTTGTGCGTTTCATACGGATGGTAAGTGCCGATCTGGGAGGTAAAATACCACATAATTAAATAGCAGGGTGGTCCGGTGTTTGGTAGTTTGGGTTCGTTTTTATACATGCTGAGTCTCTACCTTGAATCAATGTATCTCTATGAGGAAAGTTTACTGTCTCTATGCATAGCGTGGGGATGCTGAACATCAATGCTGCACACTGTGTAACACTGACCCAGGAAGCACCTCTAGTGGCTGTCTGAGGAGTGGCCATTAGAGGTGTTCCTAGCCTGCAATGTAAACACTGCATTTTCTCTAGAAATACAGTATTTACTGCAAAAAACCTGCAGGGACAGACTATGCTCACCAGAACAACTATTAAGCTGTATACTATACATTAAGCTGTAGTTGTTCTGGTGACCATAGTGTCCATTTATTGCTAGAAGAAAGGAGAGATAAGTCAATGGAGAGACAGAGTTTCAAGCAGTGGTAATTCAGGAGAGACAAACATGCAATCCCTGTACAGCAAGAAATGGGATCAAGTAGAAGTCACCGGGCTGCAAAGTGAGGAATATCTAGTGGAAACATAAAGGGTATCCATAATGTTCAGACTGAGGTGGAGCCACAAACCCCCTATTGTGTTTTAAAGCGGCACTGTCATGCCGAACTTACCTTTCCTCAATCTCTTCCTCTTCTCCCCCTCTCTCGGGATCTGTTATTCTTTTCTTCCTGTCTTCTTTAGTTTTCTTTAAAATCATAAGACAAAGTAGGGACTCTTTGCCTTATGGAGGATTCCTCCGCTTGACCAGCTCTTACCAGCTCTGACCAGCGGAGGAGCAAAGTGTGCTTCATTTCCGCTGGTCAGAGCAATTTTCCCATGATCCCTAGCTTTCCTCCCAGTTCCCACAATGCTTCCTGTCAGTATTGCCGAACGTCCTGTCACTTAGACAGAACGCCGGCAAAACTGCCGAATTGCATCCTAACAGAATGAGAAGAGTTTCTCCATTGGTGTTAGGATGCAATTCGGTACTTTGTTCGGATCGGAATTTCATTCTAATGAATGAAACTCCGATCCTATTCATTGCTGTGGCTGCATCTTGCAGCCGCTTAGTAGATAACTCCCTAATTCCCACTGTATTAGGGAGCTATCTACTAAAAGGCTGAAAGACCTAAATTGGTCTTTCAGCCAAATTTACTAACACTAAGTAAAAATGACTTAGTATTAGTAAATAATATGCCCCTACTCGCTATACCGCGAGTAGGGGCATGTCTAGTAAGCAGTGAGCAGCCTGTGGCTGCTCACTGTAAAAAAAAAAAAAAAAAACTATTGCCCCCCACCCCTAAACGACGGGTGGGGGCCATAAAGTAAAATAAGGAAGGGAGACCTATTGTCCCGCCCCCGGCCCCCACCCCTGAGCGGTGGGTGGGGGCCATAAAGATAATGAGGGGGGGACCTACTGTCCTGCCCCCTGGCCCCCACCCCTGGGCGGCGGGTGGGGGCCATAATAGTAATAAGGGGGGGACCTACTGTCCTCCCCCCCCGGCCCCCACCCCTGGGCGGCGGGTGGGGGCCATAATAGTAGTAGGAGGGGGACCTACTGTCCCCCCCCCCGGCCCCCACCCCTGGGCAGCGGGTGGGGGCCATCATAGTAATAAGGGGGGGGGACCTACTGCCCCCCCCGGCCCCCACCCCTGGGCGGCAGGTGGGGGCCATCATGGTAATAAGGGGGGGGGACCTACTGTCCTCCCCCCCGGCCCCCACCCCTGTGTGGCGGGTGGGGGCCATAATAGTAATAAGGGGGGGGACCTACTGTCCTCCCCCCTCCCCAGCCCCCACCCCTGGGCGGCGGGTGGGGGCCATAACGATAATGGGGGGGGGACCTACTGTCCTCCCCTCACCCCCACCCCTGGGCGGCGGGTGGGGGCACTAAGTAAATTCCCCCCCCCATCAAGGTGACTAGGGGTCCCCAAGCCCCTAGTCACCCACCCAAATAAAAATGCCCCTACCTACCCCCCTCACCCTAAAAAATAGTGAGGGGGAATAAAATTGCTAACCTGTAAAGTAAAATTAAACTTACCATTCGACGTCTTCTTTTTTCTAAAATCTTCATTTTTCAGCCCCAAAAAAGGGCAAATAAAAAACCATCATACCCATCGAACTAAAAATAAAATAAAAAACCTGACGAAAAAGAAAAAACCAGAGCGCCAAAAAAATAATCCATCTTCACACATGGAGGTCTCCGCGCAGATTGAGCTCCGCAGGGCGGGGGAAGGCTTATAAAGCCTTGCCCTGCCCTGCAATTAGGCTAAGAACACTCTGATTGGTGGGTTTAAGCCAATCAGAGTGCTCTTTGTCATTTTACAAGCGTGGGAAAGTTCTTTCTAAAAAAAAAATGAAAGTGTAGGTACACTAAAAACTGAAACGGGGGTGTTAGTTAATGAAGACCAGGAAAAGGAAGAAATGTTAAATTATTATTTCTCCTCCGTATATATTAAGGAAGAACTTCTGACAATAGATATGCAAATGCTTGCTGCTAAAAACTTGCAGAAAAATTGTAATTGGTTAACTCAAGACAAGGTGCTGCTGAAACTAAAGAACGTTTATATAAACAAAGCTTCAGGGCCTGACGGTGTTCATCCACGAGTACTTAAGGAACTAAGTGTAGAAATAAGTGAACCTCTGTTTTTAATCTTTCAAGATTCTTTTATTTCAGGAAGTGTTCTGGAGGCAGGCAGGTGTGGTTCCTATATTCAAAAAGGGTTCAAAATCCTTGCTGGGAAATTATAGAACTGTGAGCTTAACTTCTGTGGCTGGAAAAGTATTTGAAAGGTTATTAAGGGATAATATTAAGAATTCCTTGAGAAGAACATGGTTATCAGCAAAAATCAGCACGGTTTTATGAAGCACAGGTCGTGTCAAACTAACTTGATTGCATTCTACAAATAAGTAAGTAGAAGTATAGATCAAGGTGTTGCAGTGGATGTGATCTATTTGGATTTTGCCAAGGCATTTGATACGGTTCCTCACAATAGATTAGTGTTTAAAATGCTTGTTCTTGGGTAGAACATTGGCTTAAAAATAGAGTACAAAGAGTTGTCATTAATGGTACATTTTCAAGCTGGACAGAGGTGGCAACTGGTGTCCTTCAGGGTTCTGTTCTGGGACCCCTTCTATTTAACATGTTTATAAATGATCTTGAAAAAAGCATTGAAAGTCATGTTTCGGCGTTTGCAGATGACACAAAACTCTGTAATACAATGTGAGCAAGATATTACTTCGCTGCAGAGGGTTTTAGATAGGCTGGGGGACTGGGCACTCAAATGGCAGTTGAAATTTAATGTTGAAAAATGCAAAGTTATGCACTTCGGTGTACAGAATGCACAAGCAACGTATACCCTTAATGGAAGCGAATTAGAGATAACAACACATGAATAGGACTTGGGAATTGTTATAGACAACAAACTATGCAAGAATGTGCAATGTCAATCAGCAGTGGCTAAGGCCTGTAAGGTATTGTCATCAGAGGCGGCTCTAGACTTTATGGTAGTTTAGGCGAAACGCAAACATGAGTCCCCACTAACAAAAAAGTGTCACATATACACATTGATGCACTGTCTACCTGTGTATGTGCCTGAGAGTGTGTCTGACAGAGAGTATCCTTGTGTGTGCGAATGTATGTCTCTGTGAGCATGTTTGGTGGGGGGTGATGGTGGTGGGGGGTGATGGCGGTGGGGGGTGAAGCTGAGGGTGGTGGGGGGTGAGGCTGAGGGTGGTGATGGTGATGGTGGGTGATGGTGGTAGGGGGTGAGGTTGAGGGTGGTGGGGGGTGATGGTGATGGTGGTGGGGGGTGAGGCTGAGGGTGGTGATGGTGATGGTGGGTGATGGTGGTAGGGGGTGAGGTTGAGGGTGGTGGGGGGTGATGGTGATGGTGGTGGGGGGTGAAGCTGATGGTGGTGGTGGGTGTAGCTGAGGGTGGTGGGGGTGAGGCTGAGGGTGGTGGGGTGATGGTGGGTAGGGGTGATGGTGAGGGTGCTGGGGGGTGATGGTGGTGGGAGGTGAGGCTGAGGGTGGTGAAGGTGGGTGATGGTGGTGGGGGGTGAGGCTGAGGGTGGTGGGGGGTGATGGTGAGGGTGGGGAGGGGTGATGGTGGTGGGGGGTGAGGCTGAGGGTGGTGGGGGGTGATGGTGAGGGTGGGGAGGGGTGATGGTGGTGGGGGTGAGGCTGAGGGTGGGGAGGGATGATGGTGGTGGGGGGTGAGGCTGATGGTGGTGGGGGGTGAAGCTGAGGGTGGTGGGGGTGATGGTGGTGGGGGTGATGGTGGTGGGGGGTGAAGCTGAGGGTGGTGGGGGGTGATGGTGGTGGTGGGGGGTGATGGTGGTGGTGGGGGGTGAAGCTGAGGGTGGTGGGGGTGATGGTGGTGGGGGGTGAAGCTGAGGGTGATGGAGGGTGATGGTGGTGGTGGGGGGTGAGGCTGAGGGTGGTGGGGGGTGATGGTAGTGGTGGGGGGTGAGGCTGAGGGTGGTGGGTGGTGAAGCTGGGGGTGAGCCTGAGCGTGGTGGGGGGTAATGGGGAGGGAGAGCCTACCTTTCCCTGGTGGTCCAGTGGGCTCCCTGGTGGTCCGGTGGCCACTGCTCCCGGTCTGCAGCTCCGCAGAGCTGCAGACCGTGTAATCTCGCGAGATTTCAGAGCGTTGCCGTGGTAACCCGCGGCAACGCTCTGATTGGCCAATTCTCGCTAGTCACATGGTCTGCAGCTCTGCACACTGAGGAGCTGCAGACCAGTGTCTGCTGTGGCTGGCCAGGCAGCCAGGAGGGGCCTCGCACCCGGCGGCATACCGGGCAAGCCGCCGGGCCCCCTCCTGGTGTCACTGACCGAGGACCTGACACACTCTGCCAACAGGCGGTTTAGGCGGCCGTGAGGCCCCCGCCAGCGTGAGGCCTTAGGCAGCCGCCTAAACCGCCTAATTAGAGAGCCGCCTCTGATTGTCATGCATGAAAAAGGGCATTCATTCTCAGGATGAGAATATAATTTTGCCTCTTTATAAATCACTGGTTAGACCACATCTTGAATATGCTGTGCAATTTTGGGCACCTGTTCTTAAGAAGGATATTATGGCACTAGAAAAAGTGCAGAGGCAGGCTACAAAATTAATAAAAGGAATGGAACATATCAGCTATGAAGAAAGGTTAACAAATTTAAACCTGTTTAGTTTGGAAAAACATTATACAAATATATCCGGGGGGGCCAATACAAACCATTGTGTGGAAATCTATTCACAAACCAGACTTTACATATGACACAAGGTCATGCGTTTAGACTGGAAGAAAGAAGATTTCGTCTAAGGCAAAGAAAAGGTTTTTCTACTTTAAGAACAATCAGCATGTGGAATTATCTGCCTGAAGAAGTGGTTTTATCAGAGTCCATACATATGTTCAAACAGCAACTAGATGCATACTAGCAAAAAACAGAATTGTGGCAAAAGTAACCTCGCCACTGGCTTTTGTGGAGCCTGTTTGCCGGCCTCCTGGCCTGTGACTATGGCCCCTGTAATAGACTTTGGTTAAAGACACTGTTTGTGCCTTTTAGACTTGTATGGTTACACTTTGAACTCTCAAAGTGGTTCAAAGTGGCACTTCAAACTCCCGAAGCGGTTCAAAGTGGCCGGCTGGCATTCGAACACGTGGCGGCGGCCATATTAAGGCGCGAGCACAATGAGCAGTGTTTGGTCGTCGAGTACATGGAACTCAAATCTGACACTCGACGGCACGAACACCGCTAACCACATACCTTCCACTGATGTTCGGGTATTCGAATGGGAATCGAACAGCGTTCAGTAAGAATAAACTCCCGAAAGAGAGACATAAACTGAGACTACTCCTGAAGCTATACGTTTGGTATTTTATATGCTACTTTGAATCCCCGAAGTAGACTGAGCGCACAGCCTGATTCTCTGGACCGTGCGGTCGGTCAAAATGTGACTTCCAGAAAATTCCTGTAACCCTGAACTGATCTGGGTGATTTTTGGATATGTTGGTCACCCGGACCAGGGCTAACACAGGATGTAACAATTGTGGGGTTTTCATGGGTTTTTTTTTTTTTTTCATAAAAATGTGTGTTTTTTCTGCCTGGAGATAATTGAGTTAATACAGTATCTGACTCAATTATCTCCCAGGCAGAGGGGAGGGATTGTATGTTTGTATATGGGAGTGTCATGCATTTAAACATTGTTGTTATTGGTCTGTGACTTTATAACGTAGTTCCCCACAAGGTCCATGTGGGAGTACGCCTTGCACGGGGACTTGCATAAAAGGCCAGTATGGCTACCAATAAATCAGTTCACTTCACCTTCAACACACAGCCTTTTCTTGTGATTGTAGGGAACAGCTATACAGGCTATAACCACTATCTCTTATAAGAGCTTCACAGCTATACTCTCTTGGAGGAGAGGCGGTCCGTCACAAGAATATTCAAGGATATAATTTTTCAATAATAGGAAAAAAACAAACACAACTAAAATAAAATACTTATCAGTAAACAGAAAAACAGCTTCCCACTGAGCACCTCCCAAGTAGTGTTACGTCTGAACAAGCCAAGAAATACAATATGTGTGGGATTCAGCTGATGAATCTAAAATTAACTGAAATAAAACATAGCATAATACAGTTTTAGAAATGTAATATTTCCTGCTTTAGATTGCACTCACAGCATGTTGAAAGTATATGCGCTATCAAGTATCACCCGGTATCAGGAACCATTCAGGACTCCGACAGGTAGATAGGTAAAAAAGAGGTTTATTGGTATAAAACGAATCCTTTTTATACCAATAAACCTCCTTTTTACCTGTCTACCTGTCGGAGTCCTAAATGGTTCCTGATACCGGGTGATACTTGATCCTAAGAGGGAGATACTAGCCCCCCAAAACATTGGGGGAGGCACCAATAGAGCACATATACTTTCAACATCCTGTGAGTGCAATCTACAGCAGGAAATATTACATTTCTATAACTGTATTATGCTATGTTTTATAATTTTTCTATGTAGGGTAATAGCTCCTTGATCCAAGGATTAATCTGACTGCCATTCTGGGGTCAAGAAGGAATATTTTTCCTAATTTGTTGCAAAATTGCAAGTACTTTAAACTGTTTGTTTTTTTTGCCTTCTTTTGGCTCAACAGCAACAACATATGTGAGGAAGGCTGAACTTGATGGA